>NC_135871.1:6821102-7421102 GCF_031162955.1 Sander vitreus | reverse complement strand
TCCGTCTCTTACCAACAAAGAACCCTGCTCCCAGGGGTGACGAGGAGGCCAGCAGCAAGAGAATCCTTCAAATAGGTCTCCATAGCCTCGTGTTCAGGTCGATGCTGTAGAGGCGCCCCTTAGGATAAGTAGCTCCAGGGATCAGGTTTATGGCACAGTCATACGGTCTGTGAGGAGGAAGGGAAAGTGCCTTCTGCTTGCTGAAGACCTCACCCAGACCGTGATAAACTTCAGGAACTTGGGACAAATCCGGGGGGTCATGGTTGGATTCTTGACTGGACACAGAAGGGGGAACAAGCAGACTTAAGGCAATTAGCATGGCAATCAATACTCCATTTGGTTATCCTTCCTGTCACCCAATCAAATGTGGGGTTGTGTTCTCTCAACCAGGGATAACCCAGACCCAGTGGAGCGTGGGCAAAATGAAAAAAGACATGATCTACGAGTGATTACCAGACAACAGCATCTTCACAGGTTCAGTCCTCATGGTTATGCGTGCAAGAAGTCTGCCGTTAAGAGTTGTAGCTTCAATGGCTTCCAGGAGTGGTTCCTAGGAAAGCCCCAGCTGTTCCACCAGGTCGGCATCCATAAAACTGTCATCTGCCCCTGAATCGACCAAAGCATTTATCTCAACAGACAGGTTAGTGTTTGAGTGTGACAGGAAAACTGGGTCTGATTGGATTCTTGGGAGACTGAGGTTGGCTCGCTAAGAAGCCAACCACACTTAGCGAGCCTAGGAATTTAATGGGTGCTGTGGACCGCAGTAAAGACAGCTGTTGGACTCACGTCTACGCTGGCGCTCCTCCACAGACAACCCGTGACATCCCACCTGCATTGGTTCCGGATCAGATGACTGACACTCTCCTTGAATCTCGTGGGACGTCGAACGGCCGGTGAAATCCCATCTGTGTCCGAACCTGGATGGTAACCGAACCGGTGAATGGTAGGCTTGTTTCTCTCGCCTTCTCTCCCGGTATCGGTTATCCACCCGATACCGGTGGTCCTTAGGCTCGGGATAAGAAATTAATTCGTCCTTGAGTCGTTCAGATAATCCCTGATGAAAAACAGTCTGTAATGACTCCTCATTCCACCCACTCTCCACTGCCAATGTCCTGAATTCAATAACAAACTCCTGAATTCAATAAAAACGCTGCGGGCTCCCTGGCGGCGTGAACACAGTCTTTTAGATTACCTCGGACGGGGTGGTCAAAAAGCTTCCTCATCTCAGCCGTGAATCTCTGGTACGAAAACATGCAGGGATCTTGTCCCTCCCAAATGGCAGAAGCCCACTCCAGAGCCTTCCCACGCAGCAATTCAATCACAAAGGCTATCTTAGCCTTGTCTGTGGCGTAGGAATTGGGCTGCAAGTCAAACCAGTCCACACTGCATGAGGAATGAACAACATTTTCCCAAATCTCCTTCGTACTTATCGGGCGTTGGTATTTTGGGCTCACAGAATAAAACAGCTCCAGGAATTGCAGGCGTGGATAGAGAAACAAGTGGTGGATTATCTGCAGAAACCCCAAGCTGAGCCTTCATTTCCATCAGAGAGGCAGACAGGTTACTCACAGATGACTCCATCTCCTTAAGCACTATGCTGTGCTGCCCCAACATCCTTTCCTGTTGGGTAATGGCATGGCGAACAGAGTCCAGGTCCGCTGGGTTCATCTTGGCCGGATCGTTCTGTCACGCTTCACTAGGACAGGAACCCAAAAGCAGACAAGGACAAGGTAAGTGGAGTGGAAAAAAGGTAAGTATTTATTTATTTGGTTTTCGTACGTGGAAGCAGGGGAATCCAGCTGGTGAGGCAGTGGGTGGAATAGAGTCGGCTGACGGATTAGTGCAGACTCAGTAATAAAGGTGATGCAGACGACCAGACAGTGATGGAGAGAATCTTCCAGGTCCCAAAACTGAAGACAGAGGAACAGGCAGATTAGCAACAGCAAAACGTCACAAAAGAGCAGAACAAACTCCTCAAACTTACTAACTGGCACTCTAGCAAACATACTGGTGAGGATAACGATCCGGCAGGGTCAGTTCACGGCTTAAATGGTGGAGAGGTGATGATCAGGACCAGGTGTGCAGATGAGATACAGGTGAGTGTGATTGCAGATTCTCCCGCCTTGCAACTAGACAGGATGCGTTCAGGAACTCCGAAAAACAGAAACTGAGGCAGAAAGTGAACCTAGGAAGCAGGATTCCTGACAGTACTCCCCCTCTGACGGACGCCACCAGGCGGACAACCCGGAGCACCAGGATGGAGGCGGTAAAAGTCATGGAGCAGGTCCTCATCAAGCAGGTTACTCACAGATGACTCCATCTCTCAATCTTCCAGGTCCCAAAACTGAAGACAGAGGAACAGGCAGATTAGCAACAGCAAAACGTCACAAAAGAGCAGAACAAACTCCTCAAACTTACTAACTGGCACTCTAGCAAACATACTGGTGAGGATAACGATCCGGCAGGGTCAGTTCACGGCTTAAATGGTGGAGAGGTGATGATCAGGACCAGGTGTGCAGATTGCAGATGAGATACAGGTGAGTGTGATTGCAGATTCTCCCGCCTTGCTTCGTCGCCAGGCAACTAGACAGGATGCATTCAGGAACTCAGAAAAACACAGACTCACAGGTGAAAACAGAAACTGAGGCAGAAAGTGAACCTAGGAAGCAGGATTCCTGACAGTTCCTCGGGCAATTTACCCTAAGGACTAATCTTAATGTCAAACCCTTATTCATAATGAGAGAATATGTTTTACAACCATATCCACAAATCTCTATAAGCTATGATTCTAATTATCTCTAAATATCTTTCTACAATTAATGTTCATACAGAACAAACATGACTTCAATACACACTGTAAGCATATCTGTAAAACAATATAGCCTATTATTCAGGTTTTTTTCTCACTCCCAAGCTACAAGATGCGTGACGGCACCAAAATAAAAAGATTAAGAAGCTTTGTGGCATTCCAACACATTCTCACTCCCATCTCGTAAAATACGGACGTTTGGTCAGGTGCCATTGTCATCGTTATTGACGTTAAAAGTCTCCTTTAGAGTCCGCTGCACGGTGTGGGAGGATCCCCCTGCCTCCCCCCGCCTTTCCACGTTGCACGGGGCATATTCATGGTGAGAGCAGCGGAGGAAAAGCCCCTTTCCTCCGTATTATCCCACTTTATCTCCGGTGCATGTGCAACCATTTCTTACCATCCAAACAACTGCAATAGTAGGATTTAAATCAAACTTGTGCAATAGTGACAAGTAATGCATGTTAATAAAAATAAAGCAGAACACATTCAGAAGACAACGGAATAACTGTTAAACACGTTTATTTCAGATCAGAGCGGCATCTGATTTAACACATTAGACTCCAGGATTAATCTTAGCCTGGCTGTTAGCCTGCTCTGGAGCAAGCTAGCTGCAAAGAATAAATCTCCATGGTTACTTGGCTGGGTTTAATTCAACCTGCTTTTGTGCAGCCAAGTCAAAGCTAAATTCATCCAGGATAACTTGAATATCCCGGCTTAATCCCTTATCCTGGTTTTGTGCAACAGGCCCCTGTTGTATTTTAATCCAGGCTGATAACAATAGGGTAAAACCACTGCTGGGTGATCAGAAAAGGGTCCAGGATTAAATAAATCCTGGCTGTTAGCCTGGTCAGGAGCAGGCTAGCTGCACAGAATAAATCTCCATGGTGATTTATGTGCCTCCACTTTCATGAAACCGAGTAAAGTTATCATCCAGGATAACGGGGAAATCCCGGCTTAATCCCTTATCTTGGTTTTGTGAAACAGGCCCCAGGTGTGTGTGTGTGTCTTGTTTTCTCTCCCTCTGTCTCTCTCTCTCTGTCACTCATTCTGCCCTCCTCCCTCTGCCTGTTGCACACCTGAGTGTAATCAGTGCTGCAGACTCAGTAATAAAGGTGATGCAGACGACCAGACAGTGATGGAAAGAATCTTCCAGGTCCCAAAACTGAAGACAGAGGAACAGGCAGATTAGCAACAGCAAAACGTCACAAAAGAGCAGAACAAACTCCTCAAACTTACTAACTGGCACTCTAGCAAACATACTGGTGAGGATAACGATCCGGCAGGGAATGGATGTCAGTTCACGGCTTAAATGGTGGAGAGGTGATGATCAGGACCAGGTGTGCAGATGAGATACAGGTAGAGTGTGATTGCAGATTCTCCCGCCTTGCAACTAGACAGGATGCGTTCAGGAACTCCGAAAAACAGAAACTGAGGCAGAAAGTGAACCTAGGAAGCAGGATTCCTGACAGTACTCCCCCTCTGACGGACGCCACCAGGCGGACAACCCGGAGCACCAGGATGGAGGCGGTAAAAGTCATGGAGCAGGTCCTCATCAAGCAGGTTACTCACAGATGACTCCATCTCTCAATCTTCCAGGTCCCAAAACTGAAGACAGAGGAACAGGCAGATTAGCAACAGCAAAACGTCACAAAAGAGCAGAACAAACTCCTCAAACTTACTAACTGGCACTCTAGCAAACATACTGGTGAGGATAATGATCCGGCAGGGTCAGTTCACGGCTTAAATGGTGGAGAGGTGATGATCAGGACCAGGTGTGCAGATTGCAGATGAGATACAGGTGAGTGTGATTGCAGATTCTCCCGCCTTGCTTCGTCGCCAGGCAACTAGACAGGATGCATTCAGGAACTCAGAAAAACACAGACTCACAGGTGAAAACAGAAACTGAGGCAGAAAGTGAACCTAGGAAGCAGGATTCCTGACAGTTCCTCGGGCAATTTACCCTAAGGACTAATCTTAATGTCAAACCCTTATTCATAATGAGAGAATATGTTTTACAACCATATCCACAAATCTCTATAAGCTATGATTCTATTTATCTCTAAATATCTTTCTACAATTAATGTTCATACAGAACAAACATGACTGGACAAAAACTAGAAAAAGAAGTAAGTGACTTCAATACACACTGTAAGCATATCTGTAAAACAATATAGCCTATTATTCAGGTTTTTTTCTCACTCCCAAGCTACAAGATGCGTGACGGCACCAAAATAAAAAGATTAAGAAGCTTTGTGGCATTCCAACACATTCTCACTCCCATCTCGTAAAATACAGACGTTTGGTCAGGTGCCATTGTCATCGTTATTGACGCTAAAAGTCTCCTTTAGAGTCCGCTGCACGGTGTGGGAGGATCCCCCTGCCTCCCCCCGCCTTTCCACGTTGCACGGGGCATATTCACGGTGAGAGCAGCGGAGGAAAAGCCCCTTTCATCCGCATTGTCCCACTTTATCTCCGGTGCATGTGCAACCATTTCTTACCATCCAAACAACTGCAATAGTAGGATTTAAATCAAACTTGTGCAATAGTGACAAGTAATGCATGTTAATAAAAATAAAGCAGAACACATTCAGAAGACAACGGAATAACTGTTAAACACGTTTATTTCAGATCAGAGCGGCATCTGATTTAACACATTAGACTCCAGGATTAATTTTAGCCTGGCTGTTAGCCTGCTCTGGAGCAAGCTAGCTGCAAAGAATAAATCTCCATGGTTACTTGGCTGGGTTTAATTCAACCTGCTTTTGTGCAACCAAGTCAAAGCTAAATTCATCCAGGATAACTTGAATATCCCGGCTTAATCCCTTATCCTGGTTTTGTGCAACAGGCCCCTGTTGTATTTTAATCCAGTCTGATAACAATAGGGTAAAACCACTGCTGGGTGATCAGAAAAGGGTCCAGGATTAAATAAATCCTGGCTGTTAGCCTGGTCAGGAGCAGGCTAGCTGCACAGAATAAATCTCCATGGTGATTTATGTGCCTCCACTTTCATGAAACCGAGTAAAGTTATCATCCAGGATAACGGGGAAATCCCGGCTTAATCCCTTATCTTGGTTTTGTGAAACAGGCCCCAGGTGTGTGTGTGTGTCTTGTTTTCTCCCTCTGTCTCTCTCTCTCTGTCACTCATTCTGCCCTCCTCCCTCTGCCTGTTGCACACCTGAGTGTAATCAGTGCTCAGGTAGAGTGGGGGAGGTGATAAGAAGGCAGAGAGTGAAGGGACAGGGATACATGGAGAGCACACCAGTAGCACACTAATGAGGAGTTTCCTCTTCACCCTTTTTCTCCACAAGCAGGTTTGTGTTTCCCAACCTCCATGCACACTTAGGTGCTGGAGTTTTGTTATTTTAGTGTGTTGTGTTAGTTTAGGCTGGAGATTACTGGTAGTTCAGTTATTCGTCTCTTTTGTTTATTCTAGGATTAGTTTACCCTTTTTAGGTAATTTAGGGGGAGATGCGGGGAGTGACGGCCCATTGCGAGGTTGGTCCATCGTCTTCCCGTCTTTCGTTCGTTTTGGCCGGGGTCTCCAGTCCCTTTTTTGTTTCTTTGTCTGCCACTTTTGGGAATATTTTTGCATTATTTAATAAAGCTTGTTGGTTAATTGGTATGTATGTATGTATGCCATCCATCCCTTGGAGCCTTGGTTTGTTCCTTTTTAAATGGAGGCTGTAACAGTAAAAAATAAACCGAACATTACTCGTTACTTTCCATTCTTTAAGCATTTCCCCATCTTTTGTGCCTTTTTATCGCACATCAGTCATCTTGCTGTAACTTTTTTTAAAGTATTGCTGGAGCCTGTCAGATATGCTTTTCTTTGGTAAAAATGTTCACTTTTTGAAACGGGAGGGCAAAGTGGCGATGTATAAATCCTCTACAGTGAGGCTTCAACTTTTTCTGGCATTTTTTCTAGCTGGCCAAAAATGCCCTGGTTTGAAATACAGTACACTGTTTTCACAAATTTCCCTGAGATTTACAGGTTGGGGTTGTTTTTTTAAATCCCTTTGGTACTATTATCGCAAGTAATTGGTAAAACCTCAACTCTTAGTACAAAACTCAAAGCAGGTCAACAAAATGGCTGTTTTTACAAACCTGTAATCCCATTCAATTGACTAAGTACAACACAGAATTAGTTACACTGATTAGGTGTGGTGAAAATGTATCATCGAAGACCATGCCTTTCATTTGAAGTAGTTGGCTTTTACAATGCAATGTTCACAATACTTTTGATATACTTCTCTGATTTGCATAAATACATATCACCAACATTTAATCCAACTGCTCTAAATGGTTAATCACTGAACCACTTGGTAAACCTATAGCTTTTAAATTGGTTTGTCAGCTATATAAAATGTGGGTATGTATGAACACCTAAATTACATGTAACCACACGTAATGAATACTCCGTTATTGATTCCACCTGGTGGTAACCACAATTGGTCACCCTATTACAATGAAGCGGGGGGTGTAAACACTGGCAATTCAATCAGGAGAGACTTTGTTGCAGATATGCAAAGATTTATTGTACGAATGCATGATATGACATGTACGGTCATTGGAGATTAGACTCCATCATTATGAAATTATATTTAGGGGGTTAGAAAGCCAGAAGCTGATGGTGGTGTGAGGAACCCGAAGACCGAACCGAGGAGCTGACGGCAGTCTTGCTGGAGGAGGAACTAGGAGCTGTGCAAGATGAAGACCGGAAGAGCAAGGGGAGGAGGAGGAGGAGGAGGGTTGTGCTCATAGCCTGAAATGACAACTGAGCTGCTCAGTTGTCGTGCAGGGATGTCATGCTGTGATTGGCTCGTGAAATTCAAGGCCGCTTCTGATTGGTTAAAATAAAAGTGACTGCCTCTAACAGCTGTTCAGTTAAGAAGAGAGAGAAATGTGATTAACCTTTGTGTTGTCCTTTACTTACCTACTTTACAAGAGACAGGGTTTAGAGAGCAATTCTCAACAAAGTAAACGGAAGTACATAAGTTTAGAAGTCTTCCTGCAAGAATTTACACTGAGCTCCATTTTCCTTCATAGGGTAGGATACACAGCAAGGAATAGGAGGAGGTTGTGGACAAGAGATTCATCAGAGAGGTGGGCATGTGCACCAACAGAGAGGTCAGAGAGGTGGGTATGGCCACTAACAGAGAAGTCAGCGAGGTGGGCATGGGCACCAACAGAGAGGTCAGAGAGGTGGGCATGGCCACTAACATGCACATTGTTGCATTAATAGTACAGCGATAAAACAAAACTGTAATAGTAGAAAAGAAGTGATTTGGATTGAAGAATCCAGACAAGATTATTTCTGATTCTTGGATATTTCCTGTTTATCCAAGGGTATGACATGTTACACTATACATTGGCTAAGTGGTTAACACCGCTCCAACAAGCACCAGCAAGTAGGAACTGCAGACATACTATGACTATATTTGACATACTATACAATTACTTTTTCATTACTTTTTTTCGACATACTACTATATGACTATTTTTACCCCTTTTTCCGACATACTATACTATGATTTTTTAAACATACTATACTATCACTTTTTTAGACATATTATTTTTTGACATACTATATGACTTTTTAATCACTTTTTCAACATGTTATACTATAAAATAAAATGTTACCCCTTTTTCGACACACTATACTTTGACTTTTTTCAACATACAGTGGGGCAAAAAAGTAGTCAGCCACCAATTGTGCAAGTTCTCCCACTTAAAAAGATGAGAGAGGCCTGTAAATTTCATCATAGGTACACTTCAACTATGAGAGACAAAATGAGAAAAAAAAAAATCCAGAAAATCTCATTGTAGGATTTTTAATGAATTTATTTGCAAATTCCTCAGGAAAATAAGTATTTGGTCACCTACAAACAAGCAAGATTTCTGGCTCTCACAGAGCTGTAACTTCTTCTTTAAGAGGCTCCTCTGTCCTCCACTCGTTACCTGTATTAATGGCACCTGTTTGAACTTGTTATCAGTACAAAAGACACCTGTCCACAACCTTAAACAGTCACACTCCAAACTCCACTATGGCCAAGACCAAAGAGCTGTCAAAGGACACCAGAAACAAAATTGTAGACCTGCACCAGGCTGGGAAGACTGAATCTGCAATAGGTAAGCAGCTTGGTGTGAAGAAATCAACTGTGGGAAAAATTATAAGAAAATGGGAGACATACAAGACCACTAATAATCACCCTCGATCCGGGGCTCCACGCAAGATCTCACCCGTGGGGTCAAAATGATCAAAAGAACAGTGAGCAAAAATCCCAGAACCAGACGGGGGGACCTAGTGAATGACCTGTAGAGAGCTGGGACCAAAGTAACAAAGGCTACCATCAGTAACACACTACGCCGCCAGGGACTCAAATCCTGCAGTGCCAGACGTGTCTAGGCCCATCTGGAGTTTGCTAGAGAGCATTTGGATGATCCAGAAGAGGATTGGGAGAATGTCATATGGTCAGATGAAACCAAAATAGAACTTTTTGGTAAAAACTCAACTCGTGTTTGGAGGGGAAAGAATGCTGAGTTGCATCCAAAGAACACCATACCTACTGTGAAGCGTGGGGGTGGAAACGTCATGCTTTGTGGCTGTTTTTCTGCAAAGGAACCAGGACGACTGATCCGTGTAAAGGAAAGAATGAATGGGGCCATGTATCGTGAGATTTTGAGTGAAAACCTCCTTCCATCAGCAAGGGCATTGAAGATGTAACATGGCTGGGTCTTTCAGCATGACAATGATCCCAAACACACCACCCGGGCAACGAAGGAGTGGCTTCGTAAGAAGCATTTCAAGGTCCTGGAGTGGCCTAGCCAGTCTCCAGATCTCAACCCCATAGACAATCTTTGGAAGGAGTTGAAAGTCTGTGTTGCCCAGCGACAGCCCCTAAACATCACACTTCTAGAGGAGATCTGCATGGAGGAATGAGCCAAAATACCAGCAAAAGTGTGTGAAAACCTTACAGAAAATGTTTGACCTCTGTCATTGCCAAAAAAGGGTATGTAACAAAGTATTGAGATGAACTTTTGTTATTGACCAAATACTTACTTTCCACCATAATTTGCAAATAAATTCATTAAAAATCCTACAATGTGATTTTCTGGATTTTCTTTCTCATTTTGTCTCTCATAGTTGAAGTGTACCTATGATGAAAATGACAGGCCTCTCTCATCTTTTTAAGTGGGAGGACTTTCACAATTGGTGGCTGACTTTTTTGCCCCACTGTACCTTACTCTGACTTTTTAATAGCTTTTTTTTTTTTGAAATACTATGCTATGACTATTTTAAACCTACTGTGCTGGTGGAACAGTGGCTTAGTGGTTAACACTGCACCAGCAAGTAGGAACTGCAGACTCTGACCCAGGTTTGATTCCCATGTCTGGGCTAGCAGTTTTTGTTTAGAGTTTGCATGTTCTTCCAGACTTTCTTTGACATACCATACTATCACTTTTTTCGACATGCTATACTTTGACTTTTTTCAAGAAACCATACTATGACTTTTTAATGGCTTTTTTTTAGAAATACTATTATATCCCTGTTTTCAACATGCTTCGTTGGTGGCACAGTGGCTTAGTGGTTAACACCGCTCCAACAAGCATGTTCTTCCAGACTTTCTTTGACATACTATACTATCACTTTTTTTCGACACACTATGACTATTTTTGACATACTACACCATGACTTTTTATGAGTTTTTTTTGACATACTATGACTTTTTTCGACATACTATACTATCACTTTTTAGCACTTTTTTTCCCCCCTACTATAAGATGACCGTTATCAACACGCTTTATTCAGTGGCACAGTGTCTCACTTGTTAGCATTGCTCCAATTGGCATCAACATAGGCCTTCTTGTGTGGAGTTTGCTTGGTCTTCCAGACGTTCTCTGGCATACTATGACTTTTTTCAACATACTATACTATGACTTTTTTTACCCATTTTTTTTCAACAGAATAAGCAGAATAAGCTGTTTGGCATTGGCGGAGAAGATTTGGCAAATTTTTTCATGGGCGCAACCCATATACTCAGCGCTGCTGCTCATCCCACAAATGCATGTTCCTTACAAATGGGGCACCATTTGAAAGGGAACTAAACAGGTTTTCCAACGGGATAAGATTTATTGCCAAAAAGCATTGTTACCACAGAGAAATAATCTACCAAACTTTCCTTACTTTTTGTGCTAAGTTTACATATATATTATAGGAGTCTGGACAGACTGCAACTTGACTGGTTGGCGGAGGCATACAACCGCAAGGTGGTAATTGTAGTTACTGTTGCATCTTTGCAACACATATTTAGCAAGGTTAGATGCATGAACAGTCGCACACAAACATGGTGATAAGATGTCTGTAGTGTGCCTCATCCCTCTTCCAAACGGTGGCACTTAATGACATTTGTGTCTAAATCAAACTGGTAACGCGGTAATGTGCAAGGATTCATAGACGGATTATTGGATTAAGGAGGAGAATAGAAGTCATGCATGAATTCATGATACCCTTGTTATAAAGTGTTACCCAGTAACACAGTTACCTTTATTTTGTAATTAAATGACGTAACGCCGTTACATGCAACTAGTTACTGCCCAACACTGGCTAAGAAACACCTTTGGCAACAGAGTTGTTCAACCTCGGTGTGTAAAGGAGCGATACAAGAGACCATGCACATGCACTCTATCTCCAAAAGTAATATGGCAACCTATCTCCGTTGTTCCCAGGGATGATGCCTTGTCACACATTGGTTTTGTTGAGGATTACAAAGAGGTGGATGTCTTGCATGAAAGATAAACAAAGAATTCATGCTGCTTTCGCACAGTTAATTTCACAGTGCACTCAACAGTTCTTCATTGAGTTGTACATTATGTAAGGTTTAGTACTATTGTGACATTGATTCTTTTTTTTGTACATGTATTTATTTATTTATTTCAGGTTTGTTTGTCAGGGACAATGTACACTAATAATACATAAAAGTAAAAATGTGCCAGAATTAGCCTGGAGGCTATTTTGCATCCGCTGTCCCTGGACTGGTGGTAAGAGGTCACCCTAAAATTAGATAAAATTAGATAAAACGATTAATCTATCAATAATACATACACATTTGGCCCTATACAATAAAAGTTCATTATACTAATGCTAAAAGACAATAACCTAAAAACAAGAACAGTTGGGTGAGATCAACACAAGATCAAGACAGACAGAGCAGGAGAGGCAAGATGGTAGCAATTTTAGTGCCTAAACTAATGTTGACAGTGCTGACTACTTGTTAGCCACTTCTGTAAGTTAAGTTTAAAAGAGGCATAAGTTTAAAAAATGTCTAGTGTGACTTGGGATAGAGTTCCACCCACGAGTAGCCCTAACTAATCTTCAAAACCACACAAAGGGGGAGAGGAGAAATGGACTTTTCAGCATGAGCCTGTCTCTCTCAGCCCCTACCATAGAGGGTTTTCACGACGCATCATCAGATCAAAAGTCGCCATATTGGAGGCACTCCGCATCACAACAAAGCACAGGCACTGAAGTAGATCCTGAATGCCGTCAAGGAAAATACTTAATTATTGCCCTGTTTTAGGTTGTACCAATAGGTCAGACCGAGAAAAACATTTGGAATATTATCGACTTCCAAAAGCTATTAAAAACCAGGGAGAGGAATGCCAGAAGTTATCAGAGGAAAGGAGGCGCTTGTGGTTGGCAAAGCTCAACCAGGATCTACGAGGGAAAAATCAGTCTTGTTCGGTCTTTGAAATGAAAAAAAAAACTATTGAGAGTCACTTGGCTACACCTTGAGTATTGCAATGATATCATACAGTTAAGGTTAGGTTGATTAAAGACGTTATTGCATTACTTACTTTGGCCTTCACAACACATTGGTCGTTAATGACTTGGTACTGCGTCTCCCTCACCCATCCACAAACCATCTGGTTATAAGCCTCCAAACTTTTGTAGGATTTAAGGTATTCCGCTGTGTATAGGCTCAGCGAGAAAACGAGGTAGTTGACTATATCGGGATATGCAACTGAAGGAAGAATCACCGGGTCGCCATGGATCCAAGAAGAGGGAGCCAACTTGTAGGGATCTGCACCGCCAGTAAACCGTAATTTCTCGAAATAGAGCGCCTTTTCTTGTGGTCCAAGTCCTTCCCTATATGCCTTTGCATCTTGGACGGGTTTTGATGAGCTTTTCTGTTGTTTAGACATAAAGTATTAAAGTATCCAAAGCGCACAATACACCATTACTCCATTCATTTGTTTACACCAAGTGCCTCCAATATGGCCGCGCAGCCAGGTTAGCGCCCAGAACGTGACGTCGGTGAAAACCCTCTATTATATCACTTTGTCTGCTGTACACCTGACTGTCTACACAATTTGGAATGTGATCATAACTTCTGCATCTTATAACTTATTCCCTGTTATATATTGTTCTCAAAGTATATTATTTCTTTTCTTGTTTGTCAAGCAATTCTATTATGTTTACATTCTTGTCTTTTCATAGTCATAGTTAATATTTAATAATAAGCTATTGCACTGTTCAATCCCTGCACTGTTCACTTTTGCACTACCACCATTGCACACACTCTACCATAGAACCTTATCATGGTCATTGCATCACATGGTCAGTCCATACCTGACCTTTGTAATCACTTCACAAATTGTTAAGTCTTTAAATTTCTGTGAGTGATTTTTTTTTTTTATGTATGTGAGATGTATGTGTGTTTGTTGTGTTATGGTTGTCTAAGCTACTGGATGCCTAAGATTAAAAATCTATCTATCTATCTAAAAAAGCATTTTGAATAAATGCACTTCTCCTTAACGGGAGTATTTACATACAGCATGCATTCTATGGGGTTTGACAAGGATGTGGACACAATTAATCACCTGATGAACAGTATGTAAGTGTGAATTTTTTTTTTAAGATTATTTTTTGGGGCTTTTCCCTTTATTAGATAGTGGATAGACAGGAAAGTGGGGAGAGAGAGAGAGGAGATGACACGCAGCAAGGGGTCGCAGGTCGGATTTGAACCCGGGCTGCTGCAAAGGACTGAGCCTACATGGGGCGCACGCTCTACTGGGTGAGCTAGAGGCTGCCCTGTGTGAATTCACACACACACACACACACACACACACACACACACACACACACACACACACACACACACACACACACACACACACACACACACACACACACACACACACACACACACACACACACACACACACACACACACACACACACACACACACACACACACACACACAATCTCCCTTCTACACACACACACACAAGAAAGAGGAGAAAATAAACAGGATAAGAACCATCTCTCAGCTCTTTATTTCATACTCTGGAATATTTGGCTTTAATGGTGTTCTGGCTGACATACCTGAGTGAACATGGTGATAAACCCAGAACTAGCACCTAGACTGAGCGTCTACCCATTATCTTCACTACAGGAGCCATCTGAACTCTCGCAGGTTGAACTAGGTTAACTAAACTTTTAGTGCAGACTAACTAACTCTGCCGACACACTTCAAATGGACTGGAAGTAACTTGCTAGCCTAGCAACATTAAATACTACTACTTACATACTACTCGCTAAACCCTGTGTAGCTGCTGCTCTCCCCGGTACGTTCTACAAACACGCTGAAGGGCGCTTTTTTCGTCGCTTCAGATGCTGACAGCCACTGTCCAAACGTCCGTATTTTACGAGTTCGGAGTGAGAATGGGTTGTTATAGCTAATATGCACTAAATCCCTTTGGGTGAGGGGTGAAGAGATTTCTGGAGAGTTTTGGTACAGAGGCAGATTGATAACTTTAGTTAGCTAGCTCTGCTAGCGTCACTTACACTTACCCTTCTTTATGCTTCCTTACTTAGTGCTGATAAAAAAATTAGGTAGTCCCAACTGTGTCTGTGTCAAGTTATTGGTTGTATTTGAAGCAGGATGTTTTAAATCCAAGCACAGTAATGATGTTAACACATAAATCAGATCCAGCATCCTCATGGAATGAGCTTCCATAAACAGCCCAGAATGCAGCATGATATGGAAATGATGTGCGAATTAACCTTATGGTGCAGATGAGTTCACTTATTAGTAGGGATGCATTGTGAATCCATTAAAAAATCAATATAAATGCATAAAGATTACAACCAGTTGAGATTAAAAATAAATAATAATAATAAATACTTCAGACCTCACTACATCTTCTTAGTTTATTTATTTGAAGAGATTTTTTTTCTATTAATTTATTTTGATGAGGAATTTGTTTTTTTATTTAATTTTTGTTAATTAAGATAAAATAATTTCAATTGCCCTTTTGATAAGAGGACACATCTGCTGTTTTCCACGGTTTATATAAAAAAATGAATATGTTTCAGTCACTTGTCTGCAGCTCATTCTGTTAAAAAAAATCCTATCGTGAACTTGAAATCGTGAATCGTATCGAAAAGTGGGTTGAGTGTATCGTTAGATTCCTGCTTATTAGCCTTTAGCTCATTTAGTGAAATTGGTTGTCACATTGCTAAATCCAAACTAAACTAGAGAAATGTGACACATATGGTGGTTTATGTGATGCAGTTATACAACCACAGATGTAAATCTTGTTTAGGTACAGTGAGAACATTGTAGAACATTTATTTTCCCAGTGGTTGTTATTACTGGCATGAGCCCTGACATTTAGAGGTGGTGTAGGTGTAAAACCCACTCCTTGCTACAGTCTGTTAAGGTTGATGTTCAAACTGAGTATGTGATCTCAAATGTTTGATGTGGATGGTATTGGAATTTTGTTCAGTGTGAAGGCTGAAATGTTTGTTTGTTCGGTAGTTACTGTATTTGAAATCTCAGGACACAAAATCTCTTATTATTTTTCACTCAACTTCTGATAACCAGACAGGTTTGTGAAAGAACTTTAAATACACCGTCTAAGCTCCCTGTTTCCCCAATTCTCAAACGCAATGTGCATGTTTTTGAATGAATGCGGTGAGTGGAAATGTACTGACTAGATCTGAAAACCTGAGGACAAAGGAGAGCATGAAAGGAGATGTTGCTGAGCGTCTTGAAATAAAAAAAAACTGTTTGACTTGTTGACTCTGTTTGTTTGTTTGTCAGCAGGATTGCGGTCTAGCGCTCTCTAAGTGGCCTTCTAGTTATTATATGAAGATTATTCTGAGCCACAGCAGCTTGGAATTGACCGTTTGATCCAGTTGATCTTTTACTTTTTCAAGCTTGCTCGTTTGAGAACCCTGTTTCTTTCTATAGTGCTAAAAGACTGAGGCTAAAGCTGCTGGCAGAAAGTAAGCTTCCTGATGATCCATGTAGAAGACATGTAAATAAAGAAGCAGCATTTGCTTGCATTACAGTGAGGAGCTAGTAAGTCCTAGAATTATAAGTATGATAAGGTAAAATGTATAATCAGACTCATATATCATTGTAACATAACCATGTTGGGCTGCGTAGCTTACATACTTGGACTAGCAGCGAGAACAGAGATTAAATATGCTTTACTGTTTCTATTTTCAAACAGTATGTTTCCCTTTTAACATTACAAGAGAAAAGGCTTTTAGGATGAGGAGTAATTCCACTATCTCAGATAAGGAGTTTGACTTGGGTTGCTGGAGTGTAACTCTGAATCTTATATGGTGCAGACCAAAGCTGCTAATCTTACTCTGATATTGTAGCATCCACACAGTGAGGAGACACTACACAGCTATCATAATAAAACTATCATAAGCTAGTATAGAGTACACACATGCGCACAGACACACACACATGCACACACACACACACACACACACACACACACACACACACACACACACACACACACACACACACACACACTCTGGTATTTTTAGTTTTGGAAAGGCTAAAAAGAAGACACCACCCTTCAAACTCTTTATATTTAGAGAATGAAAAACATTTAAGGGCCCCATAAAAAAAATATATGCAAGATGCTTTAAAAGAGACTGTTGGGGCGGATGAATATTAGTGGATTTATGTTACTGTAAGTGTGTTACATTTATGAGTGACATTAATACACTTTGTATCTGCAAAATAACCGTGTGCCTCTTCTACTTACTACTACTACTGATACAGTTTTTCCTTGCATCAATGCACCACCAGCTAATCTGAAAAACAGTGTGTATGGGTTTCTACCATTTTTTTTCACCACTTCCACATTGTAATAGAGTGCTGGTGGAACGACCACTAACTTGTCTATTGTAGGCCATCCTTCAGTTGCTTGCACTTCTCAAGATTCCCCCCATGGGCTTGTATTTCCATTCCATCCTGAGCCTTCGGTGAAACCGTTAGACCAGCTAATTCCACAGGTCACTGCCCTGCTGGAAGCCTGGTGAACATGTAACAGAGATGTGGGATGGGATGGAATTGAGTTGTCTGTCAACAGAACAAGGTTGAAAACATAAATACTGCAAAACCGCAGTGATGTAGCTTTGTAACATACGGCCATTTCTTCAATATTGTCAGCATTCGAGTTTGTTTGGGGGTTAAGTCATTGCACCGACTCAGGATGTCAGCTTGTAGGTGTTCATGCTAAACTATTTTGTCAAGTGCTATACAAAGCAATGGTGCTGCAGAGTGGATGTTGCAATGTGTAAAGCAAATCATGGAAGACATTTTAAGTTTGGAGCTAAACTAATTGGATATGCTCTTTTGACTCTTCTTGAGCAAAGCACAAGCTTGGACTTGATAATAGCACTTTTAAAACACCTGCCAAACACAAAGCAGGGGTCTGGTAAGGCAGCACTGGCGATAAATCCTCATTTACGTGATGGTCACTGAGGTGTGACAAGCTGGCTTCTACAAGACGGAACTAGATCAAAGCCTGGGCAGAGATGGAGACAGCTGGAAGGTGATTAACCTCTGTGGAAAAGTGCTGTCTTGTGACTTGGACTTCACCTTCAAGTTCTGGCGAAGTTAACATTAAAGTAGGATCTAAAACATAAAAACAAAAGTTTTAAACAAGTTTGTAAGATAAGATCTGAAAAAAAATTGAAACAAATCTTTAATTCCTATTATCTTTTTGAAACTCCCGATACTTTTTGAATCTTCATGCTGTGCCTTAGAGTGCAAAATGTATGCTTATGGAGACCCATCTGGTCCAAACCATGAAACGCACGTTGGAGCACCTTTAGCTTCTGTATGGTGACATATTTCCTAGTGAAAGACATTTTTTGAGCGGTACATCAAATATGTTGCATTTGAAAAAAGTGTGTAGGGTTTAGTTCAGTACTGACGACTTCTAGCTAGCTAGCTGCCGGTCCCTATGGATGTAGCCAGTCGATCGGTAACAGGCAGGATTTATAGTCATGGGGGAGGGACATAAAAACTTGATAAAACTTTTCCATTGGACATAAATTAGTATACGCCCCTGAGTGCAGGATGATTCATCAAACATCGGAAACCGTTTCACAGGAAGAGACCATACAGCGATTATAATGTAAAAATACTAAAAAAAAAATGTGACATTTATTTGGCATATAACAAGAGATGAATGAACAATTAACAGAGGGACACTCTTAACACTTGGAAAATGCATTTTTCACTTCACGAAGCCTTTTATGTCATTTGCAGCTCTTCAGTGCAACTGGACCATGCACCACTCTTGACTGTCTTAGGATCATAACCTCCTTTACAGGCCACTGGAGTTATTGACCAGACATTTCCTCAGTATGATCAAACCTTCCATTAGCAGATATTTCCCTTTCTGTCTTAGAGAAGCTGTATGGACAGTTTGTACCTGAATAGTTAGGATAGGCTGACAAGCGTTTAAATCTTCATTCTCCGAAACAACTAAAATACACTGTAGATACTCTTGAGGGAGACAGTAGTGTGCTGCGGTTTTAGTTAAGTGAAATGACGCCTTTGAATGCAGATAATGTTCACGGTTTGCGCACACAAAGCAATTTTTCCCCCTTCGTAAAATGATTACGTTGACTGAGGGCTATAAACAGACAGCAATCAAACATTGAATAAGGTGTGAGGGCAGAGTGGTGGATTGACACTTCACAATACATTTAAACTGTTTCCCGTAACCTTTTTGGGAGCATTATTATTATTATTATTATTATTATTATAGCTTCCTTGTGCAGCTACAATGTGTGAGGTGCAGAGCGAAGCAGTACGCTCTGTTAACCATCCTATAACCAAAAAAGTGCAATGGGTAATCTGTTCTGCACATTATTATAATTCATGATTTTCACTGTTGATGTGTCCTTAGATGACTCAGGGGTTTGCCTTCAATCACATTTTTCTGTTTAGATTTTTGAAAGAAAGGAAAGAAATTGCACTTTTAGCTCATAAGATGATTAGTGAGTATTATGATGGTGGTGTGTGGTGGTGGTGTGTGTGTGTGTGTGTGTGTGTGTGTGTGTGTGTGTGTTGACCTCTTAATTACATTATGTAGCAGGCGGACGAGGCTTTTGTTTTTATACTTGTATGTCATAATTGCACTGAGCACAAAGTCCTGAAGTGCATTCAAGTTGATTAGATGGCTCGACGATTGATCGATGCAATCCAATTGACCACGCAGGTGTTCGACCCAATGACTCAAAAGACTCAAAGCTGCCTTTATGCAGCGCGTTTTTCTTTTGTTTTTTTTTGCTGCACTGTACATGAAATGTGTGAAAGCTGAACACGTGTAGCCTACTTCATTTGCATTAATACAACAATGCCCACTGTGACCAAGCAACCTGCTGAAGTGCCTAATTAGGCAGGATTATTGAATTGCGCACAGGAAAAGGCAAAGCCACCAGATCGCAAAGTGTAATTCCTGAGCGCCAAGAAAACAGACTCTCATTTGGTGTATGAACCATGGCTGAGTGTGATTAAGGACAAAGTGGAATTGATCGTTGTTAAAAATAAAGATTTGGTTTCCGCAGCGCGCAAACCAAAGAAGCGCACATGAAGAGGGCGCGTGGCGTCCTGACGCCTCTCCTGAAGGGCAGCAGAGCAGTGATGCCGGAGCCGTCTATATAAGAGCTTCCAGGATTCCACATATCGGTCATTCACGCGTTTGCTGCTAGCGCTTTCCAAGACATTGCCTCTGCCCGCACCGTGCATCGTGCGCACCGCCAATACTCCGCTCTCACGCGTAGCTCTACACACGCTTTCCAACAGCTCAACTCAACATTTCTCGCGGATTTATTTCCCCCCCCCCCTACCGTGCTGCAATATGCGCATCAGCCAATAAGGATTTCAACACAAAAACTTTGTGAAAGAAGAGTCCCAGGGCGCACAGGATGCTCCGCAGCGCTGTCAGCGAGTTGAACGCAGACTAGTGAGGGCGCGCTGGTCAGGAGGGACTCCACGTGAAGTTGGGAGTGTGAGAAACAGAACAGAAACAGGATTTTTCCCTCGGTTAGTGTGGCCTACACGCTGGGTTTAGACAATGGATACTTTAAGTCTGTCAGTGAACGCTGTGTCCTACACTGCAGCGGCTGAACTCTTCACTCCTGATGACCCGTTTAAAGGACCCATCAAGAGCATCGCGCCGTGGAACTTCACTTTCCTGGCTGTGTTCATGTTCTTCGTCACCTCCGTGTCTCTGAGCGAAAACTTCCTCGTCATGTTTGTCACTTTCAAGTACAAACAACTCCGACAGCCCCTGAACTATATTATAGTTAATTTGGCAATCGCTGATTTTTTGGTCTCCCTCACCGGTGGAGTAATAAGTTTCCTGACAAACTCCAGGGGTTATTTCTTTCTTGGGAGGTGGGCTTGCGTCTTGGAGGGGTTTGCTGTCACTTTTTTCGGTAGGTTTACCTGTTTTTTGTTGTTGTTTTTTTTATTGTCTTTCTGGTGCTGTAATTGCAGGGCATGCTTAAGACAACTTCCATAACTGGATGTCTAGGTGTCAGTCTCGGAGCTTTTTTTTAATACACATATTGCAATGATGTGATGACTGTAAAACAGCTCCACATGACACATCCTCATACTTCCGTCAGTGCTGACTTCAACATCTGTTGATAAGTTAGACCATCTGGGAGGGAGGTAAAATATAAGTGATAGATCACTTCAACTACAACTGTTGCCAAAAATGAAAAAAGTGGACTGAGGATCAGGGTGTCAGTAACTTTGCTCAGTTTCTTTGAGCATTCATATCATGAAATGATTGTTTATGTAAAATAAGCAATCCTTACTATGTCAGAGAAGCATACTAAAATTCACAATATACAGTATAAGGGCTGCACCAGGAGGAAAATATGCAATAATGTTGAGCATTGTGATAACATATTAAATCAGTTCTGCATTACTGCTGCTTTCAGTATTCTGCTAAAATACAACAAACTGCTTGTTGAATTTAAAACAAACGAAAGGAAATCATTTCCAACATTCTTTTATTGAACAAAATGAACAGAGTTGAATTTAAAAGGAACCATTAAAAAAGAATGACAGCTACATTATAATGTGCAGTTTTCTGTGCAGTTTTCTACTAACACCAACAATCTCATTCGCGATATTTTGCGATGTGTTTATTTCGCCAGTTGATATCACGGTGACGATAAACAAAACGATATATTGTGCAGCCCTATACAGTATAGAGTGCAACATGAACATTAACAACATAGGAATGATTATACAATATTTTTTTAAATGTGAAAATGTTCTTGTTTAATCAGCTCTAGAAATTCATTTTGTAAATCTATTTCAGCTTGTATGGGGCATTCTTTCAAGCTCATCCCCCATAATGGAGCTCTGCGAGTGTAATCTGCATTACATAATGCCCATGCAAACTAAAGCTAGAACAAAAGGATTGAGTGATGGACGGTAGTGTGTGCAAAGTCAATTCTGAGTATAAATTGTGAAGATAAAAGACAGGAAAGTTCCTTGAGTTAAGGCAGCAGTCGAAAAAGTCACTACAGTGTCCGACTCAGGGGTAACTCACAACCGTATTTTTACGAGCCCATGGTGTAGATTTTTGTAAACTGTACCTCCATAAAAACAGACTGTAGGATCAATAACAAAAGCCCGGTGTGAGTCTTCAAAGCATGCTCAGGAGCCTTCTCACAAACTGCAGTGCATGACTTGCCATAAGTAGGTTACCAGCACCGTGACCGCCAATAACATTTCAATCAGGAGAGACGAGTGAATGAAGTAAAGATGGATGTTTATTATAATAGATTACACACTATTTAAGTCTTGGTAGAAAGTCTTCGGCGCTTAGAATCTACAGGGAGTTTTGTAACTGAAGGCCAGCAGCAAAATAAATCCCCCCATGGAGTCCAGACACTGGTGATGGTAGCGGCTGATGATTCTGATGGAGCTGATGGAGCTGATGGAACTGATGAATCTGCGATGACTGGCGGTGATGGGGAGGTGGAGGGGGGCTTTGCCATTTGCGACGCTTTGTGCTAAAATGACAGCTGACAGCAATAGAGAGGAGAACAGATTTTAAACAGCTGTGAACGCAACGTGCACATGACAGCAGCATGACTGCACTAAAGTCAGAGAGAGAATCCTATTTAAACGGAGGCAGCAGCAGGATGATAGGCTTACAATGTAGGTGTTTCGCTGAGCTATTGAATAGATGAGATCAGCTGATGAGAGCAGCTGATAAGATAATTGATAGCCCTGGACAGGACAGCAGGGAATAATGCGTGAGCATGTGTGTGAGGATGGAATGCAGATGCGTGAGAAATAAAAAAGGCGCTCACTGAACTTATGCTCTAGCTTCAATTAACTGATCCCTACCATAGAATAGAAGGCTCTGAAAAGACAAGGCAATCTGTCACTTTTTAGTCACAGACCCTTTTTTGCAGACTGGGGATCTTGCAGGGTCACAATACGCAAGACTAGTATTTACCTTCAACAGTAGTGGAAGAAGTATTCAGATCCTTTACTTAAGTTAAAGTACTAATACCACACTGTAAAGATACTCTGTTACAAGATAAAAGTCCTGCATTGAGAATGTTACTTAAGTAAAAGTATGTAAGTATCATCAGGAAATTGTACTTACTGTATAGAAAGTAAAAGTACTCAATGCGGAAAAATCCTTACATTTTGGACTATATATTATTACATAGTTGTATCTATAATAAAACCTTGTATTTTATAAACTACATGTGTTTTGTGTGCAAAAATCTTAATATGTAAAGTATCAAGTAACTAATGCTGTCAGATGAATGTAGTCCAACCGATTTTTAAGGCTGATATTGATACAAATATTTGGTGATTTAAAAATCCGATACTCTGATATATCAGCCAATATATATTAGTTATTTGTAGTTATTTATGAGTCCTCACTAAAATAATATGATAATGCAGTTTAAAAATAAACATCAAAATATATTAAAGTTCTAATAAATAAAATGTATAAAAATACAAACTTAAGATATGAAACTTAAAGTCCTTTGAACAAAAACACAATAACAAAAACAATCAAAGAGTGTTGCCAACAGGGACGTTGTAGAGCGCCCTCTGGTGGACAAACTATGCAATGCCAACACTCATAACATAGTTGAAGGGTGTTTCGTCCGTTTTTATTTTATTTTTTAAATATTCATTTATCGGCCATTATAAATGCAGATACCGATAGTTTGGAAAATGCCTAATATCGGCCGATAATATCGGCTCGCCGATATATCTGTCGGGCTCTAATGTAGTGGAGTAAAAAGTACAATATTTCTCTCTGAAATGTAGTGGAGTAGAAGTAGAAAGTAGCATGAAAAGAAAAGACTAAAGTAAAGTACAAGTACCTCAAATTTGTACAGTACTTGAGTAAATGTACTTAGTTACACTGCTGAACTTAACTACAAAGATGTACAACAAAATCAAACTTAAGACAGCCTGGAGTGAGTTGGGACGGCGCCTCTAGCATCATTCTCATGATTTCATTCAGATATTTTAAAAAAAATTGTTTGTAACAGTGGAATAGCTTGAAAAGTCGCTCGGCATAAGTCAGTGGATTGTTTTTATGGTCTCTGCTGAAGCTCTGTTTAAGACGGATCAGGTTCCCAAAGTGGGATCCTGGGCGTCTGGTGAGTGGCCTGCAGTACATTGGATCAAGAGAAATAACAACTCCTTATTGGATTTAGTAACATGGATTTGTGCAATCTCATATTGGCAACTCAGACATCTTACAGAGGAGTGACACAGGAAGTCACAGGATGTCTTTATTACAGACTGTCAAACTGCCATATTTATCAACAACAGAAAACATTAATTTTAAATAAATGCTCAGGAGAAAATAATGAGTCTCACTTTATGAGAATATTATCAAAAACTTGTCCATTAAAATGACTGTGGAGCTTTAATTAGACAGCTTTGTGTCCGACGTGATGGGGAGGAACGGCCTCCCTGATCTAAACCAGAGTGGTTGTTTGTTGTTGGACTTCTGTGCTAGTCATGGATTGTCTATAACGAACACCATGTTCGAACATAGGGATGCTCATAAGTGTACTTGGTACCAGAGCACCCTAGGCCAAAGGTCAATGATCGATTTTATAATCGTTTCATCTGATCTGAGGCCGTATGTTTTGGACACTCGGTGAAGAGAGGGGCGGAGCTGTCAACCGATCACCATCTGGTGGTGAGTTGGGTCAGGGGGTGGGGGAAGACTCTGGACAGACCTGGTAAGCCCAAACGGGTAGTGCGGGTAAATTGGGAACGTCTGGAGGAGGCTCCTGTCCGACAGACTTTCAACTCACACCTAAGGCGGAGCTTTTCGTGCATCCCTGTGGAGGCTGGGGGCATTGAACTCAAGTTCAATGTTCAAAGTTTCCATTGCGGAAGCTGCGGTGAGGAGCTGTGGTCTTAGGTGCCTCAAGGGGCGGTAACCCACGAACACCGTGGTGGACACCGGTGGTCAGGGAAGCCGTCCGACTGAAGAAGGAGTCTTTCCGGGATATGTTATCCCAGAGGACTCCGGAGGCAGTTGCAAGGTACCGAAGGGCCCGAAGGGCTGAAGCCTCTGCCGTGAAAGTGGAAAAGCAGCGGGTGTGGGAGAAGTTCGAGAAGACATGGAGAAGGACTTTCGGTCGGCACCAAGGTGCTTCTGGAAAACCGTTCGCCACCTCAGGAGGGGGAAGCAGGGAACCATCCAAGCTGTGTACAGTAAGGATGGGACGCTGTTGACCTCAACTGAGGAGGTAATAGGGCGGTAGAAGGAGCACTTTGAGGAACTCCTAAATCCGACTAATACGCCCTCTATGGTAGAGGCAGAGCTGGAGGATGATGGGGGATTGTCGTCAATTTCCCTGGTGGAGGTTGCTGAGGTAGTTAAACAACTCCACAGTGGCAAAGCCCCAGGAATTGATGAGATCCGTCCAGAAATGCTTAAAGCTCTGGGTGTGGAGGGGTTGTCTTGGTTGACACGCCTCTTCAACATTGCGTGGACGTCTGGGACGGTGCCTAAGGAGTGGCAGACCGGGGTGGTGGTTCCCCTTTTTAAAAAGGGGGACCAGAGGGTGTGTGCCAATTACAGGGGTATCACACTTCTCAGCCTCCCCGGTAAAGTCTACTCCAAGGTGCTGGAAAGGAGGGTTTGGTCGATAGTCGAACCTCAGGTTGAAGAGGAACAATGCGGATTCCGTCATAGCAAATGAAAACCACAGAGCTGTGACTTTCATAGTTACAAAAAACTAATTCCAGGACTTAGTGGTGTGTGGTTGTGACAGCTCCTACAAACTGACCTCCTGCTGTTTGTTTCAGGGATTGTGGCCATGTGGTCCCTCTCTGTTCTGTCCTTCGAACGATTCTTCGTGGTCTGCCGGCCTTTGGGAAACATCCGACTGCAAACGAGGCATGCGGTCCTGGGTCTGGTGTTTGTCTGGACCTTCTCCTTCATCTGCACCATCCCTCCAGTGCTGGGCTGGAACAGTTACACTACAAGCAAGATTGGAACCACCTGTGAGCCTAACTGGTGAGAAATTAACATTTTATTTATCTCTGTCTGTAACCCACAAAGAGCTATAACTGTTTCAACCATTAGACAGCATAGATAAATTGAGGTATTCTTATGAAAATTAACCAGCATAGAAGACAAAACTCAAAATGGACTCTGCGGCGGGTGCAGCAAGCATTATTAAGCTACATAAGTTAAATAGCCTGACACTTCTTATTGAATCAACAGCAGAACAGTATCACCAAGGCAGACTACACAAGATCATTCCTCAAACTCCCACTGTTTATGGTGAAAGCGCTTTTAAAGTTTTGTGCGGCCTCACCTTGGTGTTTTCTAGAGTACTTTAGAAGCATGGAAGACTATAAAAACAGTATTAAGGACTATTTGTCCACTACATACTAATTTATAGTTTGATGTAATTTGCTGTTTGTTTAAAGTCAGTTGCTTTTTTTTTTTGTGTGAATATATTTATGTTGCTGTCTTGGCCAGGAGTAAAAGAAATTCTGTATCTAAATGAGAATACTGGAAAAATACTGGAAAAATAGACGTTAAATATGAGATGGATAAACAATAGTAACTCCACAGTGAATGCAGCCACCAACACACACATGAAAGCTAAAAGAGACACTTCACAGTTTTTACACACTGCATAGCGCAAACACACACACACACACACACACACACACACACACACACACACACACACACACACACATACACACACCCACACATGATTGTGCATACCATGCATACAGAAGTCCTTCACAATTTGCTCTAGGTTAAACTTCTCTGCTTAGTCATTCTAAATGCATACTAGAAGTTAACTCAGCCTCTCATTCCCAGTGCACTACTCCTCAAAGTTTTCAAGCATTTTGAGCTGCATCAGGCTCTGCAGTCACAATGCAACAGGGATTGTCAAAAACAGCAGAAAGGCAGAAGTTCCTAGTTGACTGCAGAAGTTAGCCAGACCAAGTGTGCACTTGGCAACATTATGGATGTGTTTGACTTGGGTCACTTAGCATGCAGGTGGAGCATTAAAGCATAACTCTTTGCAAAATGCAAGCTAGGGTCTTTTTGTGAATGTACCCGAGTCAAACATTCATTTAAAAGCATATTTAGGACAGAATCTGCACTTTTAAGATTGACCGTATTTTCGTTTTTCGGTCAAATGGCCTTTTGAATGGGAGTCCTAGGGGCACTTTTATGCTAGCCTCAAAATAGCTATTTTTAAAACACTAAGAAGGCTCGACACAACATGAAACTTTGCTCGAAGTATGACCAGGGGCTCTACACCTTAACGAAAGCGTTGAGAACATTGTTTGTGTACACAGGTTTACTAAAAAGAAAGGTTTTGAGCATCTCACTGTAGCTGTTGTTCTTTCAGTCGCCGTCTATCGAGCCAGTCAAAAATAGTCGAGGGAGGAGAGTAAAGATGGAAAGCTCCAAAAGCTTAGTTCCACATAAATGCACAGATAATTCGTTGTTTTGTCGTTAGTGAAACACAATATTGACCTTGTAGTTGAAAAAGGAGCCTCAGATAAGAATGACATTTCCTCCCATGGAGTCCGTTCATTTGCATTTGGAGATCGCCTATTTTTGACTGGGAAAATGGCGGATAGTGTAAACAACAACTGCTAACGTGAGTTGCTCAAAACCTTTCTTCTTAGTAAACTCTGGGTACACAAACAATGTTGTCAATGCTTTTGTTAAGGTGTAGAGCCCCTGGTGATACTTCAAGCAAAGTTTCATGTTGTGCTGAGCCTTCTTAGTGTTTTAAAAATAGCTATTTTGAGGCTAGCATAAAAGTGCCCCTAGCACTCCCATTCAAAAGACCATTTGACCGAAAAACGAAAATACAGTAAATCTTAAAAGTGGCGATTCCGTCCTAAATATGTTTTTGAACAAAAGTTTGACTTGGGTACATTCACAAAAATACCCTAGGTTGCATTTTGGCGAGAGTTACGCTTTAAATCAGTGATTAATTGAGGTAGATGCAACCTTTTACAAAAAAAAAAAAGTATGCAAAAGTACAATTACACATACCCCAAAATGTTGTCATCCTTAATTTTATTGTTGTGCATGTTGTACTGTTTACTAAGGCCAAGCAGCTAACTCTTTGTTGAGTCTGAACAAAGTGAACATAGAAGGCGTCGAGCTACGAGGCCTCAAACATTATGGAGGAACTCCATGATTGTTGTTGTGGACAGTGATTGTCTTAAGTTCAACAAAAAGAGCTAACGACAACAAACCTTTGGCGAAGTTTGAGAAATCTACTGGCCACCGCCAGTTGATACGGCTAATATGGTAGCAAACAGTTTAATTCTACTGTAAGTCTACTTACACATCCAGTATATACGGAGCATCATTAGCATTCATTTGGTCTCCACCAACTCATAAGGGAAATATTTGTCTCTTTAGCTGCTGAGTGCTCCACTTTGTTCATCAGCTAGTCACTAACTTTGTTTTTTGGTGCTAGGGTTTTGAAAACAGCTGACACTGAACCAAAACAGTGAAGTTGTTAGCTGAAGAGCAGATCATAACTGCCAAGTTGGGTGGTAATTCTCTGTGGGTTCGTCACTATGAGCAACAACTTTTTCACAGTCAAAATATTGAATGCAGCAGCTTTAAACTAACTCCGAACATTAACCTTAATACCAGACTTTAACCTTGTGCTAACCCTGGTGATTCAACCTAACCTAAATGCCAAATATTTTAATAATTGATTAATCAGTTTGAGTAATTTGAATGATAGTACACTAAATATCTTTAAGTTGTGGACAAAAGAAGACATTTCAGGACGCCATCTTGGGCTTTGGAAAACATTGATTGAATCCCCCCCCTCCTCCCCCCACCATTTTCTGACATATTATAGACCACAACAACTAATCAATTGAGAAAATAATCGACACATTAATCGACAATGAAAATAATTGTTAGTTGCAGCCCTATATTTATTAATTGTCTTTCTTACCGCATACCTTGCACATAAACATATAAGGTTTTTACACATTCCACACTCAGCCCTGTGGCTCTGAGCTACATTGCTGCTTATGCTGTATTAGCTCACACTGTGTGAAAATGTCTTATGGAAAAAGTCAAGAAACAGTTGGGCTCTGACCTTGGCCCTCAGGGTGCCATCTGGGTAATGCTATTTAGCTACTTTGATCAAAGGTATGCAGATTGCGGGCTGAGTGTCTGCCTCAAGCCCTGTAAGGGAACCATTGCTCAATTGAAGCACGGTGGGAGTGAAGGGTTCATATAATACAATTAAGAGATCACCTTATGGAGATACCCAGCGCATAGATGACCCACTCCACCTCAGCATGAGTTCTGTCAGAAAACATTTGGTTAACAGCAGGAGCATTACCAGCACAGGTGTTTCAGGTCCAGAATGTTGCCACATGCCCAGCCTGATGCATTTTTAAAAACCTCATTTATGTGTATCTTTTTAATCTCTCGATACATGCAAATATTCAGCACTAGACGGCTTCGGAATTTTAAAAGCATATTTGCAAGGTTTGGAAGGATTGTGCAGGAGAATAGTCAGTTGGTGACTGTATCCTAGGTGAGGGGTGTGGATGAAATCTACCGTATCTACTATGCTGCTGACTTTCCTCCAAATCCCTTCCCGTGCTCAGGTTGTCAGACATTTATTACAAAGATACACACAGAGATAAAGGTTTTAAAGGTGTTTTTTTTCTTCACATTTCCACCATAAATTGGTGCATAAAAGTGTATCCGAATAGCCTGACAAGCCAGACCCACATCAAGATGTTGGTCTGGGAACTCACCATTGACGGGGCTCAATCCGAGGGGCGGTATAAACGGTTGTCTTTCAAATTCCCTCTGCATGCAACAGGATAGCGCTACAACCAGGCAGAACAATGAAGAAGGTAGCGAAGCTAGTTGATAGATTAAATTAAACTTTTGCTGTATCCGGTCGGCAAAACTCCGAACACATCTTCCTTTTTTAAGAATGATTTCAGTGTCGTTCTTTATTCTTTTCTCAAAGAAAAGCTTAACTCCAAGGGCGTTTCCCAATAACAAGAATGCAAAGAACAGACTTGTGTTCTTGGGGAGAACGTTCTTGCTAGTTGTACCTGGAAGAATGAACTCACAAGTTCACAAGCACAGAAAACACTGTTAAGAGTTTGAGACGATGCGTTCTTCCTGTTATTGCTCAACACCCCCAGCACAGAGGCTACCTGCAGGGCTCCAAAATAACAGCTAGAAATTAACTAGCTTAGAAACTTCTAATAAATCGGAAAACAAATACACCAAAAACATATGAACTAAATACTAAATCGGGAAGAGAAAAGAGAAGAGAAACGGGTATATCTCTCTCCCCTGCCTCTGCCTGCTGCGCTGTGTGTCTGTCTGTCTGTGTGTGTGTGTGTGTTGAAGCTGCGGTGGGTGGGTGTGTGTGTGTGTGTGTGTGTGTGTGTGTGTGTGTGTGTGTGTGTGTGTGTGTGTGCGCTTGCTTGTGGAGTTTAACTCTGAAAAGACAGTTAACCACAGGTTCCCGTTAATCTTGTGATGGTGTTGTGATATTTAAACAAACGATCCGCCAACGGCGAAATAAAAACCTCTTATTTACGGGACCGGTCTAAAAGACCTCCGGCTTCCAGCAGGGTCTCTGAGCGTGACTATCCGAGCGAGGAGATAGCGGCACGGGCAGGCGCAAGCTGGCGGCCGCCTCACTTCATGGAGCTCCGAAAACTCCGAAAACTTTGGAGCAAATTGTCAATTTGGCAAAGATTTGCGCAAGGCTGCCTATATTCGAAATCCAAACCGTTCATTTCTCGCCTAAAATGTTCTCAGATGTGAATTTAGTGATGAATAAGATGGCGAAAATTGTTAGAATTGGGAATTTTTGGGCTGTTTATGTACCGGAAACCCGACCATCATTGAATGCCGAAATGAATGTTGGGATATGGGTGCTGCGAAGTTCATACAAGTTACCAACCAACGCATCCTCGGTAAAATGGACGTGTCAAGAACATTTCCATGGAATGGAATCTTAACTGTTCTTGGTGAAATGCGAACTTGTGTATTGAGACAGTACTTTGGCAACACGAGATGATGTTTCACAGGGACACAAGAACACAAGTCAATAGAAGAACACAGATTGAGAAACGCCCCAAGTCTTCCAGAAGACCACTGTTCCCAGCAGCAGCAGCAATAAGCCCGCCCACCGACTCTATAAACGATGTGATTGGCCTGACTAGAGTTTGGTTTTTCCAGCTCGCAAGCCAAGAGAGATCCGGAGAGTGTCTAGACCCCCCTGGCTGCAAATTAAATTTGCTGCCACTAGGGTGCGTCTAGATTTCTAGGCTAGTATCCGAATGGAGGAAATGAAGTCGTTGCTCAATGTGCATCAATCAATCATGCATGAGCATGCTCAATGCTCAAAATTTCCCTGTGGGAGGACACCCAGACCCCCCACTATTATATGCCCCCCTCCCCCAAAGGCAGATTCTGGCCAATATACAGTACAGTATACCCACTACAATACATTAGACTACACCACTGTGTTTAACTAATGCATGACTCATGGTGATTTAATGCATGAATTAATGCAGAATGTATCATGGAGTCCTGTTGCTTTTACAAATGATCAAGTCACTATGAGTCATGTGATTAGTTCACACTTAACAGATCATCAATTAAGGACTGTTAATTCACAGTTACTTCATACATTAATTGATATGCAATCAAAGTAACCTATATTTTTTTCAGAAATATGAAGCTGTCAGGTGCTAATTGACAAATTAGAGGAGAGTGGACTGAAATTGAGAAAAAAGAAAGTATTTTCATATTTCTATAAGAATAGTTAGCCTGCTTTCAGGGAGGCCTAGCAAATGCATCGGTCTGAAATACACTTTTATGTAAGTGGAGTCTAGCTAATTTGGCTGCATAAAGTAACTGTGAATTAACATTTCTTAATTGATGATCTGTAAAGTGTGAAATAATCAGTCATGGTGACTTGATCATTTGTTAATGGTGAGTGTTATGATATGATAGGTCTTTTATGGGAGTAGGTGTGGTTAGTTATTGTTACTGTGTAGAAAGGTGTTCTCTATGGGCCCCTCCCCGCATCCACACCTATTCATTCTAACATCTATTTGGGCCCTCCTCACATGAGGGCCCTGGGTACTCATTCCCATTTCTAACCCCAGTCCGACACCCTTGTATGTTGCATTTAACGTGAGAATGAGACCTTAGTTTGCCTGGATGAGTGTACACCTTCCTATGTTCATGAGGGGTTGTGTTGTGTTCACTCGGTAATCTGTGGCTTCCTCCTCGGAAACGACAGCTGTTCCACCTTACAGCTTCTTCTCCGTAGTCGTCGGGGCTCCGCACCAACCCACTCCTCGAAGTTCAGGTTATAAAAGGTGCATTTACAAATAGTCGTGTTGTCTGATTAATAAAACAGTTTTTAAAAATACTGTCTTGTCTCTCGTCTTGCCGCTTCAAGCTCTCAGCTTCTCCTTCCGATTGCATCTCACACAAATGCCACCTCCGGGCTTAATTAGAGTCACCAACAACACATAAAAACAGTGTTAGTGTGTACGTCAAATCAGTTCTGACCAGTAAGGTGCAGTGTATTATTTGTCCGGATAGGACACCCTAACCCTAGCACATAACACAATAAAAGCCTTTGTGTCAAGAGAGAGAGAGAGAGAGAGAGAGAGAGAGAGACAGAGAGACACAGATACAGGAGGCTTGGTGTTAGCGCACCAATAACACAGCAGCTTATATATACACTTCTACAACATGCGCATAAGCACATGGCACCATAACCACACACACCACACAGGGTATGGTGACGGCGCACCAGGATAAAAAAACAAAGGGACATCTTGGTGTCAAATATGTTTATATAACTATAGATTATAAAGGGGGCACTTACTTCACGTGTAGACAAAGCCAAAGTGGACACATTTTTAAAGTGCTCATATTAGCTTTTTCCCTTTCCTTTATTGTGTTATGTATGTTTTTTGTGCATGTTATAGGTTTACAAAGTGAAAAAGCCCAAAGTCCACCCCAAAGGGCCTTACCATCTCCAACAGAAAACTGTTGCGTGGAGGACAGAACGGACCCAAACGCAAAGTTCAACAACAAAAATAGGTTTATTAAAAAGGGAAAGGAGGTAAGGGACGACTGAAGCAACGATCCAGCGACAATAGTGAGTGGAGCCGGGGTTGAAGTACTGAGCTTGATTGTGGATGGCTGGCAGGTGTACGTGGCGGGAGAGCGGTGATGATGGAATGAGGAACAGGTGTGCATGATCAGCTGGCAGTAGCAGGCAGGAGCAGACAGGAGGAGGGAAAAAACAGGAGGCACAGGGAAAGGCAGGACCAACAGAAAAACACACAAAAAAAGGACTAGAAAACTGGAAACAAAAACCCCAACCATGACAGAAAACACTGTTCACAAACTGCTCCAAACAGCTCTATTGTAGTCCAGCCTTACCTTCCGTGACAAACGTTCGTCACTTTGTAACACACGTTATAATGCTCGCCTAGCTGCTAGCGTGGCACGCCCTCATACTCTTACTCTCACTTACTTACTTATTGCACGTGCGACTCCCAACAAAGATAGAACAGAAGTGAGATGCCACCCGTGTGGCAGCGCACCCGACCCCAGCGGTTCCTCCCACAGGTGGTGGGCCCATGGGATGGAGAGATGGATGCCATGTGGCTTTTTCGGGCTGTGCCTGGCCGGGCTCCGTGGCAAACCCGGCCACCAGACGCTCGCTGACGAGCCCTCCATCTGGGCCTGGCTCCAGACGGGGGCTCCGGGCTTCCTCCGGGCAGGGTCACTCCATCTCTTCCTCGGTCACTCATAGGGTTTTTGAACCATTCTTTGTCTGACCCCTCACCTGAGACCACTTTGCCTTGGAAGACCCTACCAGGAGCACAAAGCTCCAGACAACACAGCCCTCAGGTTCATAGGGACACACAAACCTCTCCACCACGATAAGGTGATGGTTCCCAGAGAGGCAAAAATATGGTGTTTTTTGAAAATTGAACTATGTAAACCTATTCTGATACAACCTCTAAATACAATTATGAACCTGGAAATGAGCATAATATGAGCACTTTAAAGTATGAAATATCCATCACAGGGAAGTTCAGGGCGCGAATTTGCGTTATCAAGGATGCCGAAGGAATGTCCCGCTCTACTCTGCTTCTAATTGGCTAATACTCGTTGCCTTCGTCGGTTCGATTGGTTAGTTGGTGGGTTAGGCATGAGGAGTAATGAGATTGGTTAGGGTTAGGGTAAGAATACCAAGGTAAGCCAATCAGAGGTAGAGTAGGGTGGGACATGCCTTCGCCATCCTAAGAAACGCAAATTCGCGGGAGCGGAGATGGCTCGGAGCAGCTCGGAGTGAGTGGATGAGGCAGGTTCGTCTTTTAGTGTGTTCCATTACCATACCTCGGAACTCGGAAGCCGGAGCTGGGAATGACGTCACAAGTTGAACATTCCTGTGTGAACGACGCGTAACAACATGTCCACAGATAGAATATGGACAGCGCTGCGTGTATGACTGACACAAATAAGACAGAAGTGCTTATACCTTTATGTTATTACAGCTTTCACAACTGTTGATATAGGGGGCAGCTATGTTGGATTTTGAACTCCTTCTACTGCAAGGTTTAGTGCGTTCCATTTGTACTCGGAACTCAGATTTTCTGGGGTCAAAGTCAGAAACACGCCCCTTCACCTCAGATTTCTGAGCTCGGAACTCGGGCAACCACCGAGTACCCCGAGCTAAAAATTCCACATGGCTGCTCTGTGCATCAACAGTTGTGATAGCAGTAGTAAAACAGTTATAAGTACTTCTGTGTTATTTCTGTCTCACTAAATCAGTCGTATACGCAGCGCTGTCCATATTCTATCTGTGGACATGTTGTTACGCTGTTTGTATGCACACAAAAATGATGTAATGCGTTATAAACTGGCACTGCTAACAATGGCTAACCTGGATAAAGCTAATGAAAACAATGAAAATCCGACTTGTAAATGGAACACATTCAACTCAAGTGTGATGTCATTCCTAGCTACCGCTTCCGTGTTCCGAGGTAAATGGAACGCACTATAAAGGTTGTCCGAGTTTCAAGCTCGGAAATCCGACGTCAGGGGGCTTGTTTCCGACTTTGACCTCGGGAAATCAGTACAAATGGAAAGCACTATTTGCCTCACCGTTGATCATTCAACCCAGTATGAGACCCGTCTACACATGCGCAAATCTACGTAAACGTTGGCCTGTGCGCCAAACCTGCAATAGAGGCACAGAAAGCCTCAGCGCCGTTCTCGCCCATAGCTTTAAACTTGATGCATTCAGGAACGGATTGGTTTAGGAGCAAGCTGTGGTAAAAGCAGCATACTATAATTTTCAATCACCTTTCCTGAATATTGTTAGTGGAGTTTGTGTAATCCTGAGACAAATTACGAAATGAAATGTTTAATAATCAAATTAAATAAATAAACAATTTAAGACAAATGCAGTTACTTTCCAGTATTCAATCTTTCATCTGAATGCCAGATAGATGCCTCTGCATACACTTTTTGAAAGATGATTTTTATTTAATTAACCAAATATTCAGGGGTAACTTATTCCAGTTTTGTTATGGCTCGATACATAACATTTTTTCCGATGAGCAAGTCCTTAGGCTAGGTACAATGATATGACCATTACTAGCCAATCTGGTGTTATGGCTATGCGTATTATTACAGTTAACAATTTGGTTGAATCAAAACGTTGGCATATCCAAATTAATAACACAAATAAACCTATCATATCATAACAGTAAGCAACAGAAATTAATGACACAGTCAGCAGTGATTCACGCATTAAATCGTCATGAGCCATGCATTAGTTAAACATTACTCCTATTTAGTACTTCCACTGTTTTGTAAGAAGTAAGAGTGGTGGCTGATGTGAGTTCATGAAGCTTAAAGGTGCACTATGAATTCCTGCATGGTTTCAGTGCAATTTCATTTTTGTCTCAAATTGTAGGCATCTGTCCTTGATCCGCTAGCTGCCTGTCCCCTGAATACACTGTGAAAAAGCCCGGTCTCGGGAGACAACACAGGGGGCGTAAACGTCAAACAAACACTAGGGGCACAGGCTGTGCACCAAAATACAACAAACCACTCCAGCCAATCACCGACAAGATGGTTGGGGGTTAGTGACAGTTAGTCAGTTAGTCATGACAGTTACGGAAACATGGGGGGAGGGGCGAGCTTGCTCTGTATTTTTTTGGTATTTACTTGGAACGTCAACAGAAGTGACCATGTAGGAACTCATAGTGCACCTTTAACAGCACTGATCGAATACAAGGTTGTAAAATATATATATTAAAAATGAACAATTTAACATTTTTAAAGATTTCTTTTGGGCATTTTCGGCCTTTAATTTTAACAGGACAGCTGAAGACATGAAAGGGGACTGAGAGGGCAAATGACGTGCAGCAAAGGGCTGCAGGTCAGAGTCAAACCCGGGCCTACTGTGTCGAGGAGTAAACCTCTATATATGGGCTCCCGCTCTACCAACTGAGCTATCTGGGCTCCCAAAGAAAGGATTTTAACATTTTATATTTTGGTGTCGTCCAGTGGCAGTGTTCTCCCAAAAGTCAGCTTTGCTTCCCAGTTTAAATGAGGAGATTTACTTTGACAGGTTGTTGGTAATAAATCGGTCGGACTGGTTCATGTGATACACCTCATCAAAAATGACAGTTTGGCTGGCAACAGCACTCTTGGAGACAATTTAAATGCTGAAATGGCTCATTAAGTCACTGAATGTGAAATTACTTTGGCCTTCTGACCAAAAGATGGAGCTGCTGCGGGCCCAGCGCCAAGAAGGGTTGTATTGCGTGCCATTTAGATAAAATGGCAAAGACAACAGAAATATTGGCAGAGATACCAGAGTCATGATACACCAGTAATGAAACACCTTTAAAGTTTTCTCCCATAGAATATTTTAAGCTTGTTATCTGGTTTGGCATGATGGACACAGATAAGTTTAAGTTATTTGATTAGGGCCGCACAGCGCTGTCCCCCAGTTCTGAGGGAAAGCGAGAGAGCTGCATGGGATTAGCAGAAAAAAAGACAAAACTATCTGAACATCTTTTCTTTTTAAGTACTTAATTCCCTTAAAGGAACACGCCGACTTATTGGGACTTTAGCTTATTCACCATAACCCCCAGAGTTAGATATGTCCATACATATCCTTCTCATCTCTGTGCGTGTTGTAACTCTGTCTGAGCTAAGCCTAGCACAGATCCTGGAGGTAACCGGTTCCAACTAGACTACTGCTCCCAATAACTGACAAAATAACGCCAACATGTTCCTGTTTACATGTTGTGATTTGTATAGTCACAGGGTGTACAAATAACAAGGTCACTATGCTTTTACTATCTAGTAATTGTTGACTCTATTACTCTATTAACTCTGAGCGAACTCCAGGCGAACTCTCTACTCCTCACCACAGGGCTTCAGGTGCTGCTAGCAAATCACTCCGCCAAAGTAGCAGAAGTAGCAGTGCTTCGCCTTTCTGAGAATATAATTCCCAGTTTGTATACGGTTAGAAGATGGCTGTGTCTCATATGACCTTGTTATTTGTACACCCTGTGACTATACAAATCACAACATGTAAATGGGAACATGTTGGCGTTATTTAGTCACTTATTCAGAGCAGTAGGCTAGTTGGAAGCGGTTAACTCCAGGATCTGTGCTAGGCTTAGCTAGCGCTGGGGGCGTCAGACAGAGTTACAACACGCACGGAGATGAGAAGGGTATGTATTGTCTTGTCTAACTCTGGGGGTTATGGTGAATAAGTGAATAAGTCCCAATAAGTCGGCGTGTTCCTTTAACGCTGTTGGCTATTATTTTGTTGATTTTAGCAGTCATCTCTTCGTTCATGAATTCAATTATTTTGCGTCTCGTAGACCTACGTTCCTAATGATCCGATACCCAAAAGTGTGTAAGGACACTTAGGTTTAATACTGGCTTCACCGATGAGGTGAAATAAATGTATTATTTGATTTTTAAGCAGTATTCTTGTGTTGTTGTTATTTGGCCTTTTTAGAGTCTTTGCATGGTTAAAGCTATAATATGTAACTTCTTGTCACATTAAAAATGTCTAAAAATGACTACACCCATGTTTTATATTTTGTTGAACTTATGCCAAATGTTTCTAACAATGTTCAAACCTAGAGAAATCTGTAATTTTATTCAAAGACATGGTCCGTGTCATTTAGTCGCCGTCGCCTGTCAATGGCGTCATATCCCCTTTGAGCAGGCATCAGCGTTAGGGTCTGCCAGAAGCTGTCATGATTGACTTTTCATCCAGTTTTAAGCCACATTTTTACGCTACACTTTTTTTGGTCTTGGTTGTATTTGTCTATATATTTTAACCGTATGAAGGATTTTAGTTATTGGACATCTGGATCTGAAGTTATCAGAGAAACAAGCTGAGCTAGCAGCAGCTCAGCTCCAGCCCCTCCACGGACCAGCCGAACAGTGTTGGAGAAACGCTCATTGTTAAACGTGAATCTGATTTACCGATTTATATCACTTGGACTGTTTTGAAGAGGAGGAGACCTCTGCGCATAATTTGTCTCCCTGTAAAAACCTCCTGAACAATAAACACTGAAGGAATTCTAACCAGGAGAACCTGACAGCAATGACGTCTTTTGTTTTTGTTTTGATTGAGAGACCCCTAGCAGCAGAAAATGACATGGTGTACGTTTCAATCAATCAATTTCATTAAACCTACCACCAGACCAATTTCAGGTGGTGACCTCACTGACCTGGCAATCTGCCCCAAAATTCCTATTTCTATTTCATATTATGGCCATGATGCTCAAAACACATGGACAACGTAGGGCTGGGATCTGTTCGCATCTAGTCAAAACGCCACTATACTGCCCTCCGCAGGATGAAAAAAAAAAATAGAAATAGGCATAGCAGTACCTACTGTACTTCTGTTCCCCGAGTCCCTTCATCATTACACCGGGACTGAGCTGCTGGGGGAACCGAATGTTTCATTTTCTGACCTATTCAGTCATACACCTGAAATGTCACCTTAGATTGAATGAACAAATGCAACTATGTACTGTACATCTACAGACCAAAGACCGGTTATGGTGTTTTCTGCACACGGAAGGGGCCATAGAAACAAACCTAATGGCACGAGGTAGCCACAGGAATAGAGTATATTTTAATAAAACAGAGGGCACATGTGTTGAGTCCAGGTGGAGCCACTTGAGCACAACCAAATGGTGCATGGCTGTCTGTAGGGGTGCAATTAGAAGACAAAAAAACACTGTATTTTCATGTCCTGCCTTCAGGGGCACTGCATGAAGGGAGACAAGCTGAATGATTCCAGGGGGCCAGAGCTGCACATGGGTCCTAGAACATATCACGGATTACAGATAATTCCAACATCAGAGCCTCGTGTGAGCTTCTATCACAGACCCAGAATTTCTAGCAGCATCCCTGAGTGTTTTATTTTGTGCATATATACCTAACAAATCCCTCACAACTATGCTGTCTTTTAACCACAGCATGGCACCGCCCACTGGCCTCAGTGATTTGTTTTGTTCAAAAAAGCAATTTGAACAAACCGAGGAGATATTAATGCATTATAAAGTACTATTTTACATATGTGTCACCAAATGCCAATAAAATCATGAGGAATAAGGTGTGAATGGATGTGTGCAGGCCACACTTTGTTCAACAAGGACTGCGGTGCGTGAATATATAGGTACACACACTTACACACACGCCACGGTCTTCCAGGTAGTTTGTTACACATTAATCTGGAGCTTGTTTCATCCGATGGCAGTAGGTATTCTCATGGAAATGACATAATTAGAATAAATTAGTGGCCTCCGGGACCCTAATTGTGTCACAGATTTGTCTCAGCTGTGAAAGTTCCCTTTTAACTAAAGCTCAAATGAGATGCAAAACTGTCATCTTTCTCTTTAGCCAGATAAAAGCTTCTTAATGTCAAAATGACATTTACCTCCTAGCCAGGAAATGATTGGATTGTTAACCATTTTGTTCTTAAAGGGACACGTGTTTTCAAACAAATGGTCTGCTGTTTGCATCAATCTATTGATTGATCTATATCTATTGTTATTGATCGTTCACTACGTGTTACTACATTTATTGTAAAAAATAAAAACTGTATTCTGGTCAGGTTTACATGTATGTTTTGTACCCAGTTTAAAGCGAATTTAAACATCTTTGTTCTCCACCTCTGAACAGGTATTCAACCAGCATGCTCGATCACAGCTACATCATCGTTTTCTTCATCACCTGTTTCATTCTGCCTCTCGGAGTAATATTTTTCTGCTATGGAAAGCTCCTGCAGAAGCTCAGGAAGGTCAGTATGAGTTTTGACACAACACACATGGAAATCATTCATTTATAAATACAGCTCAGACTTTCAGTCATTTTAAGAAAAAAAGTGTGTTTCCCTGAATGTCAAATTATTTCTTTAAACCAAACAGAAACATCAAGGGGGCTGGTGGTAGGGAGGGGCAATATATTGATATTATATTGACATCGATATACGAGGCTAAATATCGTAATATCGTGACAAGTGTTGTCTTTTCCTGGTTTTAGAGGCTGCAATATAGTAAAGTGATGTACTTTTCTGAACTTACCAGACTTACTAGCTGTTTTATTATTTGCCTTTACCCACTTAGTCATTGTTTTCACATTATTGATGATTATTTATCTATACTCTTATTGTGAAAATATTTTGTAAAAGCATTAATTGTCAACCCTACAATATCGCTGCAATATCGAAATTGATGTATTTGGCCAAAAATATCTTGATATTTGATTTTTTTCCATATTGTCCAGCTCTAGCTGGTGATATGAATGCAGTGGTGTAGTCTACGTGATACACAGGTATACGCATTATACCCACTAAGACAGCTCCTGGATTTCCATATACCCACTTAAAAATGCCCAGTGACACGTAACAACATACTTTCCATTATGATTTAAATATATTTTGAAATGTCATCTGTGTTTTTCATCTTCACATAGGCTAAATAAAGGTATTTCCACCGTAAATTGGTGCATAAAAGTGTATCAGAATGCAGGAAATGAAGTCGTTGATGCTCAAAACTTCCCTAGGGGAGGACACCCAGACCCCCCACTATGATATGCGGTAGATTCTGGCCAATATATATATACAGTATACCCACTACAATACATTCGACTACACCACTGTATGAATGGGTAGTTGTGTAATGTTTTTAAAAATGTTTAAAGATTACCAGTATGAGTGCTTAATGATAGGTATGAACATACATAAAGGTACATCTGTTTTAGTTTGAGACAGAGAGACAGAAACTTTGAAGTCAGCAGCAGAGACCAGGAAGGCAAAGTGGTGTGCTGATGGGAGGATTATTACAGCAGTTTGCTGAAAATAGTACACTGATTTGGGGATTTTATTACAGGAAATGTCAGTGGTGTAGTCTAATGTATTGTAGTGGGTATACTGTACTGTATATGTATGGGCCAGAATTGGCCTTTTGGGGGGGCATCAATGACTTCATTTACTGGATTCTGACACACTTTTATGCACCAATTTGCGGTAGAAATACCTTTATTTAGCCTAACAGATGACAGATTTAACAGATGACAATTCAAAATATATCAAAATTACAATGCAAAGTATATTATTACTAGGGCTGTCAAACGATAATTTTTTTTAATCGCGATTAATCGCCAAATTTCTGTAGTTAATCACGATTAATCGCATGTTTTATCACATGAATAAAATTATATTATTTTCCATTTCAGAACTGTTTTTAAGTACATATTAACAATGGAAAGCCATTCTTACCAGTGTATCTTAATCGGGAATACAATTAATGCAAAGAAAGATTTGTAATTGTTTATTATTTATTTACTGTAAACAAAAGAAAAATGTGTGAATCTGTCATTGCACAATTCCTACAAGTACCTAACCTAACTGAGATGTAACACTAACACTTTGCTTATACAGTACAAACAAAATGGTCCAAAAACCAGATGCCACAGCAGGACATTTGTAACCTTTAAATTTTTCTAATAAGGAATGTAACAATTCTCCTGGACAGAAAAGGGGGTGGACAATGTCCCAAATGACAAAAACAGTCAAAAAACGATACAAACAACACAGTCCTAAAACCATATGCTGATATACATAGTCAATATAGTGTGCAGTAACTTCAAAATAATTTTGATTACTCACTGACGTCCAGTGATCACCGGTTAATGAGACAGCGTTTGCAGCACTTTGCAGCTGTTCCAGTTGGGCTGCTTTCTCCGTGTCGTACAGTCTGTGTATGCGTGAAACTACTGTCCCCCTCGACAACTTTTTAAAAGTAAACTTTCCATTCAGAATCTTATTGGCATCCATTTCGGCGTCTCGCGCTCGCCATCCACTCAAAAGGTAATGGTAGCCTACTACTCTTTGGCCGGCTCGCAAGCCCAAACAAGTGTGTGCGGCGTGCCTGTTGTTTTGTTTCCGGTCTAGCTAGATCTGGTGTGGTGTTGTAGTTTTTCTAACGTTACTAGTTGTTGTAACAGCATGTGGAAAAAACGACAAAGTTTGCCATGCCAAAAAGAACGTTAATCTCGCGATAAAAAAACTGACGCTGTTAAAATGGGTTTGCATAAACGCCGTTAATAATGCGTTTAACTGACAGCACTAGTTGTTACGTGTCATTGGGCATTTTTAAGTGGGTATATGGAAATCCTGGAGCTTTCTTAGTGGATATACTGCGTATACCTGCATATCACATAAACTACACCACTGGGAAATATCAGGTATTGGTCAGTCTGTAGCTGCTGACATGTGATGTAAGTTTCTTAAAACCTGCTTTTTAGTCGTTTGTTCCTGGCATGCTTCTTCCCTTTCCCACTTCTCTGACCATGGTAGTAAACGTGCAGTATTGTGAATGTTGTGGTTTTGAAAAGTAGCAGCAGTTGACATGCTACTGTACTGTAAGAAACATGCTTGTACCTGAACTGTAAGTTTACTCCATTTTGATTTCTCATGCATGCATCCAAAAGAGCATTCTAAAGGCCACACATTGGAACCATTAAAGGTGGAGTCTGCAATTTTATTTTCCTATACACTTTTTGTGAAATTAAGTGAATATCTCCTCAAGGTCCACTAACTGTTTGTTCAGTGTGCGTGCTGAAAAAGAATCTGTTGGCCGCGTTCAGACAGCCTGCGTCGGCCGTCCAACTTTCCGGCAAAAATGCAGGTCTTTCCATTCATTTTGAATGGGGGTAGTGCGTAGACGTCCACTGAGACCAGTGAAGTCTATTAGAAGCACTTTTCCGGTGAGGGCTGAGCGTTACTATGCAGCCTCAAACTAAGCTTGCCGACGTAGATGTGACGTGAGCAACCTGTCTGAAAGTTGTACGTCTTCTGGTAGCTGTGCCAAGAGAAATCTCAATCATTGCCAATCTTGCAGAGACAGAGAGCGTAGGTATATGTTAGGATATAACATAGACACAGGCTAATTATTGCTAACTAAAATGCTAGTTAACATTAGTAATTAAACTTAAACAGCTAATGTAAGTTGTAACTGCCTGCGAGCTTCTCCTGTACTGTACGGTAATTTGTCTACTATGCGAAAGAAAGTCGTGTGGTTACGACACAATCGTTAGCCTATTTTTACAAAAACACATGCTACGGAGCCATAACTTGAGATACAAGGTAATGGAGCCTTTTATACATTGTTGTGTTTCTTTAGAAATAAACAATGGACAAATAGAGTCTTTAAACGCTTCAGATGTAAAGTTATTCGCTGTCAAAGTGGCGCCAAAATGAATGGCAGTCAATGGGATGCTAACGGCGGGTGATGGCTTGTTAGCAACAAATGGCTCCATAGGAGGTATACTTTGTGGACGCTCGCCTACTCCCTTGTGCAGGAAACAGGAAACATCACTGCCTCTACCGCTGCCACAAGAAAGTTTTAAAACACTATGGAGGGTAAAACACGAAACACAAGCACTGAACTGCCCGGGAGTTTGTGTAATAGCTGAATGTTTCCTGCAACAACAAAGCACTCGCTATGTCTCGCTCATCTGTTTTCTTTCTCTCTCTCCTGTGAAATAAAGATGCCTTCAAGTGCGGTCGGAAACTGATGAAAAACAATTGTGAAATATAAAGTGTATTTGTGCTTTGTTGGGGGGTTTAAGAACACAACAGGACGTCACACAAATGGGCCATTTCATTGATACTCCCCCCGCCGCACCACCTTGTGGAAAATCGCTGGACTCTTTAAATGGGAAACAAACCTGGACTGAGCGACACACATCTATTCCGTTCATGCTCGTGCACAGGACAGGGCAAAGGCATGGACATATAAAGAGAAAGACAGTGGGAGCAAGAGGGTAAATCTGGCACATGTTATCATTCTAAAAGAGCACTGACAGGAAGGGTGTATTTGTTTGGGTGTTGAGTTCAAATATCAACAATCTTTCTTTAGAGTTGCGGACTCCACTTTTAGGGGGGACAGTTTGGGACTGTTTCATGGAGGTTGCTTTCAAAATGGGCAAATTCCTATTTAATAGGGTTCCAGATGCACATTTTTGATGCCTTTGCTTTCTGTAAATACACCCAAAGTACATTAAGTGGAAGTACAGTATAGCTGCAATAAGGGCTTTATCAGTAACAATCAAGCTGTGCAGGAACATTTTGATGCTAAATTAAAGGTTCCCTGTGGAGTTTTTATTTTATTTTAGTAAATAAATTCTTCATTCAAGAAAGTTATATATCTGAGAGACTCCCTACCATTGGACAAGAACATCTGGTGACCTACCTAAAAAAAGTAAACTCATTAGTATGGCTAATCTAAAGCTGTTAGTGTCTCATGGTAGTCTAAGAGCTGTTTTAAAGGCTCAGAATTATGTGACACAAATTAAATATTTCTTTCAGAAAGAAAATAGAGCTGCAACGACTAGTCGATTAATCGATTAGTCAATCGCCAACTATTTTGATAATTGATTAATCGTTAAAGTAACTTTTCATGCAAAAATGGCAGAAAATGCTCTTTTCAGCCTCTCAAATATGGAGATTTTCTGCTCTTCTGTTTCTGTTTTTCTCTTTTATATGTTATTAAACTGAATATCTTTGCGTTTTGGACCGACAAAACAAGACACTTAAAGATATGCAGAGGAGGGTCTGGCTAGTACACACAGCATTCTGGGATGGGAGAAAAACATGCTCTGGTTTATTGGCACGGAGCCTCGGGAAGGAACTTGTTTGGTGGAACATGTGTACGTTCAAAAGTTGCTCAGATTGGACAGATAGTCTAGCTAGCTGTCTGGATTTACCCTGCAGAGATCTGAGGAGCAGTTAACCATAGTCCTCAGAAATCGCCCGGAGTTTAAAATTACAACACAAGAAAGGGGAAGGTGATGGACATCTGACAGAAAAGAAGGACACCCGGTACTGTAATTACAAAGTACTGGCAAGCTAGTCATGGTTCTCCGTTTCCTCCAGGTATCTCATAGTCGTCTGGCTGGCGCCAAGAAGCCAGAGAGGCAGGTGACCCGTATGGTGGTTGTGATGATTGTGGCCTACATGGTGGGATGGACGCCGTACGCAGCCTTCTCCATACTGGTCACAATTCATCCAACCATCAAACTTGACCCCGGGCTGGCTTCCATCCCCGCCTTCTTTTCCAAGACCGCTGCTGTCTACAACCCAATCATCTATGTCTTCATGAATAAACAGGTAACTGAGAATTTTCATGTTAGGAAGGAATACAACATGATTCGGCCATTTTGATCCTGTTTGCTTGGTTTATTCCAGTATCTATTAGCATTGTCCAGTACCAAACTAGTTATAGCAGCGTAGAAGGAAGGTAGCCATAAGCTGCTGCAGAATACTGAGATGTTTTTTTTTTCTGTTGTTCTTGTGTGTTAGCCTATCTCTCAATAATGCATGGTGTATGAATAAATTAAACATGGAATCCAGAGAGTACAATTTTCCATGCGTGGCTATGTTAAAAAATACATTAGCCACCAATTGTATGCTTGTGAGGCTTGCAGTGTTTCATGCCATTTACATTGTGCTGTCCAGGTCTAGACAGACTTTTTGTGGCTAATCATCATTGACTGTATAAAGATCAACTACAGCATATGACAGCAGCCCATAGAAAAGAGTGATTATGTGCAGTTCTTACGCACATGAAACACGTTTATAAATTCCTTTTTAATTTCTTCCATTGTAAGTTTAAGCTATATTGCCATTTTGGGCAGTTTCTCTGTAAAACAAACCATCGTTATTCAGGCAGTGGTAACACTGACAGAAGACAAATCTGCTACTGGAGCTTGAGTAGTGTTTCAATCTAGGCAATGTGATATGAAGGCCACTTTTAATCAAATACAAACTAATTTAACTCATCTTATATAGTATTTTCTAATTGTAGAGTATTCACAGTGAGTGCACATTTTGTGAAGTAAGAGTAAAGTAAGTTAGTGTTTTTTTTTTTTTTTTTTAGAGTAATAGTTTAAGTGCTTTACATAAAAACATACAATATGATACATATTAATAACACAATAAACAATTAAAATTACAAAGTAATACATAAAAAATACAATTCAGACAGGTCAACCAAACGCCGGTTTAAAAAGTCTTTATTTATTAAAAAAAAAAAAAGTCAGTCAGACAGAAATTGCAGACTTGCAAATGTCTGCAATAAGGAGGCAAAGCGTTCAAAGTCTCGATGCTACAGAATCGATCATCACGGGTCTTAGGCCGGGTGCGTGGCACAGACAGTAAACTTAACATATTAGATCTAAAGGAGCGAGCTGAGGAATATCGTTGAAGAAGCTCGGCCACATATGCAGGAGCCTGACCGTGCAATTCTCTGCATGTAAAAGGGGGAATGTTTAAACTGAAACCTATATGCAACAGGGAGCCAGTGAAGAGACTTCAGAACAGGAGTAATGTGAAACCGTAGTTTTGACGTAGTGAGTAGTCTTGCGGAAGCGAAGGTGATTAAGAGCAGACATACTAAGTGAGGGGAAAAGTGCGTTACGATAGTCAGTGTATTATGAGATAAATGCATGTTCAAGTTCAGCATAGTCTGATAGTAGAGACTTGATGTCCCACCTAGACTACATCCTATTGTAGTATTGTAGAGTAGAAAAAACAAGATGGGTGTATCTTATAGTCTCTGTATTGCTCGTATGCCAATCAATTGAGTGCTACAGTACACTGTCTCTCCCCTTCTCCACTACTTTGATTGTGGTGTGCTGAATGTGAATCATGTGGCTTTAAACTGCAGTTGCAGATACAGGCTACAGATTAGATTTATTGATGGTTGCACTGGCAACTGTCATTTCCATCAGCCGGCACAAGCTGATGACTAATAGAACCTACAGTAGATAAAACAGAATTTTTTCCAGTGGCGAATAAGCTGTGCTGGGAAATTCTGATGCTATTTTAAGTAAAGGCACACTTTTTTTTTATGATTTTCATGAGGAAATCAAGCAAAGTTTGATGCAGAGTTACCAAGTTGTCTTGTGAAGCTCCTTTGTACACTTCATATAAAACTGAAGTCTCCTAAACTCCTTTAATTACCTTTTCATGTTAACATGTATTTCACCACATTTTGTCTGTGGCAAGTTGACAGGTTATTATATTTTTAATAGATTCTTTACAGTCCGGCCAGTAGAGTTCTTCTTCCTAACATTAAAACTGTTGAGGCCAGTTATGACAAACATGACCAAATATGCCGACAGTACAATTTAAAGTGATCTATTTTCAGATAGGCATGTAGAAGTCCTACAACACGTATATGTGCTTGGCTCGATGCCTAGATTAGACGTCCCTTTCCCAGGGAGCTGAATGCAGTGTGCATGTTCATCTGATTGCCCCCCTTTGGAGCTGCACTGGCTGTTCATATGGTGTCAGCCAGTGTCTCAGCTAAGACATCCACTGGATGTTAATAAGGACAGCTAGCAGCTTCAGCCCAACTGCAAGTGCTTATACTGTAGAAGTCAGCTGACCTCTACAGTAGTGCTGATTGTGATATCGCTCTCATTTTCTAAGTTACCTAACAAGGTGAGGTGAACCAGACTGGCAAGGGATTCCCATGATGCATGGCGACTGCTTCTTAGAGTAGCTATTTCAGAGGGGCCCCCAGGAAGTCGCTGGGCTTTGAAGCCAATTTGACATAACGGCCAACCAATGGAAATACAACTTCCAACACAACTATTAGTTTTTTACAGAGATGTCTGTAAATCAGTGGATACATTTTTTTGAGCATCACAACCCCAGCGAAAAGACTCATTTCACGATTCAAATTTGATCCATTCGATCCAATAAGATTCGGAAAGTCTAGAAGGGGCGCACGATTAACTCATCTAATCCCCATTCAAGTTAATGGAGCGCTAAACTGGTAGCCAGAGGTCTTTAGTGCACCTGCTCTATAGACCCATAGTGTGGAGGCAGCACCTATCATCTGGGTTTTATTTTAAACATGGAAGTAGAACTTTTTTGCTTCAAGCGTCACTGAGCAATTCTCATAACAAATAAAGGAGGTTCTGCCTCTGTATGTCTTTTTATACATCCATGAGACAGCCTCCTGGTATTGTTTAGGTCAAAAGGTGTAAGGTGAAAAAACATTCTAGGAACATCCATTTATCACTTCTACCAGTATAAGGATTGATCAGTAGGAAAGATCTTAAAATATGCATGTAAGATAATGAAGTCTGGAATGTTTGACCAGAGATACTGTCTAGTCCACACAACATCCCTGGATAGGAGAATAAACGCTCAGGGGTTGTTTGCATTTCTTTAAACCAATCACAAAATTCTCGGGCGGTGCTAAGCTCCGGAAACAGCAGTGGTGGCTCTGCAAAATAGTCTCGGGAAGGAACTTGTTTTGGTGGAACATTTGTGCCCCGCAGAAGAAAACCCCTTATACAATATTAACTGAAGTTAACTTATCACACAATACAGTAACATGAGCTATTTAAATGAGCTGGATACATGGTTAAACATCATTTGCTCTTACCAGTGTATCGTCATGTGTATTTTGTCCACAGTAAATCCCCACCAATCGGTCCAAAAACGTCCCAGTTAGAGAGTAAATGCCGTAAACATGTTCTTTTAAAATCTTTACAATCATTCCCCGAATGAACCAAGCAGAATTGTACAATCCAAATGTTCCTTAAAACTTGCCATTTTAAGCCTGTAACGTTGTTCAGAGGTTTCGGTTAATGTTGCTTGATGCAACCGGAGTTTAAAGTTAATTCAAAGAAAGCGGAAAGTGAGAGACATTCGACGGAACTTCCGGCAGCACCGGAACTATTGTGTAAATGAACTGTTGTCGATATAGACTAGAAGTACAGTATCAAGTGCATTCCAAAAAAAATCTTAAAGCTGCACTAATTCATATATTTATATCAGTAACGGAAAAAAATAATGTAATATTACAGTTCCCTCAGCTCTTTACTGTTTAGATTCACTTTCATCAGCCTCATCTCCAGACGCAGCACTCGTCCCGTGTGTGACCAGAGCACTCTGTACCTTAGTCCATGATTTGGTCACATAGTGTTCTCTTCACAAACCTTAGGAAAAAATCAAAGCAACATGTTTTTACTGTTATCCAGCAGCAGGTTGCAGCATCAGTGGTATTTTTATGATACCACAGATTTCTAGTGTCTGCCCGACAGTAAACCAATGTTTAAATCCAATATTTCCACGGAATGTGCCCTCTCTCTCTCTCTCTCTCTCTCTCTCTCTCTCTCTCTCTCTCTCTCTCTCTCTCTCTCTTTCCCTGCTGTGCTAACTATGGCAGGCCCGTGCAGTCAGTGAAAATAGTTTTGCCCCAGGCAAACATGTTTTACTTTCTTGCTTTAGGCAGAGTTAAAAAAAAACTGCTGGGTTAGAGGTAAACAAGTTGTGCTTAGGGTAAGCTGTGTGACCAAATCACAGAGTAGCATACAGAGTGCTGAGGTCACAAATGCAAAAGTCTCGCATTGCCAGACGTACCTCCACAGTGCTGCAGAGGAGGGTCTGGCTAGTCCACACAACATTCGAGAAGGGGACAAAAACGTGCTCTGGTTTATTGGTATTCCTTTAAACCAATCACAATCGTCATGGGCGGCTCTGAGCGCCAGACTGAGCAACGGTGCCTCTGCAAAATAGCCTCGGGAAAGAACTGGTTTTGGTGGAACGTGTACGTTCAAAAGTTGTTTCAGTCTTGCAACAGAAAACTCAGATTGGACAGATAGTCTAGCTAGCTGTCTGGATTTCCCCTGCAGAGATCTGAGGAGCAGTTAACCATAGTCCTCAGAAATCCACCAGAGTTTAGAATGCCAACACAAAGAAAGCGGAAGGTGATGGACATCCGGCCGAATATTGAACAATCCCGGAAATTAAGTTGATATAAACTACAAATGCAGCTACCCAGCAAAAAAATTAACAGCAGACACACAAAGTAATCAACTAGCTGGTGAACATAATGGAGTATTTAGAAGCTAAAGAGTTAATGCAAACGAAAACAAAGCTAAAAGGAAAGTGAATATTGGACACAACTCCTAATAATTGCTGTACAGTTTGCTGCATATGTAAATAGGCAGCAAATAGTTTGCTAACACAGTTGTCTAAACAGCTTAAAAAGGTCATACTGTGTTTTGTTTTTTAGCTTTTTTTTCTGCCTCCAAGTGTCCAAAAATCAATTAATGCAGGTGCAAGGTATGAATTTACCTGACCATATAACATACCTGACATGAAATGGCATCAACATATGCAAGTTTTATGCACCAGCATTCCTTTTGTCTCATCAGATTACAGTGATCATTTCTTTTCCCTCGTCATCCTTTGACAGTCTTTAAAAACTTGACACCAGGGATGCCACATGTGTCATTGATTTGAAGAGGTTTAGGTCCAGGTAAATTGAAGAATAAATATCCATTCCTACAGTGCAGGATGCTTCCAATTATCTATGTATTACAGTGATATAATTATGATACAGGCATATTAGGTATGATTGAAATTGGTGTCCCCATTCATGGGACTCTCTAGAATTCAACTTTAAACTGCTTTAAAGAAACTGCTGTAGATGTTTAGGAATAATGTGTTTCAGGCTATTCCTGTTGCCATTAAGAGGACATTTTATAACCTTATTCCCTGACTAGACATTTTAGCCTTTTGCTTTTTCATGACATCAGATGGTAACTGAGGTGTTATTGCTACTCTTTGAAAGCATTACTGGTTAGAGTGGAGCAGTTAAGAGCTTGCGTGTTAAATTAGACAGGTCATTAAGGGTCCGGAATTATGATTTCTCCCTGGGGCTTCACAGAATGGGTGCTTAAGAGCACTAAGGTCAGTTAGGGTTTTTAGATTTAAAGTATTGTGGAAACCAATGATTGTGGTCCCTATTAGTGGGGACTGGCTGAAAATGTCTATGTTCTTCCAAGAACAACTGTTTACAGGAACAAATTATACTGATTCAGTGGGTCAATGTGCGTCCGTAGACACTGCCATGCCACCCAATGGCCATAATATATATATATATATATATATATATATATATATATATATATATATATATATATATATATAAGGGGCATGTAAGCTAACTTTGAGCAACTGAGAATGAGAATGCAAGCCAGGAGATAATTAGTTTAGCTTAGCATAAAGAATGGAAGCAGCAGGAGAAGCCTGGCTCCGTCTAAAGTAAAAAAAAAATATACCTACCAACGTGTGTTGTGTTCCAAATAAAAGCAGTAAACAGAAATTTGTGGTTTTATGAGTTACGTGCTGTAACTTTTTCTTTGTGAATAAAGCCCATTGACTTCTCCAATGTCTACAAACAGGCTGTGTAGATATTGTGTTACACTATGTAACTCCCGCTAAAAATCTAACTGCAGGTTTTACATTTCTGTTTCAGATTACCCGAACGTGATACACAGTGTTCAATAGTGAGCCTTAAAGGGTTTTGGTAGTTGTATATTTTAACTTTAGAGAGAGCCAGGCTAGCTGTTCCCCACTGCTTCCAAGCTAAGCTACGCTAAATTGCGAGTGGGATTGATCTTCTCATAAGAACAATTTCCCAAGATGTCGCACCATTTCTTTACAGACATTTTTCATGTCCAATAAAGCAAGCCGTTCTCACTTCCAACTCGTCACATACTAATCCCGATTGAGCGCGTCTTTGCTGCGTTCCGACTGTGTTCCGTTTTTGTTCCGTCCTCCGCCACGTCTCAGAAGGGGAGCGTCTTGCTGCCTGACTCGCAGATTTTGTTGTTTCTACAAGTACTTTACAGAACAATTATGTGTTTATTAAACTAGTATCTACCTTCCATATTGCGCGTCTGGTGGAAAATCAAGCAATGACTTGAATGGCCGCAATTGCTTGCGGGGCCCAAGGTGCCTCCGGACCACTTGGCGCGTCTCTGCCAAGTGGAAAAAGCCTGGGATGCTTCAAGCCCGCTTCTGTGACGTGGCACTGCTGGTGGATTATCAAGCATTGACTTAAATGCTCGCGGGGGTCGCGACATGCCCGGAACGCAGCGCAGACACGCCCGGTGGAAAATGGCTGTAAGGCTTGGTCAGTAGACCTTAGTGTCAGATACTGATGCTCAATGCACCCTTTTAGCGTCTGTATGGGACGCACTGGGCAGAGCAACTGCTCGATGGTGGTGCTGTAAAATGACAAGGAGTCCTGACCAAGCACATTGAAAAATTATGCCGAAGGGTGTACCAACAGTATTAAAAAGTGACGCCAAGGGGTCCTGACCAAGCGTCAGTATATGAGGAATTGGGAGTGAGAATGTGTTGTATAACCATGGTCCCTAAATCTATGTAATTGCAAATAAATTTAATCAAGCAAATTGCTTTTAATTCTCTCGTTTTCTTTCCAGTTCAGGAAGTGCCTAATCCAGCTGTTCGGCGGCAAGGTGACCATCCCAGACAGCAACCTGAACCAGACCTCAGAGCGACCTGGAATTACTGTAGAGAGTCAAACAGGAGAAATGTCAGCCATTGCGACCCGCATACGCGTGAGTGGCTCTATGTCACCCAGGTCTGATGGTTCTCCAACTGAATGTGGCTCGTTTGTCCACCTGCCCATCCCAGAAAACAAAGTGTGTCCAATGTAACGGTAAACTAATCCCAATAGGTGTTCTCTCACTATCCTCTGACACCCATTGTCCATAATAACCTTCTATAATCTAGATGTAGTGTTACAGTTTAAATATTATATCTATATATATATATATATATATAGATATATAGATACATGCTAGTGTGTCACATTAGAGTGCACTTGATTAGACTTGATAGCGTTTGCCTTCATATCCCAATGAAAAAAAGAGACTGCTAAAAACACAAACCTTGACATCAGTGAGTTGAGGGCTAGCCAGTTTTTTTCAGATAGCACAATGCATCCAGCCTTTTATCTCGTCCTCGCCTTCTCCTTTGAAGCCCTGTGATGGTGCCTGTTGAGAAAGCGTTGTTTTTCTATGCTGTTTCAGTACTTTGCTTTGGCAGTGCATCTTCATTCGTCTCCACTCGTCAAGAGGACGGAACAGTCTTCTGAATTTGGATACTTTTTACTTTAGTTCATAGTTTAGGTCAAAGCTTTCATCTTTATTGAATGGGACTTGGAGATGCCAGTCTCCTGTTGCCTCTGCTGCAGATGTAGGACAACATATATATGAAGTGCCAGCAGGGGGCAGGGGCTCAACAAACACACAAAAATACACACAACTACAAGTAACACATATAGATACATCACACATGCATGCACGCACACACACACACACACACACACACACACACACACACACACACACACACACATTGCAGTTCACTGCCTGTATTATAATGTGTTCTTTATAGGCACTGTGATGATACAATGCACCAATAAATACAAGAGTGGCTTAGCTAAGCAGCCATGTACAAAAGTACAATGAGTATTGCCATTATAAGCACAGGTCAACAGCAATATCAAAGCTAAATACTGTCACATAGTTGAACACTTCAGCGTTACTATACAGTAGATGTAGCAGTGAGTGTTAAAATGTCTTCTACTTGACTTTGTGGTGCATGTTTGTTCAATATTACTGGATATTTGTCAACAAACTGTTGTGATTCACCATGTTAAAAATAGTAACAGTATGGTGTCGGTTTGCAATGTACTGTGTGTTCCAATCATGTTTGGCCAGTCTGTTAGGAGTAAAATATTGCTTCTTTAAGAATAATCTATGCCAAATGAATTCTGATGCCTTGCTAAAATTAGCATAACAACATGAGACCATTCTATTTCACACCATACTCCACCATATTCTGCCATTACCAGAAACATCCTATTTTATGGCGTCAATCCAAATTTCTTGCAAATGTGAAATGTGGTTTACTTGCCAGTAGATATTTCCAATATTCTCATAGATGGCCTCTTTTTGTGGTAGTTACACCAATGTCAACAATTAATACTTAATTTATTGATGTTACAATGTTCAAGCCATATCCCAGGTCTGTCACAATTTGCTGTTACTGTTTGCAAAATGAAAAGGAAAAAAACCCACTAAATGCTAAATTCCAGCATAGGTATGTTGTTTGACAATGTTTTCCCTTTTTAATTATATTTTGTTGGCATTATCACCGTTACATTCAACCAATTCCAACTTGTCTTGCAAATGGGTCTATACAGCTGCCTCAAGGGATTGTTGTATAAACACAATTTGTAAAGGCATAATTTACACTTAGCTCTTGGTTACCAGAGTAAAAATATTTTAAGACATTTATAAGTTGTTTCTTTTCCAAACATGTCTCTTGCAAAATCTGTTTAAACATTCTTAGATTATATTGCAGTATATAGGTGTATATAGTATGTAAGTAGCCTACAGTGTACAACCACAACAGTGTTGGACAAGAAAAGGCCATACTTTAAAGTGACAACTATGCCTTAAATTGTTTTCACCCTGACCTCTGCAGTGTAATAACCAGTGTAATGTCATAAATGTCCTCCACATTCAATATCACAGGGATAGTTTTGATTTTTGAAGGTATATATGAATGCATGGACATGAACAGAGGCAAGCAGTGAGCCATTCATCCAATAAAACGACAAGCATCGTCACACACACAGCTAATAAAAAGATATAAATGCTCCAAGCACCCTGTCCATCACATCATAGTCCAGCTTTCAGTAATACATTGGTTTAACAAATAAAACAGTTCCAAGGTTACTGTGAAGTCTAAGAGAAGAATCCAGCAGACAAAACAGAAGATGCTTCATTTTTTTGTTGTGTTTTTGTGTCCTGAAAGTTGCTCATTCCTGGATGACAAGGCCACGTCTCGATGGAAAATCTCCATCCACAGCACTGCCTACCTAACCTAACCTCCGTGCATCAATATCACATCTGCTCAGCGACTCAAACTATCTACACACTCCATCTTCGCCAGTCAATACCAATTCATTTAACCTATCCCAAGCCTCCCCACTACCGACACACACACAAAAAAAAAAAAACATATACAGTAGGTGTGTAGGGGCTTTTCGAAGTAGGGACTTCACCTTGAAAATCTGACAGGACATAAATCAAACAAACCTGACAGTGTTACATTTTGGTGCAAGAATTACAGACTGCACTGCATGCTGATAAGGGGAGGGAACACTTCCAACATACATGGGTTAAAGTTCTATTTCTCACCTCCCGACACTGAATATCAACCACTCCACTTGTATGTTGTGATGACAAAGGCATGTCAAGACTTGCTCTGTTGGAATGTTGTTTTGTGACGTTGGTACTTTTGTCTTGATTTACATGGGTTTACAGTAGATGCACTCTGGTTAATAAAAATGGTCTGTATTAAAGTATATTTTTTAAAAAGCAATGATGTACTGTGCTGTTCTGTTGGTACAAAAATAATAATGAAAATGGGAACTACTTTTTGATTGATGGTGTGATTAGAAGTTCTGGATAGGACTCACTCCACCTCTTCCTGTGTTCCATTAAGCACAGATTGAGGTAAAATTCAAATTCATAAACCCTCGCAGATTATGTATTCCCACTAAATGGAGGATCAGGGTTGTCCCACTGTAAAATTGGCAATTAAGTGCTTGTGGATTCTCCAGATCTGTGCACACTTACAGTTGTGTTCAAATAATAGCAGTCCAACATCACTAACCTCATAAATAAAATTTTTTGGTAGAAGTGATATTTCTACATGGCAAATGATTTACTAGTAAGTGTTGTAGAGTCATAGAAAACCAACAGACCCAACAGTCATGACATGCATGCTGCTCATTCTGTTTAATTGAATCTGTAATTGAAAGGGGCATGTTCAAAATAATAGCAGTGTTGTGTTCAATTAGTGAGGTGATTGATTCTGTGAAGAAACGGGTATCAATTATGGCCCATATTTAAGGAAGGAAGGAAGCAAATGTTGTGCATGCTGGTTATAGTGCATTTCACACTGAAATACTCAGCAAAATGGGTCGTTCCAGACATTGCTCTGAGTAACAGCGGACTTTGATTAAAAAGTTGATTGGAGAGGGGAAAACATATAAAGAAGTGCAGAAAATGATAGGCTGCTCAGCCAAAATGATTTCAAATGCCTTGAAATGGCATCCAAAGCCTGAACGACGTGGGAAAAAACGGTCAACTACCATTCGATTAGATCGAAGAAGGCTCAACCAATGATCAGCTCCAGGAAAATCAAAGAAGACTTAAAGTTACCTGTGAGTACTGTTAGGATCAGAAGAAGGCTATGTGAAGCAAAGCTATCAGCTAGAAGCCCCCGCAAAGTCCCATTGCTGAAAAAAAGACACTGAATAGGTTGAAATTTGCCAAAGGACACATTGACTGGCCAAAGGAGAAATGGCGCAACATTCTGTGGACTGATGAGAGCAAAACTGTTCATTTTGGGTCTAGGGGCCGCAGACAGTTTGTCCGACGACCCCCATGCACTGAATTCAAGCCACAGTACACTGTGAAGACAGTAAAGCATGGTGGTTCAAAAATAATGTTATGGGGATGTTTCTCATACTGTGGTGTTGGGCCTATTTATCGCATACCAGGGATCATGGATCAGTTTCAACACATCAAAATACTTGGGTCATGTTGCCTTATGCTGAAGAGGAAATGCCTTTGAAATGGGTCTTTCAACAAGACAATGACCAAAAACACACCAGTAAGCGAGCAAAGTCTTGGTTCCAGATGAACAAGATTGATGTTATGGAGTGGCCAGCCCAATCCCCAGACCTCAATCCCATAGAAAACTTGTGGGGTGACATCAGCAATGCTGTTTCTGAGTCAATACCCAGTAATGCGGAGGAATTGTTGAATGTAGTTGAATCGTCCTGGCCTGGAATACCTGTTGACAGGTGCCAGAAGTTGGTCGACTCCATGCAACACAGATGTGAAGCAGTTCTCAGAAATAATGGTTATGCAACTAAATATTAGTGCAGTGATTCAAAGTAAAGCAAACCCTTGGGACATTTTTACAGTAAATGTTTGAGTTTGTAAAGAAAAATACAAATACTGCTATTTTTTTATACAGCCTAATATTCCTTTTTCTTCACTTTCTGTAAAGGTATAACACAAACTTATTAAAATATTTTGATTTGGAATTGAATGTGCAGTGTTCCCAATGCATTGATATTATGAAATTAAAATCTCTTCTAAGGATTTTGAGCATTATTGACTTTTTTGAAACACACTGCTATTATTCTGAACACAACTGTATGTCATACAGACTTGGTAGTAGTGGTGGGTGGATTGATCCAAATATCGATACCAACGTTGGTATTGATATTGATCAATACCAGTGTAATGGGATTGATACTTTAGTTTCAGTTTCTTTCCAGTCTGCACTGCTGCGGTTTCATCAAAGAGGTGACCTGGCTGTCTGTCTGTGCAAGTGCTGCTCCTGTCAGAGCGCTGAGCAGGCACACTTTGCTCCTCCTCCCCACTCTTGTGATTTGATGTTGTACCTTCACGTGACTCAGCTGCGCCAGGTAAACAAGCAAGCAAGCAGCCAGGCCCAGCAGCGGCCAGCAGCCAAGGGGGTAAGCGAGTGTCCACAAAGCGTAGCTCCTATGGAGCCATTTTGTTGCTATCAAGCCATCACCCACCGTTAGCATCCCATTGACTGCCATTCATTTTGGCGCCACTTTGACAGCGAATAACTTTACATCTGAAGCATTTAAAGACTCTATTTGTCCATTGTTAATTTCTAAAGAAACACAACAATGTATAAAAGGCTCCATTACCTTGTACCTCATGTTATGGCTCCGTAGCAGACGTTTTTGTAAAAATAGGCTAACGATTGTGTCATACTATGCGACTTACTGTCGCATAGTAGAGGAATTACCTTACAGTACAGGAGAAGCTCGCAGGCAGTTTGGACTTACATTAGCTGTTTAAGTTTAATTACTAATGTTAACTAGCATTTTAGTTAGCAATAATTAGCCTGTGCCTATGTTATCTCCTTACATATACCTACACTCTCCGTCTCTGCAAGATTCGGAATGATTGAGATTTCTCTTGGCACAGCTACCAGAAGACTTCCAACTTTCAGACAGGTTGCTCATGTCACATTTACGTCGTCTCTCTCAGTTGGAGGCTGCGCAGTAATGCTTGGCGCTCATCGGAAAAGTGATTCTAATATACTTCACTGGTCTCTTTAGAAAACAACAGCGTCACTTTGTCCACTTCTTTAACTGTCTGTGCCAGCAGCACACACACACACACACACACACACACACACACACACACACACACACACACACACACACACACACAAGCAGGACAGAGACGGAGCAGAATAATGGCAGAGAGGAAGAGGAGCACTGTGTGTCTATATTTTCAGGCCGAAAATGAAACAACGGCAAGCTGTATAATTTGTAAAAAGGCTGTAAGATACAGTGGTAACACAACACATTTATACACGCATATGAAAATTCTGTCCTGGGGTTTAACTTATAAATAATCCAAATATAAAATCACAAATACACTTAAGTCATGCAAATTCATCCAACTTAATTATTAAAAGGTACAGGTATCGGCGATACTGGCCCTGTATTTACTTGGTATCGGATCGATACCAAATATTGCAGTATCGCACACCACTACTTGGTAGAGGAAGCCTATATCCATCAGCTACAAAGAAAAAGCTGCTATTTCTATGCACAGCACACAGCTCACAACACACTGTTCGTGGCTTTGTACACTTTTTAAATGTTTTCACCAAATTCAATCTACAAAAACATTAATATTTTCCTTGGTGGTATGAACGACAGATAATTACAGTATAATAAAACTTTGTACCCTCTTGCACTTGTGCAATAGATTACTTTATGCTAAGCATTCAAATGAATCAATCAGAATCTGTGACCTTTTTGTTGTCAAAGGCTGGCACCAGTATTATTCAACCAAAACTATGGCAAAGCATTCTCTGACTACCTTTAACCCTTATTACAATTTATTGTGTTATGTAAATTTCTCATTAGTTATTTTAGTCTCAGATTTATATTAATAATATCAAATGTAAAATGTGTGATTAAATCAGTGAATAATTTATAAATGTCCTGTTTTAGGCAACTTATATAAGTAAATACATAATAAATGATGTACATTTTGCAGAGTCAAGCCATTTGTGTGTGTAAGCATGTGCATATGAAAGAGAAAAAGAGGAGTGGAGCAAATACACACAAACATAACTATGCATATTGGCCATCTGACAAAAAATATTCCTACCTAAATTAAAACCAAACCTATACACCCTTGCTTTCTCAAACATTTAACACAGTTAGAGATAAAAAAACGAGACATTGTGGTTTATCAAGCAGCCAGCTTCTTTGGGACCATCACAAGCTAGCATAAAGGTCCAATATCTTAAAAAGTGAGATTTTTTCGATAATTAAGCAGGTCGAGGTCATATATAAATACTGTGAAAGTATCAAAATGTTCAATCCACAGAGACCAGAAAACATTGCTATTAAACGAGCCATCAGGACTTCTGTATGGTTGTGATGTCACAGCTATACTATATATATAGGTAGAAACTGCCGCTACAGTGCTATTACAGCCATTCCCTGGCTGCAATGATGGTGCAGAGACTCCAAGAGCACCAATGCGGAAGATCTGATAATGCTGACCAATCAGAGTAGACTGGACTGATGGGGCTTTAAAGGTGCTCTAAGTCTAAGCGATGTGCCGCGTTTTTAGGCTACAACATGTTTTGTCACATACAGCAAACTTCTCACTATCTGTGAGCTGCCTATCCACTGAACACACTGTAAAAACAAAAACCGCTGTCTCTGTAGACAGCCCGGGCTCCACAAACGGCAACAAAAACAAACTGGCCAACCTGCACCCATGAAACATACACAAACAGTTTTCCAGCGTTACAGCCAATAACCGACAAGAAGGATTTTGGGGGTGGGGGTTGGGGGTTAGTGCGCGGAAGGGAGGGGGAGGGTACGGGATGAGGAGGAGGGAGGGGCAAGCTTGTTTGACAATACTTCGAACGTCAACAAGAAGTGACATCACTCAACATCGCTTAGAGCACCTTTAAATTAGGTGTATACTAGGTGTGGTACGGTTCATGAAAAAACATCAGAACCGCTCAGTTCGCATGTCTCGGTTCGGAGCGTGTGTGTGTCGCACGGTTCGTCAGTACACTGTTAACGTGCACTAACCACTTACTGCCCTAGTGCCCACTTTCGACACCTATGTTAAAACACTTACTGGAAACGACGAGGGGGAGGAGCAACATGAACGCAACACATGGCAGCTGATTGGACGAACGCGTCACGTGGTTCTTGCTGCTCCCGAATTTCAAAACAGACTCTAATGGCGTCTCGTTCTGAATACGATCTCATATTTTACAAAAATAGTTCACCGAAAGTGTTTCTGAAAACATTTTAAGCGAGAAATAGGCCATACAGTTGCTGAATCTGTCTGATTTTTTAATCGACAAAGGTCAGTTTAAAAGATTTTCGTCAGATTTTGAGAGGCGCCGAGCCGACCGCTCCTCAGGTGGAGTGTGGAGTGCTGCAGGTCACGTCACATGCAGAAATGGTAAGTGGGAGAGATAAGGAAGGCTGCCCGGAGTTGGAGGATGCGCCAGCATTGTATATAGTCTGGTGTGTGGGAACATTTTGGGTTTCATGTTACCTATGATGACAGCAGAAATAAAACAATAGATAGAACTTCCACTATATGCATGTATTGTGCAACATGCATTCAATATGCTAATTTTAGCTATATATCATATGCTGAAGTATGTTTCTGGAGTGTTAAAGATTAAAAATAACATTGAAAAAATAACAAGAACCGTACAGAATCGAAAACCGTGACCCTAAAACCGTGATACGAACGGAACCGTGGGTTTTGTGAACCGTACCACCCCTAGTGAATACAGGTATATTTTAAAAAAAAACAGTGTGAGAAAAATAAGGTTTTTTTGAACATTAGAGCATGTGGCCATGATCTAGTAGAAACCCAAAATACAAGCATGAACCTAAAATGAGCATGATATGGGAGCTTTTAAGTCTGGCTGAGTGCGTGCAGCACAACAGTGATCCTGTCCTCACAGTACTGTTCACACATTCTCCAACTCTAAAGAGTACCAGATTTGTGAATTTAGACTTACATTAGCATTGCACAGTCAACGCAAATCCATACAGCAACAACCAACATGTGACCTTCTCACCTGTTAATATATATATATAAAAATGTGAAATTTGGAGCATTATTTAATACACTGTACTGTGACCACTGGCTGTTAATCAAAAAATCTCTGAAATTCCTCTAGAGGCAAGGTGAGCGAAGAGCAAAGTGCCTCGTGTTTTTTTAAGAATATGGAAGCTTTTCCACTTAGGATTGTTTTTTTTGAGAATTCTTCTAGAATTGTTTTATATATTATATAAATTACTCATGTAAGTTTTTTACTGACACTCATTTTTGACTTAATCTATCTACATCTGACTTCACCCCTTAATTTTTGTCGACCTGTGTGCATTCCCTTTTTACTGTTAAGCACCTTTTAAACGCTTCTTACCTCACATGCACAGTAGCCTTTTTTTGTGGCACAAAATCAGCTAGAACTTATCATTTTGTCAATTTAACTTGTTAATTTAAACGTTCGTTGTGTGGCAATAAATTCTATCAAATTGGAGTGCTGTCCTTGTAGCTTTATTTATGTCATTTTAACTTTAACATTTTACTTAAAGAACAAAATGAATAAAGCAGGGTATGCTTTATCATTTATTTTACTCTTTTTTACTTAGGGCCTGGCTACATTGGGCCCGGCTACCTTGTGAATGACAAGTCACTACCACAACAGTGTCCTTGTGTTCTCAGTCAGATCCACCCCTCACTCCTCCCTAGCTCCACCCTCTTCTCCAAATATGGTCAAAAAACCAAGATGCCACGGCCAAAATGCCAAACTTGAGGCTTTAAAACCAATGGTTACGTCCACCTCTTTTATACAATCTATGGGCTGGAACAATATTTGGATGTGCTGAATATATACTCAAACAGAAATCAGAATGAACTCTGGGATATATTGTTTTTTCTGTGCATTGACCATCAAATCTCAGACTTTCCTAAAATCTGAATCTGCAATGTAACCAGTAACATTTCTCTGTAAGGTAAATGTAGGAGTACAATGTTTTCCTCTGAGATAGAAGTACACAGTAAGTCAGTAGTATACAGTGGGGTTGCATTAAGTGCTGTGGTGGCCTTCTGTAAGTTATTTTGGTGTACAATGGTTCTGGAGAAAGCTGCAAGCAGTAATACCACAGGCCAAGCAATCGGCCTGTTCCAAACAGACACGTTATAAATGTGAAATGCACTAGTATGTTAAAAGGAAAGGTAAAAATGTACGATTCCCACTGTGATACATCAACCAATGTGTCCCTGAGCAAGACACTTAACCCCTAGTTGCTCCAGAGGCGTGCGACCTCTGACATATATAGCAATTGTAAGTCGCTTTGGATAAAAGCGTCAGCTAAATGAAATGTAATGTAATATAGAGAGCCTACCATCACTATATTTGATATAATATCAAAAATAGCCAATACATTACACACTATATTACATTTCAAGAAAAGTGGAGAGGTTGTAGCACATGACTTTGAGAAAGTTGTTATTCTGACAAAACGTTTTTGTAGCAGTAGAATTTTGTAAGTGCTGCTAGTACAGTAAGTAAGATATGGGTAAATTGGTAATATAAGAAGACAAGAAGAATACAATAAAGCACTGCTTCTTCTAATAATCCCCAGCGATTTTGTAACCTTGTTGCAGACAAAACATCAATAAACATTCACCATTTAACAATTATAATTCATCTTCCCTGCAAATATCATAAAATTAGATTTTCTTTCACATTTAGTGCCAATTTACTTGTCTGAAACCATTTTAAATATGCAAGAAGGCCAGTGTTTACTTCATTAATGAGTACTGTTAAAATGTATTGTAGATAAATTAGTATAATCTGCAAATAATATTGGAAATGTAGTGTTGGACACTGCTGCAAGATCGTTTACTGTATGTAGACAAGAAACAGTAAGGTCCTAAAATGGAACTTTGTGGTACCCCACACTGCATCATAGCTCTCTTAGAATCTATACCATCTATTTTAACATATTGCTTTCTATTAAAAAAACATAAATATTAAGATGGAGGATATTAAGATATTAAGATATTACTAGATGGGATCCAAATTTATGCAATTTTGCAAGTAACATGATCAATAGCATCAATCGCTTAAACAAAAAGCCAGGAAAATACCAAAGGTAAATTCTTTTTTTTATGGCAGTAGGAATCTTGTCCAATAGGTGTAAAAGAGCCATATATGCCAAGTGATTTCTGTGGAATCAAGTAATTGTTGAGGTTTTTTAATGGTAAAATTTCCAAGAATTCTCTGCTATCTATTTTTTAGATCCCCGGGTTATTGTTCTTTTCTCCTTTCAAGTAATTGTGGATTGAGTCTGTTTTATGGATTGAGTCTGTGTTATGTTCCTAGACTGGCGCACAGATAAAAGGGCTGCTCTGTGGGAGCACTTACTGAGCTGTTCCATGGAAGTAGTTGAGATTTAGTGCCTTGCTCAGGAGTCTTTGTTGATGAGCAACTCTGCTGCTCTCAAGTGGTCTTTTCTCCCTCCCCTACCCACTGGAAGATTTCAATCCCTCCTTTGAAGCCGTAGTGACACCAGTGACTCCATATCCATCATGCAGATGATATATGTCATATTTACAAAGATTGTCAAACCACAAGCCATGGATGAAAGCTGAGATGAAAGTGCTGGTGCAGGCAAAGACAGAGCAGAGGAAAGAAGAAGATAACATAGATTTACATAGGTTACCACTTTATTTATATGAAAATAAATTAAATATTTAAACATAATCCTACACTGAAAAGCACAAGCTGAATTACAAAAAAATTATCTTTCTTTGACATGTGAATTTTGTATAACCCCACTAAAACTAAAAGTACAGACATGCTGGTGTGAAGCTTTAATGCAGTTTTTATGAGGTAAGTAATGCGTTTCATATTATAAAAATATAATACAATACAAACAGCACAATGATTGATAGACAAAGCTAAAACAAACCAAAACAAGACAGAAATGAAGATCTAAAAAAGGCTTGTCTATAAAGATGGGTTTTTAAAAGCAGCTTACAACAGTGTGTGCTTTGGCTTGGAAAGTTTGTAAGAGGGGACAGTGGAGACAAGGTACATAAAACGAATGACACTACTATATGACAGGCATGTCATCCACATGTAAATATAAACATGGACAGGTAAAAAAAACAATGCCATCCATACCTATATAATTTATCTACAGGGAGCTTTTTAACCCTCTGATAAATCATTATAAGTGCTCATGCTCTCATTTAGTCAAAAAGGTGCATTTCGATCACCTTTTTTTATGCGCATTTGTGCATAAAACAATCTGAGTGGAAATGCCGTAATTCCCCAAAAGTCATGAAATAACAAAGGTATGGGAATACATCTCACTTTTCCCTTGATAGTCCAAAGTAGTCACTTTTTAGAAATAAAGTTGCTAAGAGGGTCTGAAAAGTCACTAAACCTAGCATCAAAGTCGCCAAGTTGACAACACTGCATGGCTCACTCACTGCTGTGTACAGGAGACATGGGGAGAAAACATGCACAGGGGCATGGCCTTTTTTACAGGTCGAAACATTTGACACACAAGTATTCTCTCATTTCTTGCACATAGGTGACCATCCCATCTTTAATGACTGCCTGCCTTGAATGCGCCCTTGGATCTGTTTTTTTTTTTTTTTAAATTTAACCTTTATTTAACCAGGTAGGCCGTTGAGAACGGGTTCTCATTTGCAACGACGACCTGGCCAAGAAAACCATAAGCATGCAGGACAACATACAGTTTCACATTCAATGCAATACAGGAATACAGAATACAAAAGGCTACATAAAGTGCAGATTAAGTAGGCATTACAAAGCCGGTGCAGGTGTAAGTAAGACAAAGGATATGCGAAAGTGATATGGTAATAACACAATATACATGAATAGACAGTCTATAACACTGCTGAGATGTAGTGAAGAGCCAAACAAAACAAAACAAAACGAAAACAGTGCAAATTATGATCTAGTTAGTGGTGTTGAATCAGTTATAACGCAATATATATGAATAGGCAGTCTATGTAAATGCTGAAATGTAGTGAAGAGTTGATACACAGTGCAAATTGTGGTCCGGTTAGTGATGTAGGTCAGTAATAACACAGTTAAACGGAATAGACAGTCTATGTAGATGTTGAATGTAGTGAAAAGTCAATATACAGTTAGTGCAAATAGTGGACTAGGTAGTGATGTAGATAGAAATAACACGATATGCACGAATAGACAAGTCTAAATAATGCTGAGATGTAGTAATGAGTCGGTATACAGTTGGTGCAAAGTGTGGTCTAGATGATGATGTAAATCAGTAATATCACAGTATACATGAATAGATAGAATACATCTAAATGCTCAGATGTAGTAAAGAGTCAGTATACAGTTTGATTGGTTGGTTGGAGGAATGACAGTTGAGCATACCTGGGCAGATGAATAGTGCAAAAGGACGTAAACAGAATATGATAGCAATGCAGGTGAAGATGTGCATCTGTGCAAATATGCAACGGGGCGTGACTGATGTAATGGATTGCAGTAATGCAATAGGTGGGTGCGAGAACAGAGCATGAATGATGGAGAACGATTAGCACGTACAGTGATCGGACAGGAGCTCAGACAGCCATACTTTGAAGGCAGTCAGTGAGATAAGGGTTTTGAGTTTCAGGGTTTTTTGAAGTGCTTCCCAATCATTTGCAGCTGAGAACTGGAAGGAATGGCGGCCAAAGGAGATGTGGGCTTTTGGGGTGACCAAGGAGATGTAACTGCTAGAGCGCAGGTTGCGGGTGGGTGAAGCTATGGTGACCAGTGAGCGTAGGTACAGCGGGGCTTTGCCTAGCAAGGATTTGTAAATGAGTTGGAACCAGTGAGTTAAGCGACGAGTGTGTAACGAGGGCCAGCCAACTAATGCATAGAGGTTGCAGTGGTGGGTGTTAAGAGGGGCTCTAGTCACGAAACTTTAGGCACTATGGTAGGTAACATCTAGTTTTTTTTCAGGAGAGAGTTTGAGGCAGTTCTGTAAATGACATCACTGAAATCGAGAATTGGTAAAATTGTCATTTTCACCAAGGCGAGTTTGGTGAGTGAAAGAGGCCCTGTTGCGGAATAGGAAACTCATCCTGGAGTTAACTTTAGATTGAAGGTGAGTTATGTGTTGCTGGAAGGAGAGGGAACTGTCTAACCAGACACCTAAGTATTTGTACACCGCCACGTTTTCTGGTTCCAACCCATCGAGCGTGGTAATGCTAATCGGGTCAGCAGGGGAGGGCAGTGAACGATTGAAAAGCATGAACTTGGTTTTGCCAGAGTTTAGCAGTAGTTGGAGGTTTCAGAAGCAGTGCTGAATGGCGTTGAAGCTCTCCTGGAGGTTTGATAGCACAGTATCCAAAGAGGGTCCGGATGTGTACAGGATTGTGTCGTCTGCGTATAGGTGGATTTGAGAATTCCCAGCAGCAAGAGCCACATGATTGATGTATAGGGAGAAAAGAGGCGCCCGAGAATCAAACCTTGTGGCACCCCCGTAGAGGTAGTAGGTTCAGACAGCAGGCCCTCAGATTTAAGGCGCTGGATCCTATCAGAAAAAAAATGTATTGAACCCGGAAGGCTGTTATGAGAGAACCCAAGGTAGTTGAGTCTGTCGATGAGAATACAATGTTTAACAGAGTCAAAGGTCTTGGACAGATCAATGTAGACGGCTGCACAGTAATGCTTTTTGTCAATGGCGACAGTGATGTTGTGATGTCAAGACACAACATCAAATACCTCATCATTAATCAAGGGGACTCCACCCTGCACACAAGCTACTACCTACTTTGTAATTGATCATCCACCATGAGCCCTAATTGGACACTATGGAGAAGTCAGAGAGAAAAACAAAATCCAGCCATAGTGAGAACATGGTTCTGCAAAACCTGGGCACTAATCAATGAAATTGAACAGTAAAAGCGGGATGTCGATTTTAGGCAGAAGAGAAAGCTTTACATTGATAGCCCAAAAAGAAGGAAAATAGCTCACTCGTTACAGGGCTCTCCTTTAACAATGGACTGATAGCTCTATTAAGGCCTTTGTGTGTGTCATCATGCTCTCAGCGAGAGCCCAAAGATCTGAGTGTGTCTCTAATGGCCTGAGCCCTAATGCCGCATGCCTTGCCTTCCTTGTAACCTGCAGTGATTTAGGATCCCTTTGCTCCTTGCTTTAGATTTACCCTCTTAATAAAATGACAGAGGACAAATTGTATTGCCTCTTCTAGTGCCGTGAAAGCACTTTCTTCTTTTTCTTCTTCTTCCACTGTGGCACTTGTAGAAGTGATGACAGAGTGCTGCTGATGTGTCAAGGAGGGCATCATTCACAGAGGGTGTTTGGTGTTTTTGCCCCCAACGTGGTCTTCCAGGCAGCGCTGCCTGGAAGGCGCTAGGATTAGGCAATGGTTAGGGTTAGGTTTGGGTTAAAACGCAATGCCCAGGATGGGCGCTGCGAGGGGCACGGGCGCAAAGGGACCACTCATGCCAAACACTTAAACTGGGCCTACATTACTGGCAAATTACATTTCTATACTAATCTTTATAAATCACTTTTTTATTTTTTATAAATGTAGATACTATTGGTATAGTTATGGTCAGCTGGCAAAATAGGCCTGATCTCCTGCCCACACAAGTCATGAGAGGAGGCATAAATATGAAGCTGTGTGAGGTATATAGGTGGTCTAATTCAGTTAGGAAGCTGCTGGATAAAACCTAAGCTTTTCACACCAAAATGACCTGTCTATGAATGGTCTGGACAGGGCCCAGTAGGTCATTTCTGCACATAAACTACTTTTAGTATTTCTTATGTGTCGACCCCTGCCCTCCCCTGCCAGTCTGTCAAATGTCAGTCTCTCTCTTTCATTCCCTGCAGGCATCTGAATGGTTATGTTGCAGCTTTAGTTCCTCTTCGGTTCTTGTCTTTACTTTGTTTACATGCAACCCCACAACACTAACACACTAGCAACACGAACACATTTCCACTCATGCACACCATACACTACTAATTCCAATGACCCCTACCCTTCATGTGCTTTTTGTACCTTTTGTTGTGTATTTAATTAATCTTATTTTATTCACTAAATTGCTTTGTTTCACTTTTGAAAACTGTGTGTCTCCCACTTTATCATGACCATATTACAAATGATAATTAGTATTTTTAAATTAATCATTCCTGCGAATGATTCACATGGTAACAACAGCAGCATTCCCGGTAGTGCCAATGAGCCAAAGGGATGCTACATCCTACCGTCTCATTCTCAAGAGAAATGCTTGCTCGTGGGAAATTTATGGGTCTTTGTAAATTATAGAGTCTGGCTGTCTTGAGATAACTCGTTAGGATTTGATACTATATATACAATTGAATTGAAAAGAGAGACTTAATAAAACTTAGTAGCCACAGGGGGCCACCTACATGGGATATTTTGTGGCCACAAAGTAACTTTTTGTGGCCACAAGCCATCGGGCCATGTTTAATGTCGAACCCTGGCTGGGATATTTAAGTAAGAAAATCATTAATTTGGTCTTTAGCACCATGAATATTTGACAGGATAGTACATAGGAGTGTAGAGGAAAAGCTACTGAAGTAAAAGCATCACGCTTAGGGGCTGTTCGTTATTTATTTCAGGGGCCACCGGAGGAGTTTTGGGACCTTCAGTACGGCAATCATGCTAATGAATAAAATTATTTTTTCAGAAGATGTCTTAGTTACAACACGATGGAGCTAGCAAAGCAGTTTTGTGTTTATATGTGTGAGTGGAATTTATTCAGTTTGGGAAATCCCATGGTCTCTAAAGCTACAGCTCAAATTGTCTAGCTGACTAAATAGGGAGGGACCCATCTGCTAGCGATAGGGGCCGAGACTGAGAGAGCTACATGAAGCTACATGGATAAATATGCACCAAACAAGCCACTTTGAAATTTTGCTGTTCTCATGTTGGGTGACCCTCCCCCCTAGACTAAAAAAAATTGGATGACCCTCCCATAACAAAGAATAAACTATTTTCCTCCATTCCATAAATACCAAACGGTCCCTAATGGGCCGCCAGTCACTAGACTGATCAGTGCAATATCAGCTAGTGATGCATTTATTTTGATCTTTAAACTCTGTATGTACAGTTTGAAGTATAATTGGAAAGGATTAGTGGTTTTAAAGGAACTGATGCAGTTCCTGTTAAAAACGTACCTGTTCGGAACGGGCCCATGGCTTGGCCTGTGGTATTGCTGCTTGCAGCTTTCTCAAGAACCTCACACTCGATACTGTGCTTCCTTTTGGTCCTGAGCAATACAACTGCCGTGACATAGTTGCGTCCCCTAGCAATGCTAGCTATGTCATTTGCTAACAGCTAGCTATTTGGGAGCAGGATATTTTCAGGAACAAAAGCGTTCCTTCCAAAAGTTACATTGCTGATGCTTAAAATTAGGGCTGTCAAACGATAAAAAAAATGTAATCGCAATTAATCGCTGAATGTCTATAGTTAAATCGCGATTAATCACATATTTTATCACATGATTAAAATTCTATTATTTTGTATTTCAGAACAGCTTTTAAGTACATATTAACAATGGAAAGCCATTCTTACCAGTGTATCTTGATTGGGAATCAAATGAATGCAAAGAAAGTTAATTTATGAACTTGATTTTAAGATTTGTAATTATTTATTTACTGTAAACAAAAGAAAAATGTGTGAGTCATTATTGCACAATTCCTCCAAGTACCTAACTAAAAAACTAAAAATCCCTATCCTTACTAGAGTCAATATAGTGTTTAGTAACTCCTAAATAATGTTGATTACTCACTGACGTCCAGTGATCACCGGTTAATGAGACAGCGTTTGCAGCACTTTGCAGCTGTTCCAGTTTGGCTGCTTTCTCCGTGTGGTATGTGTATGGTGAAACTACTGTCTCCCTTGACGGCAACGAGACAGGTCAACCATAGTACGTCTTTAAGACCCGAGTCCTCTACGATGCTGACAGGTCTGCAGTTAGTTGGCACCCGTTTAGCCCGTTAGCGGGTAGCATCACGTTAACTGTACTACTATGCTTAGCTCGTAGGTGGTAGCTCAAGCTTGACGTGCTTCGGTGATATTTTATTTCGGCTTTACACAACGTGCATATGGCTTTCAACTTGTCTACGAGCCGTCCAGGGAGTTTTGGAAAATTAAAAAGCGCCATTCAGAATTGCGTTGCTACTGTGTTTCTCCATCATGCCTGCAGCCTGCAACAGCAAGATGTGTTAGGAGGAAGTGGCAGCTTGATGATAAGTAACGGTGCTGCAAAGGGTCAAAATAGTAGCCTGTTAGGCACGGCGCAAAGCCGAGTGAAGTGTAAAATAAATTAATAAATGCTGGCATGCGATTAATGTGATTTAAAAAAAAAAGAATTGCGTCGGTCCTTAATCGCATCGCGATTAATGCGTTAACGCTGACAGCCCTAATTAAAATTAAGCTCATCCAGGAAGACTTCTATGCTTCACCCTTCTCTCTTTCCCAAACTAATCTGCTGCATCCTCAGCTGAATGTGGGCCTTTACTCTTTCAGTTAAACCATCCAGATTTGCCACAATCTCTGTGAGCTATCCTGTGTTGCATTTAAACTTTAAATGTGTTCAACTCTTTGCTGCTGTCAGTTGTCATTTCAGGCAAATCGATGCAACCCTCCTCCACACCATTCACCTCCAGTTCTCATCATTTCCCAGCGCCCAGGGTTCCTCCATCAGAAGCCCCGCTCCACATTACATCCAACCAGGTCTTCAGGCTTCATTTATGCCTTCATCACTACCACCAGTGTCTAGACTCCATCGGTGGGGTAATTCCTATACATCCACGGCCTCTATACCCCTTATAATTTAACATTGCGATGGAGTCTAGTCGCCAAAGACTCTAATGTATAAACCTATCATGCACCATGTTCATTAAACTAATTTTACTTTTAAATGAAGTCTCTCCTAATAGAAATGTTTACTACTCACTTTATTCATCTCTTCTTAAATGTACTGTAGCAAGCGATGGAGAGCGAGCTGTACCCAGCATGCCGCTCGGCAGTGTAACAGTTAATAGGGGACCCCTCTCAGTAAACTACACATTATGTACTGTAATGGTAATTTACATTTTTCCACAGTACATAACGCACTACTAATAAATATGTGCCGCAGATCACAAGAGCTCTACACCCGCCAAGTGTGAAGTCGACCGGATGAACGGTTGTTAAGAGTTCACCCAATTAAAATGGCTTAATGTATCAGCTGAAACCCTGTCAACACAGCACAATGAACATAACACCCATCAAATTGGCTGGCACAGTTCCATGTCAGCCTTCTTAACTCAGCTGCAGTGGGTGTAAAATGGATCTTCAGAGCTCTAATAAGAGTTTTAAAGACAAAAAAACCCCACTATAAACAGAACCCAATGAATAACTTACATAACTCATAGTAACACTGACTAAATTATGTATTTCCTTATACGATGTATACTCTTGAATCTCTCTTCCCTTGTTGATTAGCTGCCTTCATCATGCCTATGGAGATGCAGTCACATTTAACTGCTGTGCCTGCTTTTTGATGTTGACAGCAGAACTGTTAATCGTGCATTAACTTATTGTTTGGCCACCTGGGGTTATTGCAACAAGGTGGAGACACAGCATTTAATGTCAAAGTTCTCTTTTTGGATGATTTAAAGTGCTCATATTATGCTTGTTGGCTTTGTCCCTTTCCTTTATTGTGTTATATATCTTTTTGTGCACGTTATTGGTTTACAAAGTACAAAATACCAAAGTCCACCCCAAAGGGACTTACCACCTCCAACAGAAAATACTGTTCACAAACTGTTCCAAACAGCTCTATTGTAGTCCAGCCTTTACTTCCGTGACAACCGTGCGTCACTTTGTAACACACGTTATAATGCTCGCCTAGCTGCTAGCGTGGCACGCCCTCATACTCTGCAACTGACTAGCTAGCAGTACTTACTGCACATGTGCGACTTTCAGCAAAGATGGTACAGAAGTGCGATGCCTCACTCTGTAGCTAAAACAGAGAGCTCAACACACAGGGTGAAAAGAGGAGCTGCAGCAATGTGCAGAACAACAAAAATATGGTGTTTTTTGAAAATTAAATCACAAACCTATTCTGGTACAACCTTTAAATACAATTATGAACCTGAAAATGAGCATAATATGAGCACACAGCTAATTCAGGGTGAGTGCCTTAAAAAAGAAGATAAGTGAAACATAAAGAAGGCATGGGAATCTCTGTGTCCAAATTATGTCATTTCCATAAGTCAGAAATGGAGGTAGCCCAGCTGTACAAAACAACGTTATGAATGTTGTTTTCACATGATGATTGATTCTGATTTTTTTTTTTTTTTTTTTAGATTATTTTTTTATACCCGGTCACACGAGCTGGTACTCTTTAAAAAAAAAAGGCTGGGGTCTAATTGCTGGTGTTTAAATATTCTACATCTTTTTTTTTTTTTTCACAAGATGAAAAAGGACATTAGGACTTTCTATTTCCCCTGCATCTTTAAATCCATCATTAATTGATAAGATGTCATCATTTTATCAAGGCGTTAATATTTTATCCCTGAAAAAAAATGAAAAATTGTGAACCAGCCTGAATGAAAGGGAGCCGTGTTTTTACTACCTTTGGGTGATTCAGATGGAAACTAAAAATAAATCCAAATGTCAGTGATAGATTTTTGGATGGAGTAGGTAATGAATGCAATGAACTGCTTGCTAAATTGGGCTCCTATAATTAGTGTTGAGAGATTAAGAAGTGGAATGTTCTGGATGTAATTGTGAATGTTCCAATCAAGAGATTGCAAGAATACAAAAGTAAATTATACCTGGTAAAACATTTGTTATTTATTTGATTATAATTTGATTATAATAAATTTTGCAGCAAAAGTTTGAGCTGGAAAAGAAAAATCTCTGACTTCACTCTCTCTGTGCACATCATGTTTGTGGCTCACAATTATCATCACCCCAATGAATACACTTGCTTATCTGCTTAGGCTGTCTGTCAAATAGCAATCTTGCCTGTATCAGGTAGGCATGTTTACATACAATTTTACAGCTCCTTGCTGCCATTTCAGTCATCTTATTTATATAGCCCATTATCACAAATTACAAATTTGCCTTAAGGGGCTTTACAATCTCCACACAGCATATGACACCCTCGATACTTAGACCCTTGATTCAGGTAAGGAAAAACTCCCCCAAAAATGCATCCTTTAAAAGGTTCAATAGTTTTTGTCACATTTGCTTAAACTGTCACTGACAGTAGTACATGAAATGGATTAGCTGTGAAAAAATTGTGTTTCCTTTTCTCCTCCTAATGGCGTTTGCAAGATTCCACCACGTCCGAAGGAAAACAGCCAATCAGAGCCGAGGAGTCTCTGACGCAGTGTCAATAACTGCTCATGATAAGCACCTGTTCTACACCTAGTCATTTGAGCCATTGGTAAAAATATGAATGTGAAACTATTGCTTAGTGCAGCTTCAGTGTTTAAATGTTACACTACATCTAGTTGACATTCAGAGCGGAGGAAGTATCTTCTGGAAACAACTTCTTTGTATTAAATGTCACAAAGTAGATTTTAAAAAGTAGATTTCAGTATTGGAAACGCTCCACGGTCTTAGTTGAGATTTGTCATTTGTGGATTTTCTGCTGTGGCTCATTTCTGGTTAGTGATCTCAGCACTTCCCCATTCTCCTGTTTCTAAATGCCATCATAACATCCGACGATAGAAACAAACATTTGCTTACACTTATCACAAACAAATCTTTACAGAATAAAAGAATCACAGATTATTGTCCACGGCATGGTTGCTTGACTCCCTGACTGACACTCCCTGCTGTGAAGGGATTTGGAGTGTGATCTCTGACAACCATTAGTAAGTCACACACCTTTCGAGAGCTAGAATGAAACCAAGACAGATGGCAAGTGTGGGCAAGATGGCACGAGATGAGCCCAAATGGTCAGCCAGTGTTCATTTCTCATCACCAAAGAGGGGCGTGTAATGAGTGGGCCCCTGACATTGTACCATGCAATCTCCACTTGGCCGGCTCAGGGTCACACTCTTCTGTAATCCAAATAATCAGTAATGTAGTTTGACTTGATGGCATGATGGAATTCTTTATAGAATTGATTTATTATGGGATCCTTTGAAAGTGACTCTTATTATAGAAAGACCATTTGGTGAAGTACGAAGGAAATGTAAAAGTATTTTGAGATTCTGATCCCAGTCCGGTTTGTTTGTTAGAGTTGCCAAGTTCTATTATTGTACACCAATAAAAAGAACTAAACAGATAACTGATAATAGGTGATGAGAATTCATCATTTGGCTGATTCCACTAGATTATCTCTTTTTTCGCCAGCAGACACAGAATAGGAACCATCCAATCTGTTTAAACAGCTAGAAGAAAACCACAGGACAGCAATTAAAACACAGATTTAATGGTTACATCTCCATCCATCCATCCATCTTCATCCGCTTATCCGGGGTCGGGTCGCGGGGGTAGCAGCTCCAGCAGGAGACCCCAAACTTCCCTTTCCTGAGCCACATTAACCAGCTCCGACTGGGGGATCCCGAGGCGTTCCCAGGCCAGGTTAGAGATATAATCCCTCCACCTAGTTCTGGGTCTCCCCCGAGGCCTCCTCCCAGCTGGACGTGCCTGGAACACCTCCCTAGGGAGGCGCCCAGGGGGCAAACTTACCAGATGCCCGAACCATCTCAATTGGCTCCTTTCGACGCAAAGGAGCAGCGGCTCTACTCCGAGCTCCTCACGGATAACTGAGCTTCTCACCCTATCTCTAAGGGAGACGCCAGCTACTTGTTCTTTCGGTCATGACCCAGCCTTCATGACCATAGGTGAGGGTAGGAACAAAAACCTATGGTTACATCTATTTTTCTAAATTGTTTTGTGTAAAAGTAAAAAAAAAAAAAAAAAAAGTCTGTTACATTATTCTTGTGTTTTTAAATCAAGTAGGTTGCAAGTACAACAGTTAAGTCATGCCATATCAACAATTAATTGTTGTGAAAAATAGGACCATGTACTGTAAAATACATGCTCTCTACTGTAAATAACTAAGACCATCCCTAAAGTAGTCTTAGATCCTAAAATAAACCCAATAGTAACTTTAATAAAGAGTTTTTAAATTAAGAGTTATCTTTTTCAAAGTCATATAACTTACTATAAACTATAAAACTATAAACTATAAACAACACATTGAAGCTGAACCGACTATGTGAGTTGAAGACACACCGGCGCTAATTTCCAAGTCAAGATTCTTATACCATTTTGGATCATATTATGATGGCATTTACATGGAACTTCATTCATACGTAGGGTGAGGGTGAAAGGCTGAATCGTTGGGTCAACTGCCTAGCTTACCTATGCCTAAAAAGGAACTTGATGCATGATAAAAATTGCAAAAGTGTTGATAAAAATTGGAATTGAATGTTGCTTGTGGAAAATAGAAAATATAGATAAATGATTAAATGTGTGCCAAGAGAAATAAGATGTCATGATTGTCAAATGTTCGTATTTTTTGATCATCAACAATGCTTTGGAATCATAAAATAAACATGAAAACAAAAGAATAGAATTCATAGAATATCTAATTTGCCTGTATGTTCCATACATCTACAGTGACATCACTTAGACTATGTTCATACACATGAAGAATCCAGATCCAGTCAGACACACACTGATCCTATTGAGAGACACTAAGAGTTGGTTCTGTGTTTTTGCGAAGATTTAGTTGCATTGTTCATTTAAGGCCTTCCTGCAACGGTGTAAGATGAAGATAAACTGCTACGAAGACAGTGATGTAAGAAACTTGTGAAGGTAGATATGGTGCAAAATGTGAGAGCGTGAGAAAATGTTTGCAGCGGTCATGAATTTAAGTTAATACCAATCTATATATTTCAGAATATTTTTCTCAGTCTTCACATTCAGAACACTGTTGTGCAAATTTGAAGTGAAATTTGAGTGAATATTTCAACTTATAAGTTCAGAGTTTTTTCTACAAGCTTACATGTGTGTGGATATTTTATAAAAGTGAAAACTTTAACATAATAAATTCAGATTTTTGTTCTACAAGTGCTAACATCAAGTCTACAAGCTCTCAAATTTTGCACCATATTGTCCTTCACAGTAACCTCCTGTTGGAAGATAGATAGATGGAGAGATAAATAAATAGCACAAACATTTTTAAATCATACTACACAAAGTCCAAAAATTAAGAATACGAATAACAACAATTAATAAATACATATATATTTTGTTTTTACAGCCACCAGAGAGCCACAATAAAAGAAGTGGCCCTAGCAGTCAGTCCAGGATACTGGACATTGAGAGACCCGAACGGGCTGAGTGGGCTGCACTCATTCAACGTGCAGAGAGGCTGTGCTCTTCACAAAAAGCCAACAGCGATGCTGTTCTGGAGAGAATGGGTTTCTTCACCCAGCATGGCACCCTTCCCTCACCTCAGCCCCCAGCTTCAATCAAAAGGAGCCCTAAATCCTCTCTGCGGGGGAGGAGGATCAGGCCTATTTTAGAGGACAACAGGGTTGGGACGTCCAGGACCAACCAGACATTGGTAGAAGAGGACCCTTTCTTTGAGAAGAAGCTGCGTCTGGGCAGTCAGATGGCAATCGTTGCCTGTAAGATGGCTAAACTCACAGCTGCAAACAGGAGCCCAAGCCCAGACTCCTCACTCAGCTCAGTAGACATAAACACTGAGCTGAGGGCCATTTCACATCTCAGCCATTTTACCCCAACTCCTCCTCCTCCTCCTCCTCCTCCTCCTAGAGCAACCAGGAGACCGTCTTGTCTCACAGTGATGACTATGAGACTAGGTGGAGAAGGTATGTTAATAATGTTCAGTGATGGCTTTCTTTATAGGAACTTGAATGGAAATAGGTGAAGATTGTAGTTACAGTAAATAACTGAAAATGTTTGTTATCATGATTATTTTGCTGTTAATCTGAACAGGCAAGGAGGTAGCTGAAGGATGCCAGCTCCAGTCAGCACAAACGACACTTGAGGAACTTGTTAGGACACTGGAGAAGTTCCAGTTTGGCCACCGTCCTTCTCCTAAACCGCCAGCAGCCGCGTGTAGGACCCTTGTGGTGGTACCCAAGGTTCCAGCACATCTGTCAAAAGCTGCCCTGCCCAACAGAGAAGGACATAAACATGGGACCCCGGTGGTGGTACCCAAGGTTCCAGCGCTTCCGTCAAAAGCTGCCCCACCCAACAGAGAAGGGCTTTATCATGGGACCCCAGCGGTGGCACCCAAGGTTCCAGCACTTCCATCAAAAGTTGCCCCGCCCAACAGAAAAGGACCTCGCCGTGGGACAAAACTCCACCCTACAAAAGCTCAGGAAGACCTCCAGCCTTTGGTCAACTACTCAGAAGACTGGTAGGCAGAGATGGCAAAAGTACTCACTTCCCGTACTCAAGTAGAAGTACAGATACTTGTGTTAAAAAATACTCTGGTAAAAGTAGAAGTACTGATTTATCTTCTTTACTCAAGTAAAAGTAACAAAGTACAGGCTTGGAAATTTACTTAAAATATAAAAGTAGCCTTGCGAATGACAACCATTTTTTATGCAAAGCTACCTGGACCACACAAATGTTACTAGAGTGCAAGCTGAGAAACTTCAGTGGACATGGAAAAAAGGCTCTTTATATGCCATTGCCTACAATTTAAATGAATGTCTGCCAATAGGCCTGAAACATCACATAAATGATTACTGTGACAGAGACGGGGACTCCAGGTTAATAAGATTCTGACTGAGTAGCAAGATATGAATTCAATTGTGATTCTTTGAGAATTCACAGATCCAGTTTCTCTTTTTTAATCTTCCCCTTAACATGTAAAGGAATCTACATGTGTGTGTGTGCTCAAATATGGCTTCTGGAAAGAAAATAAAGGATAAAATATGAATTACTAAACAGACGTTAATTAAGAAGTTCCCCATACTTTTAGAGTTACGGAGCACATTCGCCAGGAGTCATTCTTGATGCCTACTATCTCAAACATCTCTCTCAGATAAGGCCAAGGATGATTAGGAATGTCTTGCTGCTTGTCTGCCGAATCTCTGGGATCTCGGTTTTCTTCATTTTCAATCATGTCACGTCCATACGCTAACGTTACCGCCATCAAGCCGCAATGATTTGCCGCGAATGAATGCCGCCAAATCTGTCAAGTCATCTTCTAGTGGTGTGCAGACGCATAACTATCGGTAAGCGGTGCTTACGGGCCCGGACCAATCAGGGGCGTGACTGGAAGATATTGATTGACAGCCGGGGCCCCCTATCGCATTTGGCCACTTACCAAGTGGGAGTGAGAACGGGTCAAATTCATTTCCTTGTTTCAGAGACCGTTCTCTTCACGTCTGTGACTCGAACATCTCACATTTACCAACAAAACGTACAACGAAAGACCGTGCAGAACATTTCAGACCGTCCTGCCAACCTGTAAACATTTTAACATCAATGTACCCTGTAACGTTTTTTCACTCTAAAGTCACTGAAAGCTGCTGCTGTTTACATCCTGTCTGATCTCTGCAGCGGGCGGGGCTGCTGAGTTCCCCCCGCAACTGACACACACACACACACACACACACACACACACACACACACAAACGCGAAAAACCGGAGATGAGACGTACAGGATGACCTAAATTGAGGACAGCTACGGTCGTTATTGTAAGTGCAATGATAAGTTAAAGTCCAATAAGTACTTTATTAAACCGTATGAATGTGTGTCCCAGGCCAGGATAGGAAATGAACTAACAATGTAAAGATCAACAAGCCACTGACAATGACAGATATGTTCATATTTGATTCATTCAATAAATTATTTTGTGTCTTAAATCCACCAGCCGTTTTCATATTATACCAACATTTGCAGCATCCTGAGCCTTTTTGGTGAGGTTCCTAGAAAATCTCAGCCCAGAGTAATTAATTAATAGCAATAATTATTATTCTCCCCAAAACAAGTTTCCTTTTTTTTTTTTTTAAAGAGCTAAACAAAAAACTTTCTTTGCAACTTTCACTGTCTTCTGCAACTTCATTGCAACAAACATACAAAAGACATCGCAACTTTGGGCCGCAACAATCTAAAAGCCCTTGTGTGTTTTTTCATGTGTTATGGTGCGCATTCACCAGTGTTTTTTGTTGTTGTGGTGCGCGAAGGCTACTCCTGATTTTGTCAGTCATCTCATCTCTTATATGCTGTGTCTCTATGATCCTATCCTGTCCTATTGATGGTAGCCTACTCGTGGACATTGCGCCGTCATCACGTGCTGTAGTAGGGGGGCCCGCCTTGCTAATCCTGCTTAGGGGCCCGGTGTTGGCTCGTTACGCCACTGGTGGTGTGTCAAGTGCAACGTATATTCCCATCCAATTAGATTGAATTCGGTATTGATGACGTGAAAAATAATAACGGTAACTCCACTGAAATGATTTGAAACTAAAGTAACGAGCCAATTTTGTAAAATGTAAGGAGTAGGAAGTACCGAAATTCATGTTAAAAATGTAAGGAGTAAAAGTAAAAAGTCGGCACAAAAATAAACAGTAAAGTAAAAATATATGAAAACTCTACTTGAGTACAATAACGAAGTATTTGTACTTCGTTACTTCCCATCTCTGCTGGTAGGACATGAACATTACAGAAGAGATAGATTTTAAACAGAATAACCAGCACAGTCACAACATTCTGTTGTTCCTAAAGCAATGATTAACACAGTTGTCATCTAAAGCTCTGGCATGACACCATCCGGTATTACTGCAGACCAAACTGCATGAAGTCTGCCTGGTCCTTGCAGAAGAGGTATTGTAGACATTTTTCTCTTTGTTTCTGAATCTCAACAAAGCCAGTAGTTGACAACTCAGGTGGCTGTACCTTATTTGGCTCTAAACTGTACCTTTGTCACTGGTCTGAGACCAGCTGGTGTTCTGAATGTTGGTTGCGTAGATCTTAGACACTTTATACATTGTTCGTCTGCTATTTCATTACTAAATTCACTTCTGAGACTTTTTTATGCGAGAAATCAACTATGTAGAGCTCAAATATGGGCCGTTTTACGAAAATTGATGGCGAATTGCAAATTTGGTTCGACTGTGTCGGAGTTCAGATGCTCCACAGTCTAACGTGTCAGCCTATGGGTGCCTGCCGGGGTCGATGGCTTGCCGCCCAGCCTGTCCACCTTCGCAGACCCCGCTATGAGCCTGTTGCAGCTATCTCAGAAGACTCGCCGACAAGAGGCGTTTATTTCCCCGATCGTTTGTTTAAATAACTCAACACACATATCCATTATAAGATTAACTGGAACCTGTGGTTTTTCGAAGTTATAATGCTCCACAAGAGATTGGGGCGTAACAAGCTCTCTGACTCGCTGTCTCCCCTTCTATATAGGAGAAAGCAGAGAGGGGAGGGGCTGCTCCTCCTCCTTTTGGAGGACACAAGAGAGAAATACTTTTGCGTGCTTGCCGGACAATACTGGCATCTTTTCTACAGAAAGTCGCCAGATTTGTCGCTAGTCGCTTTTTTGAAAAAAAGTCGCTAAGGGGGTCTGAAAAGTCGCTAAATCTAGTGACAAAGTTGCTAAGTTGGCAACACTTCACTCAGCTGTAAAGAGGGGTGGGTGGGTGTGTGTGTGTGTGTGTGTGTGTGTGTGTGTGTCGCTCGTTGTAAACCAACCAATCAGCGTGCAGCTCATCTAAATATTCATGAGCATACCATATAAGGGAGAAAACCTCTCATTTCAATCCAGGGATATTTCACAGGGTTGCATTAGGGCGCATAGAACAGCACCCGGGCCATTTTCAGCCCAACCAATGTTACATACCCTATTTGGAGACCTTAAGGAACAGTGTGAAATACCCTATGTAATCAATCTATCACCCCTTTAATAACACCAGAGGGCTTTTGCCTTAACAGGAAGTGTTGAGTCAATTAACAATATTTTTTTAATTTTTTTCATGTTCTATGACATTCTACAGATTTATACATTGAAACTGTAGTGTAATGTTACTGGTACGATGTCAGTATGAATATCAACAGATAATTTCCATTGAATATATAAATGCGCAGCACGGTTACAGCTGCTCTAAAGTGTTAACATCACCAGCGCTGCTCGGGTACATGATCATGATTTGGGTTTAAATAGCAATAAAGTCCCGAAGGTAACATTTTTAACTTGTGCACCTACCACAATAAGCACGAAAGACCAGTGTTGGGTGTAACGCGTTACAGTAACCTACCTACTTTTTCAGGTAAAAAGTAGTGTAACTACTACTACGCGCTACTACTGAAAATTTGGTAACGAAACGTAGTTCCTTTTTCAATTCGGCGCAACGTTACTTTTCCCAGGGACAGATTTGACAGCGACACTGCCTTCTCAGCTGCGCGCTCACAAGCTCCACACGGGACGTGACAGAGGCTGGTAGCAGAGCAATCATGGCAAGCGAGAAGCAGCCAAAGCTAACTTTTGAGAGCTTTTTAAGCTTCGTGGCTTTTTGCTGGACGGCGCTCTGAGCCAGGCAGACACAAAGCTGACAACCTCACAGATGGATGCGGTGGAGATGGCCTCATACATACACGCAGCGGACCACTGTGGACTTGTGTCAGTTGCACGGACACTCAAGAATTTCCAGAAAAGAGGCCGCATGTGTCTACGACAATGCACGGACCCCGGTACAAGTCGATACAGACATAGTATACACTAACACCGTGTAACGCCGATGATCTGCTGATGTGCATTCAACCCGCGCTGGACTCGTTCATAATGAATCAGCCGTCACTCTGTGAGGAGAGAATCCAGTCTGCAGTGTAGTTCAGACACTTCACTGATAAACCAGAGATTGGCTTTATGGTCAAAGATAGTTTTTGTATAATTAACTTCAGTCTCTGCCAGAGACACCTGCTTTTAAAAGTAACGTAAAAGTAACAAGTAAAAAGTTACTTTCCATAGGGAGTAACTAAGTAAAGTAACGGATTACTTTTTTAAGAAGTAACGAGTAACAAGCAAACACTACTTTTTAAAAGTAACTTCTGGTGGCACCAGAGCAATCCCCTAAATAAATCATCGTCAATATGAACAATGGATTGTGTAACCTTTGCGATATTGTATTTTTGTTACGTATGGGGTATGTGTAGGAGATAAAGAAATAAAAATTTGACAGAGCCATGTAGGCTGAGGGCATACATATAAATCCAATTAGTCTGGTTTAGTTAAATTCCTCCTGTGCCAATGTGACTGTGATTTTCCTTCGGCACTGCAGCCAAAAAGGCTCGATTTAGTCTTCAATAATAGCGAATAAAGCAGACAGAGAGAGATACACCAGAGTCTGTAACTCTATTTTCTTATTTCTACCTCTCCAACCTCTCTACTATCAATTGATTTGAAAAAAAAAATATGTATATATATAATACACTAATTTAATTTGGCACAGTACGGCTCTCTGGCCTCTGGACATTTTGATAAGAAATCATGACACCATTATTTTGTGCTGCGTTTTGGAAATGATTGCATCCTGAATGACGTACTTTGCTTTGCCTGGACCCCATGAATATCTAAGTAAAAATATAAATGTAAACATGTAACTCATTCACAGCTCGCTCTCCGATAGAATGTTGCTCAGAGTCTATATTAAATTGAGAGCACAGGGTGCTCCAGAGTTGCCTTGTGTCTCCATCTGTTGGGTTCACTCTATTTCAGGGAGTACACTTCCCAAATGTACATACATATAGTGCTACAGATAAATCAGCAACCTTTGTTCTTGAATTGATACTGCCTGGAGCTGTCTAAATACATTTTGTGTGTGTTATTATACAACAACTGAAACACACTGGGCTGTGCTATTTCACAATTGTCTTAGGTTAGGTACACAAACATTTCTATCCAAAAGTGCTATCATGTAACATGGATATACACTATGAGGACCATCTTAATGTTCTGAACAACCCTGCATTCCACTTTTTAAGTGCTTGTTTTAACATAATTGATATAATTATGGAGGTAATTGCAGCCTGGGGGAAAGGTAGAAAAATGGGAGTGACTGGGAAAATCTGGGTTGGTAAGTGAATAATGTATTTCTCTTTTTCCTTTCATTAACAGTTACTCTCAAAGTTTCCCTAAAGTCAGGACGTTTGACGCAGACTGTAGACGAACATGGCAGTGTACTTCGCTTGTCTGAGGATGTTATATTTTGTGTTTCTTTCTAGCTGATTATACAGAACAGTTGTATAGTAACAGTTGTCTTACTATTTTTCATTTGTTAGATCAAATGCCAACCCTGGTTCCAAGGAATTACACACACTTTTTCCCATGTGTGTGTGAGCACTGTCCACAACATTTAATGTGTACAAAATTAGGCCCTATGTTCCCATATTTATTTTTTCATATATTTGTATCAGATTTTATCCCCCTAACCCAGACCCTAACCCCAAAAAATGTTGTGGGAGGATAGGACTTAAATTGAAGGTAAATCTAGGAACACAAGACCTAATTTAATTTAGAAAAATCTTAGAAATGTGGGAACATAGGGCCTAATTTTCAGTGAAACACTAATTCTTAGAAATGTGGGAACATAGGGCTGTGGGACCACTGGGATGTGGGAACATAGCGTCGACCCCCATTTGTGTTAGCCATGCTCTCGCAAATGTACAAATGCTTGCCTCACGGCTTGCTCGCTAGCTAGCTTAGCTATATTCCACAACACATGTAACATTATCTTACCTGATGCATTTCATCCAGCATATTTTTATCAGCCAGGAAGCAAAAGAACAAGCAAGACCTGTTGCTTGTGTAAGTAACGTTTGGGGTAAGTAGTTTTTTCCGTTACGTATTTTCACAGTCTTACACTTCCAACTGTTTTACGACAAACTGAGACTTTCTGGACTTGCAAAATTATCTTTTCAATTGACACACATATTCATGGCTCAAATCAAATTGGATCAAAACAATATTCTTTTTACCTCGTTCACTACCGTACATATTTTCTCCAAAACAAAGTCCCATGGAGGCCCACTGGAAGGGGAATGACTTTGCCTCTCTATGTGACAGTTCTTTGTTCAGACTTTAACAGGCTGTATGTCACCACTATGCTATGTGCTGTTTTTTTCTTCCTGTGATCTCAAAGCAGAGATGCTCACAAGTAATTTTTTGGAAGTCCAAGTCGAGTCTCAAGTCTTTGAGCTTGAGTCCAAGTCAAGTCTCAAGTCTTTGAGGGGCAAGTTCAAGTCAAGTCTCAAGTCTTTTGCCACGAGTCCAAGTCAAGTCTCAAGTCTCTGGCCATCTGATCTGTCCCTAACACTGTATTGTTAAATCTTATGACTTCAAAGCATGTCCTGTAGCTACCATCCATATAGTACAGTATCAAAATCAGTTGTGGGATAACTTTATGGGGTCTATTTAACACATCCCTCTAGCCCTTGGACCTGGTGAAATATTAACCTAAGTCTGTCACATCATATGGATACAACTATAAAGATACAATGTGCCTAAGCCTCTACCATGACTACCCTCCTCTAATCCTCAAAAAACGATGAGAATATGCTGAAATCTGGAAAGTCCTGAAAGAGAATCAGATCCAATTCCAGACTCTCTTCCCTGCCAGGCTTAGGGTGAGATATAAAGGACGGAATTAAACTGTATGATACAGTAGAGGATGCAACCGAGGACCTGTCCAGGAGAGGCTACACGGTGAAAAGCTACAAAGATAAGATTCAAGCCTTCAGGAGATCTTCACCAGCACCCCCGGTGAATTAACAGATTAATAGACTCAAATCTTATTTTTTTCACTTTTTGTTTAAGACTCTGATCCATTGTTATGATTTCTATAAATATTGTTAGAGACGAGGAATTCATAACAGTTCATGTTGGACATCGCTTTTCTCACTGCGCCACCGTCATCGTTAAGGGCCCCTCCCATCGCCTCAGGAGTTGTTTTTTTTGTTTCCCTTAGGAGCCTCTTTGGAGGACCGCCAGGGTCAAGGACAAATAGACCCCTACATTGGAAGTCATATTGGACGACTAAGTTAGCCCATGTTTATTAATGTGTCGTCTGTTCATTGTTTTCTCGTTCACTCCCGGTTTGTTCTTTTGGGGAGGTGGGAGCTTACCACGTTCATCAACGCAATAGAAGGGGGATTAACTTAGATGACAAATAAATCTATCAAAATGGCTTCATTTAATATAAATGGCATTCTCAATCCGATTAAGAGGTGGAAAATTTTATCGAAACTTAAGAAAGAAAAAGTCCAAATTGCATACTTGCAGGAAACTCATCTTGAGGACTCTGAGCACGCTAAACTGAACAAAATGGGGTTTAAACATGTCTACTTTTCTTCCTATAAATCAGGGAGGCGGAGAGGAGTGGCAATTTTGATATCCAGAACTAGATATCTATGAACATTTATGTGAATATAAAGATAAAGAAGGCAGATTTGTTTTGATCATAGGCAAATTAGACGGTAAGTTGATGAGCCTCTTTAACGTATATGTTCCTCCTGGTAGTGACTGGTCCTTTTATAAATACATATCCTAATTTGTGGCGGAGATTTTAATATTCGTTTAAACCCGCAAATGGACTCCTCAAATGGAAAATATGAGGCTAAAACAAACAATCAGTAAAAAACTTAATATTTTGATGAATGAATTGGGAATAGTAGATGTATGGAGGGAGGCTAATCTAACTGCTCGAGACTATACACACTATTCATCTGCACACAAAGTCTATTCTCGAATTGACTACTTTTTTACATTTAAAAAAGACCTCAATAGATTGGAAAAATGTGAAATAGGTCCCAGCACTATTTCAGACCATAGTCCAGTCTTCATTACACTCCATTTAGACAATAAAATTAGGTCTACATCTTGGAGATTAAGCTCAAATATCCTTAACAATCCAGTTATCAAAGAAACCCTGAAAAGCAAAATTAAATCATACTTGGAGCATAACGACAATGAGGAAGTGAGGCCATCTATTCTCTGGGACGCATTAAAGGCAGTGATCAGAGGCAAATAATAGCAATCTCATCCTATGAAAGGCAGCAGAAACTTAAATTAGAGGAAGAACTGACGAAACTTCAAAAGGAACACTCAGCAACCTTGAGAGATAGCACCAAACTTAAGATCCTGAATATAAAAAAAGAAATAGATGTAATCAACACACTTGAAATACAAAAAAAGCTTCTGTTTACGAGGCAACAATATTATGAGGCAGGAGGGAAATCACTGAAACTCCTATCATTTAAGATATGAAAACAGCAAGCAGACAGAACGATACATAAAATAAAAAACCCTACAACAAATTCAATAGAAACGGACTTAGAAAAGATTCTAACATGCTTCGAAAACTATTATAAGACATTATATTCTCAAACTCAAACAAATAACGATCACCAAATAGATACCTTCCTATCATCACCTATCATTGGACTGTGGAAGTTATTGCCCAGACAGTATTTTAAATATTGACTACAAACTGTTCACCTCCATACTATCTAAAAGAATGGAACAGATATTACCAGAGCTAATACACAAGGACCAGACGGGATTCATCAAACAGAGACAGACCCAAGACAACATCAGGAGGACACTTCATATAATGAGGCAAATCACAAAAAAAAAATTGGAAACGCTTTTAATCAGCTTAGATGCAGAGAAAGCGTTTGACTCTGTAAGGTGGACTTTCTTGTATAAAGTACTGGCAAAATTTGGCTTCCACACAACCATAATTAAGATGTTTGCAGCACTGTACGACAGCCCCACAGCTAGAATAAAAATTAACCAACCCATTTATTTTGGAAAAAGGCACGAGACAAGGGTGCTGTGCATCGCCACTCCTCTTTGCCCTGTTCTTAGAACCCCTGAGCCAATGGATACAGGAGAGGCCAGATATTAAAGGGGTAACGATGTCCACAGGGGAACAGAAATTGGCTTTATTTGCGGACGATATATTGATAACTGTAACGCAGCCTACACACACACTCCCAAAATGAATGAATATGTTAAATGGCCTACTTTCGGGCTACAAAATTAACATTAACAAAACCCAGGTATTAGCCCTTAACTATGACCCTCCAATAGAGATAAAGACCCTTTACAAATTGAACTGGGATGCAGAATACATCAAATATCTGGGAGTAACACTGCCTGAAACCTTTCCAAGATATTTGATCTCAATTATGGACCTCTAAATTCCAAAATAAAAGCAGACATGCAAAGATGGAACGTTATCAATTGCCTGCCGTTATCAATTGCCTGCCGTTTCAATGCCTGCCTGTGGAGATACCACCAAAACAATTTTTAATTTGGGACAGGTCAATATCAAGATACATATGGCAAGGGAAAAGGACCAGAGTAAAATATAAAACCTTGCAATTAAGAAAAGAAAAAGGTGGATTGGGCCTTCCTTGTCTCCAGGAATACTACTATGCAGCTCAGCTGAGACCATTGGCATGTCTATGCTCACCAAGATACTCAGCAGGATGGAAAGACATAGAAGGCACGATGTTAGAAGATATTCCAATAACAGCCCTATTGGCAGATAAAAAACTACAGGGTGAACTGATGGTCTCAGACTATCCTATGCTTGCTGTTCTTTTGAAGTCCTGGCAGGAAACAGCCAAACTCTGCAGACTGGGCGATTCATCTAAACTCCTAAGGTGGTGTGCCTATGACTCAGATTTTGCACCCAATAAAAGTGATGGTAGATTTTAGAACTGGTCCTCTAAGGGGTTAACTACCTATTATTCATTTACCCTCAAGGGGGCATTTCAGAAGTTTGAAGACCTACAGAAAAAACATGGTCTGGGAAAAGATGATTTTTATAGATTTGATTTGATTTGATTTTATTAGGATCCCCATTAGCTGATGCAGAACATCAGCTACTCTTCCTGGGGTCCACACAAAACATAAAACTACATTTTCAGACAAAACAAACAAAACTATAAAAAATAAGACATTTTCAGACAAAACAGTCATATAATATAAAAATAAGAGCAGTATAGCTAGTCTTCTTTTCCTTGCATATATAGATATACATATTCCTTTCCATGTATTCTAATAGTAATATATGATATCACAATAAATACATAAGCACAGAATATAGTACAAATTCAATCTTACAACATCTTTGTCTACATATCAATATTCCTATACATAAACTAAGAAAAGAAAAATATGGTTACAGTCTTAAGGCCCTTAGATGATCCTTTACTTGTTTTTTAAAACTTGATTTATTATGCGCTTTGGCAATCTCTGCTGGAAGTGAGTTCCAAGCAACCATCCCTCGATACAATACTGTAAGTTGCATTGATTGTGTTCGGGTTCTAGGAACTTTAAAAATACCTCTAGTGGCATGTCTAGTGGGGTATTTAGGTGTGTTAGAGCTAAATGTAAGTTGACTATACAAACAATCAGGAATTTTTAATTCATTTATGTTTCTAACAAAAGCCAGGAGTGGTGCTGAAAGTATCTCCGCAATTTTCAACCAGGAGAGTTTGACATGTATGTTGTTTACATTAGACCTAAATGGACATTGAAGGGCAAGAGCTGCTCTGTTCTGAACCAGCTGCAGTTTTCCTAGATCTTTCTTTGCAGCACTTGACCATATCATTGGCCAATAGTCAAGATGTGATAAAACTAGTTGTGCAGGACTTGTTTGTCAGGTGTGATCTTTTTATAACAGATATATTCCTCTCCATCTTTGCAACAAGGGAATATATATGTCTTGTCCACAACAGTTTACAATCTAAGAAAACACCAAGAAGCATTGTTTCCTCTACTTGTTCAACAGCTACATTATTCAACATCAAATTCAGCTGAGGCCTAGAGCTCAATGAATGATTTGTACCAAATACAATGCTTTTAGTCTTTGACATGTTTAAGAATAGTCTATTGTTAGTAACCCATTCTAGTGCTGTCTGCAACTCTTTGTTGAGTGTTGCAGTTATTTCATTAATAGTAGGTGCACACATGTATATTGTTGTATCATCTGCATAAATGGACACATGAGCTTTGTTAAAGGCAAGTGGAAGATCGTTAATAAAAATTGAAAATAATAAAGGACCGAGCAAACTTTCTTGCGGAATTCCACACTCTAAATGTTTTGTGTCAGAAAAGGATACATAATTTTCTATCCATGATAAAGCAGATGGAGCAAAACCATAACATACAAGTTTTTCCAATAATAATTTGTGATCAATGACATCAAAGACAGCACTGAAGTCTAACAGTACTGCTCCCACAATATTCCTCAGATCAAGTTCCTTTAACCAATCATCCGTCATTTGTGTAAGTGCAGTGCATGTTGAGTGACCTACCCTGTAAGCGTGCTGATACTCGCTTGTCAAATTGTTAACAGATAAGTAGCACTGTATCTGGTCAAATACAATTTTTTCCAATAGTTTGCTAAGAACAGGCAACAAACTAATAGGTTGGCTGTTAGTGCCGGTGAAGGCAGCCCTAGCTTGCTTGGGTAAAGGAATAACTTTAGCTTCTTTCCAAATTTGAGGGAAAACATTACTTACAAGGCTTAAATTGAAAATGTGGCATATAGGAGTGACAATTTGGTCAGCAACCATCCTCAGTAATTTTCCATCCAAGTTGTCAATACCAGGTGGTTTTTCATTATTGATGGACAACAATATTTTCTCCACTAGTTCTATACTCACTTTGCACAATTCAAAACTACAGTTCTTGTCTTTCATTATTTGGTCTGTTTATACATGAATATGATGGATTACAACTTGTTGCCTTAATTTACACACTTTGCCAATAAAATGATCATTAAAATGATTAGCAATTTCAAAGGGTTTAGTAATGAAAGACCCGTCTGACTCAATGAAAGATGGAGTTGAGTTACTCTTTCTGCCCATGATATCATTTAAGGTACTCCAGAGTTTTTTCCCATCATACTTAGTTATTATCATACCAGTAATTTATTTTACTTTCATAATACAATTTCTTCTTCTTTTTGTTCATTTTAGTCACATAGTTCCGTATTTTACAATATGTTTGCCATTCAGATGTACATCCAGACCTTTTTGCCACTCGTTTGGCCTCATTTCTATCAACCATGCATTTTTTCAATTCCTCATCAATCCAAAGGGCACTGACAGTTCTAACTAAGTCATTTTCTTCACCGATGCGTGCTTATCAATAACTGGAAGCAGCAGTTTCATGAATACTTCAACTGCAGCATCTGGGTCCGTCATCTTACTCACATCAGACCAACAAATATTTTTAACATCATCCACATACGACTCACAGGAAAATTGCTTGTATGATCTCTTAAACAGTACTTTAGGCCCTGTCTTTGGAACATTGACTTTCCTGGATATTGCTACTAGATTACAATCGCTAAATCCTATGGGATTAACAGCATTAGTGTAAATGTGATCAATGCATGTGGATGATATACTTATTGTACTGTTCTTGAATACTCTGGTAGGTTGATTAATGACCTGAACCGGATTACAGGCACTAGTTACAGTGAGAAGTCTCTTTTTTAGTGGACAGATTGATGAAAGTAAATTAATGTTCAGGTCTCCCAGGAGATAAATCTCATTATTCAAATTACATACTCTTTCAATAATTTCACACAAATTATCTATACTGACTATTGTTAGAACTTGGTGGTGTAATGGAAATTTTCATTTTAACATACGAGTTTAATATCCCACAAGATTCTCTTATATATTCTACAAGATTTTCTCATATTCTTTAATTTTGAGTAGACACTAGGACTCCAAGGAGAAGCAACTGGCATCGTAAAACCTTGAGCCTAGTTGAAGCTATTCTTTGTTTAAAGACCTCAGTCTCTCTATTTTGGCAGATAAGGGTGAAAAAGGCCATAACATTTGATCTGTGTCTCTTTCTGTCTCCTAAGCTACACAGGTGTTTAGGCTGAAGTGGGAACAGGAGCAAAAGGGAAGGTTGTAAAAGGATTTGACTGTTTATGGTGTTTTTTCAACTGTTGGCCTGCTAAAGATATCTTGAGACTTGCAAGGAGTTAAATAAGAAAAACAAGGACGCACGAACAGACATCACTACAGTGTGTGAATCAGTCCTAACAATGACTGGAAAAGCAAACTACCTTGAGGGTCAATCAAAACAGAACAATATAGTTATAGAAGGCATTCCTGAGTCCCCACGTGAGAGCTGGGAGGAATCCGAGGAAAAGGTTCGGGAGATGCTCGCTGTAAAGTTGCAGATGGATGAAAAGAGGATAGAGGTGGAATGAGCCCACAGGATGGGAACCAATTCAGGTGACAAACCCAGGGCAATAGTTCTTACGATTTAAGGACAAGATGGCTATTCTGAACAGAGGACATAAACTGAAAGGAACTAACATCTTCCTAAATGAGGACTACACAGAGGCTGTACGTCAGAAGTAAAAAAAGATCTGATCCCTGCCATGAAAGCTGAAAGAGATAAAGGGAACATCGCATACATCCGCTATGACAGAGAAGAAGAGACCGGGATACCTATGGGGGAGGAGTAGCAATATATATTCAGAGTCACATTCCTGTTAAGCTCAGAGAGGACTTAATGTTAAATGCGGTTGAAATAGTGTGGCTGCACATTCACCTGCCTCATTTAAAACCTCTGCTGGTGGGATGTTGTTACAGGTCACTGTAGTGGAAGTTTTTCTCATTAGCAGCAGGAGTGTGGCTCAAAAACAAGAATGAAACTAATAGAGACTTACTAGAGAATTAAACCAAAGTTTGGTCTTTGAGTATTTATTTACATTTGCAAATGTAGAGAAAACAGTTTCACATAGCATCAAAGCAGATCTGAAAGGGTCTTCTGCTGAAACAAAGTTCAGGTCTTCCACTTCTTTTTGTGAAAACTGCAAACTGATCTTAAGGTCGTGGACCTCTTTAATCATATCATCCATTCTTTTGTTGGTAGAATCAACCAAGATTTGGACGAAGCATTTGAAGTTGTTTTCTTGCTGTGTGAGCATGTATACATCTTGTTGTTTTAAAAGATCGCGTACCTGTGATAGACAGACGCCGTCCTCTCCTTTCGGTTTAGGTGTCATGGTGAACGTGCAGGATTCTTTTCACCTGCCTCAGTCCTCTGACAGGCCAACTAGCCACTAGCTCGACACCTAGCCACTAGCCAATGGAGCGGAGGAAGGCCTCACAAACAACAGAACAGCCTGATGTCTGTCCGTTGCGGGACCTTGGGCCAGACAGGTCCGGCTCTAGTCCCGGAGCCTTTGGGCACACAGCTCTGGCTCTGGTGACGGTTTCTGGTCACTTTAGGTCGTCCTCTGTCAGCTGACAGCTAGCACGACAACTAGCCACCAGCCGCTAGCCAACAGAGCGGAGGGCGGCCCCACAAACAGCGGAGTAACTGTGGTCTGGTGTTTGTCCATCGCAGTTCCTTGGTCCAGACAGGTCCCGGCTCTGTTTCCGGAGACTCTGGGGCACACAGCTCTGGCTCTGGAGGCGGTTTCTGGATGCTTTAAGTTCACTTTTAGGTCACTTTTATTATAAACAGTCTGACACCACACTCACAGGAGACACAGTATGTTCTCTGTACTCTCAGGGATACTTGCAAGTTAGGCATTATTTTAACCAGAACCTGAAAGAGGCTTCTGTGAAACGTGGACCCGACTTCCTGCAGGTGTTCTTATCATTCTTTGAAGAACTTGCACCAAAATAATATCTAGACTATACAGTAGCATCCAACAGTCCAAACGAGAGAACACAGAATACATAAAGAATAAGTGTCACGCCAACACAAAAACGACATCAGGGTTTAGGGGACGCCTGTTGGAGATCCTACGCTTCTACAGAAGCCAACCACTTCCACATTTTCTGGAATTGTAAGGTCATAAAACACCTACTGGAAAGAGATACATACACATAGAAACAATATATTTGGCACCAAGATCCCTTTTCAGTAGGAAACAGTATATCTGGCTGATATAGATTTTGACAATTGGAAAACTAATGACAAAAAATTACTTTGTATACTACTGACAGCAAGCAAAAAAACAATAACAAAAAAATGGTTAAGGGCAGAACCACCCACCATCGAGGAATGGATTGATATTGTTTATGGAAAAACTGTCATTTTCTCTTAAAGTGCAAACAGAAAAGTTCTATCAGATCTGGACTAAATGGACGGAGTATGTAAAACCTGTCTGACCTGTCCGATTGGACTTCATATAACTGCATCTGTATTGAAGGATAACATAATCCCTTTATTTAACTCAGCCTTTAAGGTTACTTATTTCTAAAGTGCAAACCTATCCACCAAAGTGTCAATTTATCCCCAGCTTTCATCTTCTTTGTGTATATTTGTTGTGTGTATATGTGTGTCATTAAGATAGTATGTAAGCTCCCTAGTTCAACTTTGTTCTGTGTACTCAAAAAATGGAAAATGGGAAAAGCAAAAGAAGTAATGTTGTTGTATGCAACTGTACTTAATAATAAAGAAAGAATAAAAATGTGCCTGTTCCCAGCATTAGCACAACACTTTGCGATGGTTAGCTTGTTACCTGTGGTGATATATACTAAATGTAACGTCTCTTTCACTCAAAAAAATGTCTAATGTCGAAGTGGAAATCAAGAGAATAGTGGCAGCGCCACACCAGTGACATAACAACATGCATCTCAGTGTCAGTCCCAATTACCCACAATAAGCAGTTTGAACTCATTGATGTAATACCATTTATTTTCTAAGTGTTAGTACACTCAGTGAAACTGAGTCCAGCGCGAGGGAGATCCGAGGAGAGGTTAGTGAGGCCAGCGTCTCCATGGCAGGTGACAGTGCGCACGGATCCGCTGCGCCACGCATGGATGAAATAATGAAATAGTAAATAGCACTACAGTAACAGAAATATGTGCAGAATTAAGACAGTCAAGACGGTCCAGTGTTTGCTGGACCGGGTACACCTTGTTCACTTAATAGCCTACAAATCATCCACGGGATCAATTACGCATCACATGAGTTTGCCCACCCGACACAGCGTTTGTTCCTGGGGAGATGGATCCGTGCGTCTCACCTTCTGTGCGCCATGGATGTCTGAGCCTCAGCAACTACTAACTATAAAGATACAATGTGCCTGTTCCCAGCATTAGCATAACACTTTGCGATGGTTAGCTTGTTACCTGTGACGATATATGCTAAATGTAACATCTCTTTCAAATTAGTGTGTGAGTGACTGACCTATTTGGGTGCGTTTTGAGATGCCTGATGAAGTTCGACGTTGTTGATCCGGCATCATTGATCTTGGTGCCACAAATCTTGCATGTAGCTGTTCGCTTACTGCCACTGTTTACCAAGTTATTGAAAGCAAAACTAATGACAAAAGGCACAACTCCAGGAGGACTTGGTGTCGCCATGTCAATGTATTTTTTGATATGTGAGTGCACGCACATAAGTTGCACATTATGGCAAAGGGCAGGGGACATGAGGCTCGTCATACGTTTCCCCAACGTATATGGGCCAATAAAAGAAAATAGAAATACATGAATAAATTTAGATTTAAAAAGCAATAATTGCATGAAAACATGTTGTTGACGAGTCTCAAAGCTCGAGTCTGAAGTCTTTTGGGTCGAGTCCAAGTCAAGTCTGAAGTCTTTTGGGTTGAGTCCGAGTCAAGTCTGAAGTCAGCTGTTTGTGCGACTTAAGTGCGACTCAAGTCCCCATCTCTGTCTCAAAGTGGCTATATGCAACTTTCAGTTTGTGTTGATTCTAGTGGCCGCTTTGGACAAAAGCGGTAGTGTTTTTACCACACCTGCTGTCGTAAATCTCTTTTCTTTACGGTGCTGTATTTCCCACTGTATTAAAGAGTTAGCGTTACGGGGAGGACGTATAGTCGTGATAAATGTTTTGCTCAGACAGAAAATCATTCATTGACAATAAAAGAATAAGTTACAGATGCATCGTAGTGTTGCATATGGTAACTTTGGATGTCTCGTAAGCTAAACTGGATAACGTTATCACTGTCACTGTGTCACGAGCCAAGGCATTAAGAGTTTGTTGTAGCAACCAATGTTATAATAACTTAGATTAAACTTAAATTAAAAATTTAATTAATTATTAGATTTCATGAAACCCATGGACGCTTTACACAAGAAAATAGTAGGACAACACAAACACGGACTAAAAGGATTAAAACGTCCATGCTAAATGTATTTAATATTGGCTACTGACGTCCAACCACATCGCGCACTGTAAAGTTATTTTATGAATGAAATAGACATATTACATACCTGAGGGCCAATTCAGGGTGGGTTCTGAATAATTTACAATCCCGTAATTGTCTCCATCTGTCGATAGCCCGACCGACTGTGACTCGTGTTGTTGGCTGTTGTCTTTCACTTTCCCTTTTAGCTCTTAGCTGTTCTTCGTTTAATTTCCTTCTTTTCTGTGATGGTCCTGCCCCAGTATCAGCCATAACTACAACAGATAACTTGTAAAATAACATTAAAATACAATTATAAAGATACATAAAGAAATCTCCTGCTTCCTTTTACCTGGCTCAACTGGCTGGATACGCTAAAGGTGTGGACACACAGAGCCGATAATCGGCCGTCGGACAGTCTGGCGAGGTCAGTGACTCAAGTCTGTTCGGTGTCGTCCTTCATTTTGGCCGATTTTACATTTATAATTGGCGGGGCGGGCACTGCCGGCAGTCGGACTGAAATGACACATCTGATTGGTAGAGTGCTAACCTGGAAACGGGGAGTGGAATGAGAGTGACTAGAGTCTCTCAAAATCTGACGAAAAAAAACTGACCTTTGTCGATCTGAAATGAAGACAGATTCAGCAACTGCATGGCCTATTTCTCACTTAATGTTTTCAAAAACACGTTTCGGTGAACTATTTTAGTACAATACGAGATCGTATTCTGAACAAGCCACCATGACTGTCTCTGTCTTTGAATTTCCGGAGAAGTCAGACCCATGTGACGTGTTCGTCCAATCAGCTGCCGGTTTTCATTTTTGGGTGACAATACAGATTAGCGCCGCCTGCTGTTATGGAGACGTATTACATCTCGTCGCTTTGGTGTGTTCCGAGGAATATTTTTGACCAATTTGGGGAGGCTGATCAGCCCAACTGCCTTTTCTGCCGACGTTTGGCCGTCGGCTCTGTGTGTCCACACCTTCACAGGGTTTCCGGTGTTCCAAAGAAATCTGTGACCCATCAGAATGTGTTACTGTAGCGCCGTCTACCTGCCACAAATCATTGTGTGGGGAAAAAAAATACAAAAAAATCGAACCCTGGCAGAGGCCTTACTAAAAACTATTTAAAAATGGCATTCTTTTCACTGTTAGTCTCGTTTGCTGTTAGGTCATTTAAGACTGTTGTATGGAAAATGATAGAGCTTCAGAAACATGAAAAAGTTACACAGTCACTTTAATTTGTTACCTGGGTGTGTTTTGGAAGGGCATGTAAGAGGAAGTGATTGGGGCATGGTTCCTCACAGACCAATAGGACGCCAACACAAGAAGCATGCACAGGCCTTAGGCAACTGTTAATTATACATGTAGTGCCTCATGCTTGAACTCACTTTTGACTTACTAATTCACTTTTTCAGTATTCAACTAATACGGTTATCTTTCCCTAACCATAATCCAGTGCTTTTAGTTGCCTATAGTAAGCTAAGTACAAAAGTTTAATCATGCTTTAGTTGCACGACTGTGAGTACACACAAAGATACACTCTCACATAAGAGCAGCTCCTGGAGATTGTTGTCCCATCAATTATTCTGCCTTGGAGGAGGGCAACGTTTGACAGCACTGACAGCAAACACTAGTTCCTAGTGAAAAACAAAGGAAGTCAGGAAAAAGCATATTGACGAACCACTAACAGTGTTATTGTCAATTTTACCACCATATCTGCAATAAAACTGGTAAATTGATAGTTAATTGTCATTTAACTGTTCGCAAACAGTAATTTTACTGTTAAACAATAATTAAAAATGTTTATTAGTGCTGTAAATTAACAGTTTGTTACACACATATCCCTCATATACTATATTAGGTATGAACATCTATAAACATTTCATTTATTATACAGAAAAATTTAAAAGAAACAATTAAGTTATAATAAAATAGCCCTGACTCAGTTTAAAAACTGGTTTACAGCAGGTTCCTGTTCTGCAGCAACATAGAACAATGATCTACATTATGTGGATGGCTATTGTAAAGTTGCGACTGGTATACGCGTATGGCTTGCATGAAAACATATCCGAGAGAACGGTCGACTCGGAAAACATATGTAATTAACCCCTCGGGTCAATTTTGCGCCGGATTTGTCCTTTAATGATGGTTAAGAAAGACAACATTATCTTTAACTTTCAAACATGCAGATTTTTAAATTCATATTGGCTTTTCTAGTTCAAACGGACTGTGATCCTGGTAATCATTACTAACGTTGCGAACAACAAACAAAATACACCTGTGAAGTGGCATCTTGTTTTTATGGTGATTATCCATGCAACAGTACATTCATCAAACACTGCACATGAAAGCTCCTTTTGTGACACTAGACACCACAGAGAATATATTTACAACGTACACACTGTGTTGCATTTGGGTAACACTGAATAAACACAAACCGTAATCCTGGGACAGGGCTGGGAGCCTCGGTCTATAGAGCATAGAGAGGAGATACATTCTTTAACTCACCAGCAATGTGTCAAATGTTTTTATTTTATACTTTTGAACCCTATTTGAGAGCACGACAAGGGGGGTAATTTTCAGGAATGAAGACATGATGTTACCTACTACTTCCCTAGTCACGCTGTGTTCTAGTGACACAAAGCCATGCTTCTTCACAGCTAATGAGGCACTGCAGCTGTCCAACAGCAATGCTACTGCAGAGCAGTACAAAGTCAGAGGCAAACATTTCAAAGGACAGATTTAGCCTTTTGTTAGTATTCACAACAGCCCTAATTAAGGCTCATATCTACAAGGAGTAGTATTCAGTAACAGCAAAATGTCCTTTTGTTTCTGACACTCTATAGCTACAATATATAAACTAATGACAATACACTGTCTTGCTTACATATTTGGCACTTTTCTTAAAGTAGGAATGGACTTAGCAACCCTTTTAAGCAATGCAACAGGCATATATTGGTCTTCATTTCACAATCCCTTTGATCCAGACTTAAGTTGGAATGATTTCCATTATATTTGTTAAAGACATTCATCCCTAACGTTTCCTTTAGCGCCACTAGCAGGTTACATTTCTGGTTCAGTGAAATGTCTCTATTGGATGGGTTTCCATAAAATATGGTACGGTATAATTCATGTTCCCCACAGCATGAATTGTAATAACTTTGATGAGGATCATTCCTCTGACTTTAATCTAGCGCCATTATCAGGGCAAATTTGTAATTTGTCCAATACTTTGATGTATGACCAAATGCCTGCAAAACATGATATTGGAATCAGCCGCTGTTGATGAAGTTCACTATAAATAAAACTTGCAGATGATTGTAATCTGTAGCCAGCCGTACAGTAGGTAGATCTAGAGCAGAAGGTTGTAGTCTGTAGCCAGCCACACAGTAGGTAGATCTAGAGCAGAAGGTTGTAGTCTGTAGCCAGCCGTACAGTAGGTAGATCTAGAGCAGAAGGTTGTAGTCTGTAGCCAGCCGTACAGTAGGTAGATCTAGAGCAGAAGGTTGTAGTCTGTAGCCAGCCACACAGTAGGTAGATCTAGAGCAGAAGGTTGTAGTCTGTAGCCAGCCACACAGTAGGTAGATCTAGAGCAGAAGGTTGTAGGCTGTAGCCAGCCACACAGTAGGTAGATCTAGAGCAGAAGGTTGTAGGCTGTAGCCAGCCATACAGTAGGTAGATCTGGAGCAGATGGATGGCTGTAGCCAGCCACACAGTAGGTAGCAGCAGAGTGAATTCTAGCTATCATGGGTTGGTGATATGACACACACAGATCAGTGGTCGAGCCCCTCAGCCCCCACTGGCTGAAAAGAAAGTAAAACAAAATACTTGTTTTTTTCAGTTTGCTTTGTATTTATTAAACAAATAACTGCTATTTAAGGAGCAAATAAGAAAGCATATCATTTCTAGATCTGTTTTTATTATAGTGGTGAAATTGTACTTAGACTGATATGAATTCCTCATTTTCAGACTAATGTTACATGAAGGAATGAAGACTAAATTCTGATGATCAACACACAACAGTGATGCAGAAACTGACACCAACAATCCAGTTTCTTGTGCTCTTTCAGTTATATTACAGTTTAGTTTTTACTACTGGCTCAATCATGAAATTAGCCAAATCCCCAGGAACATGTGGGGTCATCACATATACACAGACTGTCCGTCATGCGTTGTTCAATCTAGCTAAACAATAAAGAAAAATCTTTGTTTATGGACATCAAGCTAGGCCATATGCTAGCTAGCAAGTTATGTTACTCACCCTCGTAGTTGTGGACATAACTTCATACGTCCCACTTCAAAGCTTTCTCCCGTTTCCTGATGGGTGCAGGTGAAAGTGCGGCGACCATTCTGTGCACATTGTTGACATATACTTATAAAGCAATGGACGGCACGGGGGTAAATAAACTTGGTTACAGAGCAGCCGCCCTCAACAGACGTTCTAACGTAAAGCGAACGCACCCTCAACAGGGCACGGATCATTTCATTGGTCAACACTACAGCTGGCATTCTATTGGTTGTTGAATTTTGATAGGGTTATAACAAAAAAATCCGAGCGCGCAGGAGAAATCCGAGAGCAGAAAATTTGCAAGCGAGCAGAATCAGCCTGAGTGCGAGAAGAAGGTTCAAAGCTGAGAGCAGGAAATCTGTCCAAACAGTGCAGAGCAGTGACTATTTGAGTGTGAGAGCAAGAAATCAGAACGTAATATCACTGAGAAATGCTCTCAAATTGAAATAATGCGCTCTTGAATAAAGGACTATAACTCCATAACAATTCAGCAAATTTTTTGCGGAACTGACGGAGAGGCCACTGGAGAGGTCTGTGGCTTCTAGAACAAGATGTACAATACATTTGTTACACTATATAACAGTAGTAATCCATTAATTGTTTTACTTTCCCTCATGCAAATTGATTTGACAACTTTATGATAACCCTTTCTTGTTCCGTGATATCTGCTGAGTGTTTGAACTCAGAGAAAACCTTCATCCTTCAGCCTCCTTTTTTGTCCTAGCATTACAGTCACAGTCCCACAGTTCTAACTGTGATCGCAGCCTGTATTAAAATGCATGACCAACCAAGGTTTTCACATGACTCCCCATGCCCTCGCAGAGAGATAGGAGTGAGACAGGCCTGCTTGCCAGCACCTGGAGTCTAAAGCCCCAGAGGGGTGCCACAAGTGCAGCTCTTTGCCTGAGGGCCACTCCACCATCCACATGATGTCGACCACAATCCATCAGTGTGTTTCTCCACAGCCATGACTGACATGCTACTGGCTGATTAATCAGTGAGACTGACCCAGCCCGACATCAGCACTGCCTAGGGGGCCTCATCACCACGCTGATGCAATAAGATCTTTGCCGTCTCGGGATCATCTCATTTAGGGACTGTTCGTTATTTAATTAAGGAGCCACTGGAGGAGTTTTGTGGCCTCTAAACTAAAAAGTCTCTCACTCCTTGTCAATAATTTTCCTATGACCCTGCAACATGATTTGAAAAAGAGGCATGACCCTCCCCTTGCATGCAAGTTTACACTTAGCAAAGAAGTACAGATGACATTTGATTTTTACAGCCATGACATACAGGAGTTAACCTCTGCATTCTCATCTGACGCATCCCTCTCCTCTGTTATAGTGTGGTGGCCATTTCAGTAGATTTACTCACCAACATTGTTGTGGAAACACAATAAGCATGGAAACTAAATGCACACTTCCTGCATTACTTCAAATACTAAGTTCCTGCGCTAGTAAACTAGTATTCACATGAAATAAAATAAAACATTGAGACCATTCAGCAAAGGACACTGGGAAATAATTCAACACTGCTTACTATGGACTTGTCACTAGGCTTCGTCATTGTATATTTTAGCACATAGGTAAAAGGTGCCAAAGCTGAACATTATATTCCAAAACATGTTTTTTTTTAAAGCAGATTTTAAATTACATTGTAACAGTTTAACAATTCGCCCTTATGAAATCCAATCGCAGCACGGCTGTCTTGGAACGCAATAGACAGACGCTTAAATTCAACTAAAGTGTAACGGTGAACGATCAGTGTTGGACCTACAATCTGTTGAGATGCCTCTCCAAACTCAAACGTTAAGAAGACATCAGACCCATCTGCTAGGGGACCGAGACTGAGAGCTACATGGATAAATACGCACCAAACAAGCCACTTTGAAATTTTGCTCTTTTCATGAATACAAAAGTTGGGTGACACGACCCTCCCCCATTTTCCTCTGGTGGTCCATTCCATAAATACCGAATGGTCCCTTACACACAATGGTAGAAAGGTGTAATCTTTTCCCCTAAAACTGGTATCATGGATGGCAGACATCAACAAGAAGTTTGCATAAAATAATGTGAGATTGCAGATTATTTCAATGAAAACATGCATTTTGATCTCCTGCTCAAGAAAAACCAATTGTGTTTACTTTTTGATCAATCTTGGAGAACGATTCCACTTAACAACTGGTCAACTGCTTCTTACATGTGGAAATAATTTAATACGGTCTTTAGTATCCTTAATATATAGGAAGGTAATAAGTTGGTACTGTATTTCTGGGTCTGCAGAAGAATATATCAAGAGAATATTTTGGTCAAACCCAATCTGATTGCCTGAAAGGAACGCCAATACTGAGCGATTCTACAAAACCTGTCCTTTTAAAAACACGGCAAGACTTCTGTTTGACGCTACTTTTTTTTTAAAAATCCAGCAATTGTTAATTCATTAGATTGCACTGTAACTTGTATGTTAACCTGTCTTGTTTTTATTTTCTATTCTTTTATGTTTGACTTGCTCTTTAATGTATTCTATGTAAAGCACTTTGAATTGTCTTGCTGCTAAAATGTACCACACACTTTAAGTTGCTTTGTCTTGCCTTTTTGCCTTCAGTCGTCTCTACTGCGACTTAATGAGGGTTGTGCTCCACTGTTGCAGCTAAATTGTTTGCATGGCTATCAGTCTCTTCATGAATCAGTGTTAATTACTAGTTTTTATTATTGTACATTCTTTCGTGCACCCTCCAAGTCAGCATCTGTAGAGCATTACAGAGCAACAAAAACTACCCTGCTGCCTCTGATGTGTTTGATTTGGATGGGAATCGTTAAAGAAACATGAGACAAAGAGGCACATTTGGATTAGGATTCACAGACATACACCAGCCATCAAGAACTGAAATGGACAAAATGTTAGGGAAAACACAGCGGACCCCTGCAGCCCATGGGGTACAGTTAACAAAATGAGAAATCAATCCCCGCACTAGGCACAGAAACACAATCAGCTGCCAGCAAATTAACTTCTTCTATTTGACTAAGTAGCTACTTTACTAATGAGAGGCCAGAGATTTGATTTAGCTCAGCCCACTCAATCAGAATTTCCTAAACACACCCTCAGTGATAAGAGCGGCGTGCTCACAAGGTGAGAAATCTAAAGGTCGCTGTTGGAGGCAATCAGGAGAGGGGCGATTTTGTCTGTGGTGACTGCATATTAGAGCATCTGCGCTAATGAAACTGTTCAATACGTTTTCCTTACGTGAATTAGCAAGATATATTGCAGGCCATATCATTATGGCGTTATATAAAGTATGTGCCTCATTCCTGAGCGAGGAATTGTATGTTTTGAGCACAGAGAACTATATTTTGCAACCACATTGCATTTTGAACAGAAATTAACGCTCGCAAAAAAATATTTCGTTTGAGCACGGAATAGGATTTTGTTTGCTCAATGAGTGTATTTGCATGTTTGCTATTATCCATATTAACGTGCAATAACAACCCTTCTCACGCAGTTTCCTCATGTGCCCTCTCAAAAACTGTGCGCAGGTAGATGCTGCTGCGCTCCAGTCATGTCTCCCTCCCTCTCAACCTCTTCACTCTGTGCGCGCTCAACTCTTGACCCACTCGCTCAAATTTTCACAGCGTTACAAGTGTGCCACAAAACCAACCAATCGGAGAATTAAAGGTCAATTGCAAAATCTAGGATGAACAGTCTTTTTCAGTCAACACCAAGCCCCCAGGAACAGGTGTCCTTGTTTAAAACGTCACATTATTAACATGTACTAGTAGCCAAATCCAGAGTTATTAAACTAAACTAGACATGATGAACGTGCATAATGGACGTGAGCAGACCCGTGGGACTGCGCCCGCCCATGTCGCCCTGCACATGACTGTTCTCCCGAGGTCTTGTAGCTGTAATAATGGATATAGCTAATGGTTGTTATTCACCATGTGTTCTATTAATACCATGGATGTATTATCTTACGATACATCCGAGGGATGTATGGATGCATGCTGTAAAGCCTGTAAAGTGGATGTAATGTCATTAGCATTTCCCAAACTGCCGGGGCTATCAGCTATTAGCTAACAGCGGCGGTAGCTAGCATGGGTGTATTAAGAGAACGGTAACACAGCTAACATAGCTATACCAAGAGGTTAAAGTGGGGTTTGTTATGTGGGGGGGGCAACATCTGAAACCATTAAATGGCATTTTCTGCCAAGAAATGGAGAAATCGAGTCTTACATTGAGATGTGCAGAACTGCAAGTTCTAAGAGTCTATACTTTGCATTGTTGTAGTATCAACAGGTATTAGGGCATTCAGCATTTTACATTACTGTTAATCACTTGATAACACATTGTATTACCTTTTTATGATATAAGAAGTGACACATCCAATGTGCCAAACACAATGTGCCACATGAAGAGAGTGCTGCATATGACAGTAGCCACACACACTTTGATTACTGGCTCCAGTGGTTGCCTCATTACAAACTGCCTATTATTAAGATATAAAAATGATAACACTGGTTAGTTTTACAATCAACATTTGGATTCATTAGTGTTTTACCTATGCAATTTAATTTGGGTTTTACATTTCATACAAATTCTTAAAAACTGTACACACATCTATAAGTCATAACTCATCTACTACTTCCCATAATGGCTGGTATGCAAACACCTCTGTGTCTGCCTTTTCTTACAGGCCAGGTGCTCTGCAGATCTCCTTGCTACCCACTTTCTAACAAATTTAGTGGGGTCCCAGGATGCTAATGGAGGGCCGACAATGTTAACAAACTGAGGGGACACATTTTCAATTCTCAGCAGGGAACGTAAAGGTGTAACAATTGCGTTCATTTCGGAAAAACCACATTCTGCACTGCTTACAGCAACTGTTTCAACCACACGTCTGAGTGTTAGAAGTGGTATAGTCATTGGTTGACATGCCATTCTTTCTGCCCAACATAACGGCAGCCCCATCTGAGCAGAAACCCACCATGCATTCTTTTAGAAATGCCTCATCAAGACCATGTTTCTGAAGACAGTTAAGTAGGTCGGCTGTAATCCCATCTGAAGTGGTGCTCTCTGGCTCAAGCAAATCTAAAAAGAAGGTCAATGGATGAATTATGGACAGATGTCCTGAGGTACACAATCATGCAGGACCTCTTGCTTAACAAGGTGCTCTCATCTACAATCACTGTCAGCTTTGGTTGACTTTGTTTCATGCTGGCCAACAATGCCCGTCTCATCTGCCTGGATATGAAATTAATGATCTCAGTACATGTGACATTTGGAGAACACGGCCAACATTCACACAGTTAAGCATCTGCAAGTCAATGAGTTTTGGATGGTCAGTGTAAGGCCGGTTGCTCTTTGCTACATAGTAGGCTGTTCTAAACACACTGAAAGTAGACTCAAGAATTTCAGACTCTGTTCTGAGAAAACTTGTTTTTAATGTTTTGGCTTGTTGCTTTTTAAGTATACTTTCAGCTATTTTATGACTTTGGAAAACACTATGTACCGTAAAATTTTTTTTCCTCAAAGATTTCATTTGTTTTTCAGTCGTGTTACCATAAGGGCCAACCAGACAATTTTGCCATTCACTTGATAAGATGCACCTGAGTTTACCACTATGCTCTGCTCCAAGTGATCTTACAGCACTCTATGTTTTGCATCCCAACTTGTTCTCCTTTACCATAAGAAATGGGTGGGTCTTACAGAAGTATTCATACTGGTGTACCTTCCAGCAGTCTGGCAAGTTGTGACAGGCTCCACCTTCTGCTCCAGTGCCCTGCCCCATGTCCACAGCTCCACTGACCTGCCCCATGTCCACAGCTCCTCAGCACTGTCCAGAGTAGAGGTGGGAGAGATGGATATAGTTTAATATTGCAACATTTTCTGCAAGAAATTATATTGGTACAGTCACTACATGTATTACAATAGGCTACAAATTCTCTGCACTTGCAGAGAAGACAATTGTGTGCATTACTAACACCGTCACAGTTTGTCAGGAATGGCTTGGACCCAAATGCAGTTTAGATGATTTAATAAACAAAAATGAAGTACATAACAAAAGTGTCCAGAAAGCAACAGGCAAAAACTAATTCCAGAACAAACAGAACAGGATTTCAAAAACTGGAACTCGGAGACGAAAGGTAGACTCCAGACACGAACACACTCACAGAACACACAGCAAACAGCTCACACAGCAACAAAAACATAATGCTCCTACACAAGACAAAGACAACACAGAGACTAAATACACAGGTTAACAAGGACTAACAAGAAACAGGTGACACAACAGCTGAAACAAATCAGGGCAGAACAATGAAACAGGCGGGAAAACAAAAGACAGGAAGTAAATTAGATAGGACAAGGGAGACAAGACAGACTTCAAAATAAAACAGGAAACAGAACATCACAATCATGACAAACACAAGTGCAAGTGGAAAATTTGTATTTGAAGGACTCAAATGTATCAGTTTTCCTGTAGTCTAGCCTAACTTGATAAACATTTTAATAATAATGGGGTAAGGAACCACATCCTGGGTGAAATGATGTTCAGATGAGACTCATACTGTACTCACTCAGACTGTCTCATCTGAAAGAATTGAAGTGCAATACTTCATGATATGAAATGTAATTGTTGACATTTACACGTCTGATGATGCTTATCTCATGCAGTAATGATGATGCTTAACTCATGCCAGTATAACAAACCTAGAAGCAGATCATATCTTAGTCATCTTAACTTTAACATTAATAGAATGTTGATATCAATTAAATAATCTGGTAAATCTACCAAATCTATCTAGAGTACATTTCTGTAAAATCTGCTGCCAACATGTTACAGAGCTAGTCATGCTAAAATGTCTGGAATATCAGCCCACCTTTTGAAGAAATCAGTCAGTTTCCTCTTCTTGGGTGAATATGCTCCACGCATTTCAATTCATTTCTGAAAGTTGGAAATGAAATCAACCATTTATTCATTAACCACGAGATTACCCCCCTCCCCCCACATCCTACTCTGCTTCATACCATGCATTAAGGACCATTTAATGCTAGCTAGCTTGCTGGCGTCATTTTACATTCATACATTTATGCACAAGTCACAAAAACAAAATCAATTATCCTTGTGGAAAGGTTGCTTGGTAGTTCAAAGTAGGTCTAGCAAGTCTGATATTTCACACAATTCACACAGATCAAACACAAATATGCTGACTGAATAGATTGCTAGTTTATTTTGAGTAGCAAGCTAGCATTTCTCATTGCAGTTTGCTGATAATCTGGTGTCTGAAGTAAAATGCTCAAAACATCTCCTGAGAAAAATCACACGGTCAACCTAGTTGGTTGGTTATTTAATTGAGATTTAGTCTTTCCTTACCTCGTCATTCAAGGCCAGGGCAATTTTTGTACGACCCACGTTGTGCTCTCAGATGAACTTGACAAAGTCGATCTGCTGCCGCAGCTCATGAGATTTTTTTTTTCTTCTTTTTTTTCCCAAGGCAGTAGTAGAAGGTCTTCTCGAACTTTCACGCGCTTCCACATCCCGCGCAACTACGGATCTCCCAGGAATATTCATCAAAAACTATATTGCTGCATACATTTATCTGTGTCAGAGTTCCGAATAGTAGCCTAAACCTACCTAGATGCGCATACGCGAGCGGTGTGCGATGGTCAACTGACGAGATTAAGCAGCTGAATAAGCATACGCCCGTGTTCCGATTGTTCTCATTTCAGCTCCGCCGAGACAAAATAGACAAAAATCTTTAATTTATTGTCAGAAATATCATGTTTTCAAAAGCCTCACTTTCATAAAATTTTATGTGACATATTTCCAGTAGACAACTGACTGCAAGCAGGCACATCAGGACACAAACGAGCAGGTTTATGTGCCGGGGCTGAATGCACCACACGGCTGTAAATTACCAGTTTCATTGAACGCACTGTGTTTTTCCGACAACAGCAGCTGCAGATTGTTACATCCCGGTGTCGGAATCCTCTACAGTGAAATACAGTCACACTAACGCTAAACACTTTTTTAGCGTTAGCTGTCAGCATTGTAACCGTGTTTAATCCAGCTACTAGCTAGCGGTAGGCTAACGTTAGCTGCTGTCGAGTATAGTGTTAATTAGCGTCACGTGCAGCAATGTTTCTGTTGCCTGTAACGTCTGTTTCACAGCATCAGAGAGAAGTGCAGGCATATCAGTAGCACCAGAATGATGCACCGAAATCCGCGTTGCTATTCCTGCAGCAGCAGGATGTGTTACGAGGAAGTACGGCAAAATAGTAGGCTGTTAGGCACGATGCAAAGCCGAGTGAAGTGAAAATAAATTAATAAATGGCGGCATGCAATTAATACGATTAAAAATGAATGCATTATGCTCGGCCCTTAATCCCATCGCGATTAACGCGTTAATGTTAACAGCCCTAAAAAGCACATAAAATAGGAATTTCTCTTTATATGCTTATATAGATTGTCATACAGTGTCAACAATGCAACTTCAGTATAAGAAATGAACAGTTATTTAAAGAAAGGCAACATCAAAAAGTTAGGTCTTCAGCCTTGATTTAAAAGAACTGAGAGTTGCAGCAGACCTGCAGTTTTCTAGGAGTTTGTTCTAGATATGTGGAGCATAAAAACTAAACGCTGCTTCCCCCTGTTCAGTTCTGTATGTATTTTGGCCCTAAACCGTTTAGTGATTTATAAACCAGCAAAAGTATTTTGAAATCAATTATTTGAGGCACTGGAAGCCAGTGTAAAGACTTCAGTACTGGAGTGATGTGATCCACTTTCTTGGTATTAGTGAGGACTCGAGCAGCAGCGTTCTGAATCAGCTGCAGCTTTCTGATTGATTTTTTAGGCAGACCTGTAAAGACACCGTTACAGTAGTCAAGTCTACTGAAGATAAAAGCATGGACAAGTTTTTCCAAATCCTGCTGAGACATAAGTCCTTTAACCCTTGATATATTTTTAAGGTGGTAATAGGCTGACTTTGTAATTGTCTTAATGTGGCTGTTAAAAATCAGTTTTTAAAAAATTTTTTTTTAACATTGTCGTTTGAAGTGCTGACTTTTAATCGTTCCTCTTTTGCTCCAAAAACAACCACCTCAGTTTTTTCTTCATTTAATTTAAGAAAGTTCTGGCACATCCAGTCATTAATTTGTTCAATGCACATATTCAGTTGTTGAATTGGACTATAGTCCCCTGGCGATACGGTTATGTAAATTTGTGTGTCATCCGCATAACTATGGTAACTTATTTTGTTGTTTTCCATAATCTGAGCCAGTGGAAGCACGTAGATGTTAAACAGAAGAGGCCCCAGATCTGAGCCTTGGGGAACTCCGCACGTCATATTTGTATGCTCAGATGTATAACTACCTATTAGACACAAAGTAGTCCCTATTCTTTAAATAGGATTCAAACCACTTTAGTACTGAGCCAGAAAGGCCAATCCAGTTTTCCAATCGGTCTAGTATGGTTGACCGTATCAAATGCAGCACTGAGATCAAGTAATACTAAGACTGAAATGTTGCCACTATCCGTGTTTAAGTGGATGTCATTAAAGACTTTAACAAGAGCCGTCTCAGTGCTGTGGTGCGGTCGAAAAACCTGACTGGAAGGCATCAAAACTGTTGTTTAGTGACAAGAAAAGGTTGAGTTGTTGAAAAAACGATTTTTCAATGATTTTACTTAAAAATGGAAGGTTTGATATCGGCCTATAGTTGCTCATTAGTGACGTGTCTCGATTGTTCTTTTTTAAGAGTGGCTTGATGACTGCAGTTTTCAGGACCTGTGGGAAGATACCTGAGAGAAGAGACGTGTTTACAATCTGTAGAAGATCAGAAGACAAACAATTCGAAACATTTTTGAAAACACCCAACAACACTGTTGTATAATGTCATCCAGGTTTTTATGGTTGATCGTATGAAATTGTGTTATATTGGAATTCTTTTGCGTGAACACTGTGACAGCTCATATTCTGTACTTGATACAGAGGCACTGACCTAGATAACATTACTACAGACATGGGCTGTGTCTCAAACCGCCTACTTGCACACTTCAAACACTTAGTTTTAAGTATATAGTGTAGATAATGCAAAAAGTCAGTGCACTGAAAATACCCGGATGACCCCCTAAAAATGGTCAAAAAGTTCAGTGTGGAATGATCAAAGGGGGTAAGCTTCTCTCCACAACGCGTACCTTCTATGGCGCCATTTTGATGCTAACAAGCAGTCACCCGCCGTTAGCATTCCATTGACTGCCATTCATTTTGAAGTCACTTTGACAGCAAATAACTTTACATCTGAAGCGTTTAAATACTTTATTTGTCCATTGTTTATATCTAAAGAAACACGACAATGTATAAAAGGCTCCATTACCTTGTATCTCATGTTATGGCTCTGTAACAGACGTTTTGGTAAAAAGTAGGATAACGATTGTGTCATAACCACGTGACTTACTGTATCATAGTAGAGGAATTACCGTATAGTACAGGAGAAGCTTGTAGGCAGTTTTGACTTACATTAGGTATTTAAGTTTAATTACTAATGTTAACTAGCAGTTTAGTTAGCAATAATTAGTCTGTGCCTATGTTATCTCCTTACATATACCTACGCTTTCCGTCTCTGCAAGATTCGGAATGATTGAGATTTCTCTTGGCACAGCTGCCAGAAGACTTACAGCTTTCAGACAGGTTGCTCACGTCACATCAACAATGATAGAAAAGTTTATTTAATAAAACATATAAGCAGTGATGCCTGTGATGACTCTAATCTGACCACTTTTTTCAGTAACGAGTAATCAGATTAAAGTTACTTACCCAAGTCACTGTGCGTTACTGTTTTTGTCATTTTCATTAGTAAAAATATATATTTTTGCTTTCTTCTTGCGTCTCGGGGAGTAAAGTAACGTATGCGACAAGTCACGTTTTCAGCATGAGGACAGGTCACGTTTTCAGCATGTGGACAGTTCACTTGTACCACGCAGCGACACAAACGTAAACAACAATGGAGGGAGGAGAGAGATGCGCGTTTTCTAGCTGGAAATACAGTCACTATTTTGAGTTTGTGTCAGCTGAAGACGGCAATATTAAGGTTCGTTGTACACTGTGCTGGTGGCGACAAAGTGCTATCTAGCTACTAAAACACTACGTCAAATTTGAAGAAACATTTGGAGTCGCAGCACTGCAGTCAAACTTACAGACCAAGTCCCACCAGGTGATGCGAAGCAGAGAGCAAGAGGTCCCCCACCACCCAAACAACAAAAGCTGGACCTCGGTGCAAAACCAGTAAGTGGGGGAGAGTTGAAGAAGTTGATTGGGCAGTGTTGTAGTGGAAATGCTGCCCTTAACACGGTTGACTCGCTCTCTTTCGTGCCATAATAAACAAGATCCCTACTACTAGCAATGCCGAGCTGCCTCACAGTGAACCGGTTGTCATTTTTATGTTGAGGCTGTGGGGGTGTGTCGGCAGTTGTTCAATGTAACTAATAAAGTAATTTGTAAAGTAACTAAGTTACTTTTTCAAAGTAACTGTGGCAACACTGCATATAAGTAACATGTTTATATATTCACAATGAAGCCATGGAGAGACGCTCTGTTCACGAAACTGCAGGCTAACCTTAGTAGCTAGCACTAGCTAGTAGCTAGCTAGTAGCACAACATAATGATTACATCTCCTTGGTTGTCTAAATACATCCATTGTTTATTTAGATAAGCATGTAAACGATCAGGAACAACGAAAACACAATGTTTAAAGGAACACACCGACTTATTGGGACTTTAGCTTATTCACCATAACCCCCAGAGTTAGATAAGTCCATACATACCCTTCTCATCTCCGTGCGCGTTGTAGCTCTTTCCGAGGGCTCCACTGGTAGCTTAGCCTAGCACGGATCCTGAAGGTAATTGGTTCCAACTAGCCTACTGCTCCGAATAAGTGACAAAATAACGCCAAAATGTTCCTATTTACATGTTTTGTTTTACATGTGATTTGTATAGTCGCAGCGTGTACAAATAACAAGGTCACATGAGACACAGCCATCTTCTAACCGTATATAATCTGGGAACTATAGTCTCAGAAAAGCAAAGTTGGCAGTAACGTTAGTTAGCTACTGCTTTTTGACATAAATTAGCTAACATTAGCGTTAGCAACGGATAGCTACTTTGCAAGCCAATAAAATATAGCCTTGGCAAACAGAATTTAGGTTAATAAAATACGATTAACTATGTAACCAGTATTACAAACTTCTTACATGTGGCTGTTTTGTGACATTTTAGGTGTGTTCGGATGACATGTTGGATGCATAGACTGTATCCATGCTGGGCTAACATTAGATTGCTTGTGAAGGATGACGTTAGTCACACACAGAGATATGTTATTGTAATTCAAACAAAACAACAGTGTTATGATTAACACAACTATTAAGGCATGTCTATAATATACCGGTAGGTCAATAATATAAAATACTGTAGAGCAATGCTTTCCAACCTTTCTGGTCTGAGGTTCGCCCACAGCCCTGTCATTATTTAACTCACATACCCTGCCCTATCAATTCCAAATGTGTTCACACTATTTATTATATTAAAGTGATATATTGTTTTAAATAAATCATAATTTAAATTATTATTTTGATTAGTTAAGCTGCTCCACAATCTTTCCAAGTACCCCAACAGCAGAAATACACCTTCCTGGGGAATCACTGCAGGTGTTGTGTCAAAGACTGTTTCCCTGTAGATATGTGTTTCCTGCTACTTGCGATCTAATTGGAGACGAACAGCCAATCAGAATTGACCTTTAACTCTCCGATTGGTTGGTTTTGTGGCACACTTGCAACCATAGACTGTATATAGAATGGACCAACAGATCCCGTTGCTCTGGACGGAGACCAGTGAAGGCCATTAGAAGCACTTTTCCGGTGAGCGCTTGTTAGCATCAAAATGGCGCCATAGGAGGTGCTTGCAAAATATAGTTCTCTGTGCTCAAAACATACAGATTCTCGCTCAGGAATGAGGCACATATATAACGACATATATCATCATGTATTCTCCGACTATACTAATGCTGAGGCAATATTTGAGGAAACCTATGTTTTATTCATCTCCAAAAGGAACTGTTCCCATTTTGTTTACATGCTAAAACTCCCATGTCTTGCTGCTATGACTATTTACTGGCAGTGCTCTTATATGAGCCATCTCCCTATGAGCAGAGGAACAATGTCAGAGTCGCTTCTTATAAATGAGCACTCCTGATACTAATGCCTTGCTTCGAGGACCAAGATGTGTTAGTTGTCTCTGAGAAACCTTCATGGGACTTGTGTAGCATACAAAGCATGACTGAAATCTGAAATTGAAGTCTAGTAGGTGAAGTCTAACCCTTATCTGCAATCAGCTGCTACAGATTACACCTTGTGTGATGGCTGGGGAAAGCAAATCAGGTAAGTGAAGAGTGGGAAAAGAAAGAGAGGATGGAACTTGTGGAATGGGTTTAACCACAAATCAGTCATGTTTCCATTCTATTGTCAAGTGAAAGAAAACTTTTTGCACAACTGCAAAGGTTTTATCGAATTTTGCTTGGTTAATAATTCTTTGTCAAATAAATATTCAACATTTTGGGAAATACGCTTGCCCACAGTTAGATGAGAGGATCTCTACCCCTTTCTTGTCTGTACGGTAAATATGACTCTATTGGCAGCTTTGGTTGTCTTTAGCTGTTTCCAGTCTTTGTGTTAAGGGGTAACTATAGGGTGACCAGACGTCCCGGTTTGACTGGGACAGTCCCGATTTTGACTAGCTTGTCCCGAGTCCCGACAAAAGCCTCTCAGGATGCTAAAATGTCCTGGTTTACACCAACCACTATGAAATTGTCCCGGTTGTCAGCGATTACATAGCCAACGTGGTCTTATTACAGCCTGATCATTAACTAAACCCATGTAGAAAGACTAATAAAGCGTCCAGCGTATGATTTTAAAGTGTGTGTGTGTGTGTGTGTGTGTGTGTGTTAGTCAATCGTAGCGATCTGCATCTGCATAATCTGTGCAGCCAATGTTACAATGTATATTTGTAAACATTGTTGCAATGACTCTTCTTAGCTATCTCGTTTTAAGTGCGGTGAAGTTGGCTGGACGTTTGATATTCAGATGATATTCAATTTTAACTTCCCCTTCGTTCGAGATCGACAACACAATTCAGGTCAATGATGTGATCAGGGTCAAAGAAAGTTAACATTATTACAGAGTATCAAGAGAAAACAACTACAATTACTACTGCTAGAGATTTGTATCCGACATAAAGCTTCATAGCACTTCATCATCTGTTCTGTCGCTAGGTTCTGTGTAAGGGACCGTCGACAAATTAGCGTTTTGGTAGATCTGCAATGACAGTAGGGATGCAACACGTTGGCTATCTTTTGAAAACGTATTCACTAATAATTTGTTTTCATGATGATTGCATTACTTCCCAATACGTACAGTTCAGTTATTATTATTTCTGGAAAATATGAAATAAAAATCAAATTCTCTCATTCTGATTGCTGTAGTAGGATACTTCCCAATCACTCACTGCTACTTACTACAGGTCACAGTTTCCTGAAAAGACAATTTATAGCAGGTGGGAATTTTCTTGACTCAAAGTTGTCCTGAGGGTAGAAACGTTTGTGATTGGTTCAATCTGACAACCAATCACAAGAGAGGAGAGAATTGCAGAGGCGGGGCCACCATTTTGAAAATTCCCACAAATATTCCCACCAGTGCGCAGCCAAGAGGAACTGGAACTGGAACTGGTTATCATTTAAGTAAGTTTGTAAAAACAAAAACGTAATTTTCTTGAAAATAGTAGGTGAATCCCTCCTTGTCTCAGGGCAGAAGTCGTCTGAGGGCAGGTGAATCTCTCCTGGTCTCAGGGCAGAATTTGTATTTTTCTGTTCCCAGGGCAACATAGTTGGACAAAAGGGAGCCAACTGTCTTCTCTGGTCTGAGGGCAGAAGTTGTCTGAGGGCAGGTGAATCTCTCCTGGTCTCAGGGCAGAAAGATATTTCTAGATTTTGGCTTTTCTTCATGGTTGTTTAGTCTCATCTGGTTTCCCACAATTTTGTCTCAGGGTAGGTGAATCCCTCCTGGTCTCAGGGCAGAAGTCATATTTTTCTGTTCTCAGGGCAATGTAGTTGTAGAAAAGGGAGTCAACTGTCTTCTCTGGTCTGAGGGCAGGTGAATTTTCACCAGTGCCGTCTCTGTGCTATGATGCTTTCTAAATCCTGACTGAATCCAACCAGGTAGAACACATTCCGGTACTTTTTTTAGTTGGTGTTTTTAGGACGATTATACACATGGGCAACACAAGGTCCGGGCACTTGCAAGATTGTTTTTATGTAATAGACCCATGATGAGGCTGTAGCCTACCAAAAATCTGTGAAATAATGAGAAGTGCTGGATCAACTGTAACATAAAACATCATTGGCATGGCATTCAACACAACTAGGCTATTTCTAAATTGTATAATATGTGGCCCTGACTTGCCTCATCATAGTACATGTGGCTAAAACTTTTGCCCATATGCTCTAGCTGCCCGTTTCAGGCTAGTGTGACATCACTAACTCACAGACAAGCACTTGAGACAGAGCACTGTAGGGAAGTTAGACTGTGTATTTTGATGTTTATCACCAAAAAAACATGTAAATCCAACACATTCAGAAGTAGGTAAAAAAGTCGCTAGTCGATAAATGTGAATTTTAGTCGCCAGAGATTACAAAAATCAGAAAAAAAACTAAGTCGCTGAATTGCCAACACTACTTTAAGGTAGTTTTGTATGCTACACGTAATAGTTGATTGGATTACATTTGTGCCTGTTAGCCTAAGTAAGGTGACCTATTTTGGGACTTTTAATTTCTTCACCCATGCAGACTTAGAAACACTGAAGTCCCAAGGACTTCATAGTGAAGATGTCCTTTGGGACAATTGGGCCCTTCAAAATCTTTCTGGGCAGTTTGGAGGCACATTTTGGCCAATTTGAACTTCCAGATGAGGTAATTTTCTATTTATTTTCAAAAATGATCCTCTTCCCCTTCTTGGCTATATAACTGTGTCAACCTTTCACTTCACCTTGACTCTATTGTGGTTTATTGCAGTTTATACAGTATATAGATGTTTTAATGCATTACTTCCCCAGGTAATGGATGCCTTATTTTACATCATCAGCAGGGTAACCCATACCTTTTATAATACTCACTCACTCACATACATACATACATACATACATACATACATACAAATCAAATATAGATATAACATGATTTAATGACTTAAACCATTTCTCTCCCTTGCTTAGAGCCAGCCTGGGACAGAGGCAATTAATAGTCAGGCTATGCGCCTGATTTTAGAGGGCAGCTCCAGGGCCAGGAGTACATATTTCTTAAAAGTAAGAGTTATGTAAATGTTTAAGGTTATTGTTCAGTGCTGCAGAACACATTAGGTGTCAAGTTTATTTATGTTTGTTCATGAATGTTTTCTTCTTTTCCTGTCAGAAAAACATTCTTAAAGGAGCCAGTGCCGTCTTCGGGCCCTACTTGCTGGGAGAGTGCCACTGGACCCTCTTTGTAGGTTGCTGTTAGGTTATGCAGAGACTATTATTCGCTAAATAGCATCACACTAATCATTATTGTTGCTGTTTTGCCATTCTCATGTGTGTTGTTTGAGCTGTTAGTGCTTCACATTTTAAAATAATTTCAGTCATTTTCAACACAGATTGGTTGAAATTCTCCTTCAAACCTTTCTCATATGTTTTCCCATCTTTTGTATAGCATTGCAACTTGAAAGAGGGAACTATTACCTACATTGACTCCTTGGGGGAGCAACCACAGCGTTGCTTCCAAATCATCGAAAATTGGTGGTACAAGGTTTTTGCTCTATAAAATGAGATAATGAAAATTCAGCAGAGATCTCCTTCACAATTATTTTCTCTAATCTTTCAGTTTATTTGCTGCTAGCAGAGGCTGCCAAGGGCCCTGGAAGATGATGAACAGGGACCATGACTTACAAAACGACTCTGTGTCATGTGGAGTGTTATCAATAATGGTACAGTTTGGTCATTGTCTGCATAATGTTTCTGTTTTCTTTTGAAAATATAAATATTTTTAGTTTTCACTTTAACTAGAGCAATTTTGAATGAAAGTTGCAGATCAAATATTAATGGATTTTGGACATGGACATAGTACTACCTATAGGAGTCATGATTGTATAATTATTAAATGAGCACCATAATCTTCTCTTGTAATGTAGTCCCTTTCCCAAAATGAATTTTTTTTTACCACAATTTGTTGCACTGTTCTATAAGGTTCATATTTATTATAAGTTACGTCCCAAAGCTGATTATTGCATCATTGACCTATTCACTGAGAATTTGCCACCAACACGGACGCACATAGATTATTGACCCTGATATATATGTTTTTGGTTGCAGAAAACTGAGATAGAAGGTTGGGTAAACATCTTTGTTTATAGAAGCTATCTCATTATCGTGTCATATGTCTCTGTAAGATATTAGCCCACTTAAATGAAGATGAAGATTCTGGGATGGATAGGCTCAGGAAGAATCCACCTTGCCTTTGTCTTACTGAGAGGTCTTGAATTAACAGGATTTTTCTCTTCCCCAAGTAACATTAGGCTGTAATTCTGAAATTTTCAGAATGATCAACTAGGCGGACTTATCAAATGGCATCATCAAGGCACTTTCACATGTTGATCAGAACTTTTTTTTGTCTTTAACAGTGTATTTATTTATAGAAGAATGTCTGGCCCTTGCGGATGATGTCAATTACATGGGTTTTAAATACCTACCAATTCAAAAAATTGGCCAGGCTTGCCTGGAGGAGGACCAACATCTTGTCAATAACATCTGTTTTCAACACTTTTGCAGGCAGACACAGACAGCGATGGAGGCCAACTGGTCCAATTACAACCTCGCTACGCATGGCCTTGGGCCAGAAATGTTGAAGGGTGCTTTTGCTTTATTTGATGCGTGCCTGGTCGAGGCAGAGAACCTCCACTGCCGTCAGGAGTAAAAGTGTCTGGCGTGTCAATAAAGCATGTCAATAAACCTGAAGTCACCTCTGATGCATTATTTCACAGAATTTTAGAGTGGTATCAGCATTTATAGGTAGCCTTGACAAAGGAATAGTCTTAGATTGTTTACTGAATAAACCACTTTGCACAATATAGATGTGATTGAAAACCCTTGTGTTGACTTTGGGTCAAATTGACCCGTTTTCAAAATATGGGACGTAGAAATAAGCGCTGAAAATGTGTAAAAGAAAAATGTAACAATTTAAAACGTTGGAAAAAGCAAAAACAAACTGTGAAAAAATGGCGTCAAAAACGTCGAAAGGTCAACGTCAAGGTTGACGGGAAGACAACACAAGGGTTAAAACATAATTTGCCAAATACATGTTGAGAAGTTAAACCATAAGAATGTATGGAAAGGCTTGGTTTTGGACTGAGAATGTATCAAAGCATCAAAGTTATAAAGCAATTTTCTTTATTTGTAATTGTGAGTACATACATTTTTCTTGCGGGTCAATACTTTTACTGAAGTACGGGACCCGTGTACTTCACCACTGCTGGTGTAATGTACTGGAAAATCTTTGATGTCATATTGATAAAACGGTACTATTGCTTGTGCCATTAATGTAAGATCCAAAAACAACAATCTATTTCCCAAAACTTCATACAACTTGGATTTAATTATCAGTATTTCATTTACCTTAAATGCACCTCCAGAATAACCGAATTTGGTTCCAAACCATGTAAAGGGGTAATTTTCCTTTTTCTGGACACAGCAGTGAATTTTCCAAAAGCCAGCTTGTGTGCTTTTTGGATGGTATTGTACAGTTCGGGGGTATGTTCAAATGCTTCGGACTTGCTCCACTCTAGTAGGTCTAATAACATGGACTGTATGGGAGGATTCCCATGGGAGGCTTCAGACACTTGTGCATTTTCTTTGGGGTCTATGAGAATGTCTTGAGGCTCGAGGACATGTGTGACATGTATGCAAACACATCTTTCTCCAAAACTATTAGCAATGCATGTGCACAAAGTCAGAGTTTTCCTATTCACAATACTCATAGTCCCATCACTATTGAAGATGGTTATTTCATCTTCAGTTTGATGATAGAGATGGAGGCTGATGATTTCTAGCGCTTTATTAGTCCGCATTTTTTCAATGTCAATACCTCTCCTGCCTACCTCCATCTTCACCAAGAGAAGATGTTTGCATACGTTTCCCATCCAGAAATTGGTGCATTCACACGTGAAGTGTAACAAGTTCACTTTGTAGGCTGTGTTGGTTGACTGTGACGGCACAGAGCACTGCCCCGCTTCTATGTCCAAATCTTTGCCCATGCCATTTTTAAATAGCAGCGCAGCAGCCTGGTGAGCAGGAGAGGTGGATAATGTCAGTCGTCCTGCTTCGCTGAGGTCATCCATGTAGCTGCAGTAATGAAAAACAGGACACAAATTTTGAACTACAGTAAAATAGTAGCCTTTGCCTCAGATAGGACAGTGGGGAGCGACAGGACACCAGTGTGAGAGACTGCCCTAGCTAGCTGCAACACAGGTAAGGGCACCATCATAAACTATTTAATGACGCACATTCTACATATTCTGATTGGATAGCCAATAACTTGTAATGCAACACCATAAACTCATAACCATATATTGGCCCTTATTGTTAGGTAGATTTAAGCTAAATGCAAGTTCTATTGTGTAGTCATTGTTTTTTAATGCAAAAAATAAAATTAACTGTTAAGACTGTGAGAGAGTGGCACGCTTCATAAAAGTAGCCATGTGTCAGTCTCAAATTATTTTATTCTATAACAGGCTGAAATAGCCATGTGGCAACATCCACATTCTCTGTTAGAGAGATTACTAACCTGTAATACTTTTCTACATCTCCACATAGCAAGAGCAGAAGTTGTTGACTCTTCGGTTTGCCTGGCCTTGCAGAAACTGGTATTTCAACGTAAGGAAGAATCTTTAAGACAGAAAGGCATGAAAAACGTGCTCAACAGTTCCGCCCACAGCGGGTTCCGGAAGTAAAAATAAAATGCAATTTCTCCATTGACATTTGCAGTATAAGCCATAAAATCGTAACTGTCAACGGTAGACTTAAAACCAGCTTGCGTACATGACTAAGCGATTGTATATGCTCATATAGACGCCAAAAATCATGGGGCACTAACCAAACTTGTTTAGAGATAAATGTCTTTTATTCGCGATGTCTTGGATAAGTACTTCATTACCCACAATCTTGAACAATCCCACAGTGATGACTCGGAACTCATGCTGGTGAGGAGGGGGGTGTCACTACCCGATCTCTGTTGCCTGCACGATCCGTCACGAGGATTTACGACACTGCACGAATCACGATCTGTTCCCACGCTTCTGACGTTAGCTTCTGCCGGGAAGCTAATGTTAGTTTAGCTAACAGCTAATTCGGCTAACCGCTAGCTGACAGCTTGATTCAGTGTAAAATAACGTTAACTCAAACTTAACACTGGGTAAAGCCGTCTACAGCTGACGTAACAGCCGTTATATATGTTAACGGTTACTTTCAGGTTTTATTTTGAGGGTCTTTTAAAGTTATTACATGCTGTCTCAGCTAGCGGTTAGCTGAATTAGCTGTTAGCTAAACTAACGTTAGCTTCCTTTGTTCAGTGGTGCGTGGTGGTTTATGGGATGAGTAGTTCCTTCGCTCTGAGATGACGATGCGTACACAGTCTTGTACCTTTGACTTTTTGGGGATTTTCTGTTCGTTTTTTTACTTGAAATGATACGTTGTATGCTTATGAGTCACGTACCATATGGTTAGCCTAAGGCATGGTCTAAGACTCTTTATATATGGATTTTCCCAGATGTCAATGGGAGAAATGAATGGGAAATTTACTTCCGGAACCCAAGGTCTCTCAGAGGAGCGGCGGGACTGTTGAGCTCTATTACAAATCTGACACCCACCATACCATCCGCTTCCTGTTAAATTGGGAGAAAATAATTGAATAGCAATACAAAATAAACTATCAGTGTAAAACACTGATTCCTACATTTTTTGTCTGACTTTAGTGAAACCTCGCTCATTCAACCTAAAGAGCTGCATTAACTGCTGATTTGGGGAATATGGGCTTTTCAACTCGTGGTAAACTTTGCCTCCCAATAGTCAGGCCACGAGGTGGGCCGACCTTGTGGTGCATAGTAAGTCAGTGTTCAGTATGTAGTATTTAGTAGGCCCATACCATTTTGAGAACAGCCAGAGACTGGCACTGTGTTTGCATGCATAATTTTAGGAACATGATGTAAGCAACACCTTAATGTTTTAAGCAAATCCTCTGACTCCCAATATGAAAAGAAATGATTTGAATTGGCAAATGTAAGTAAAATACCTTTCAGCCTTGTTGTTGGTCTCACTGCTACAGTGATAGAACGTTCTTCCAAAGTTTACCCAGAGCTCCGCATAAGTAAACCAACTTGTCTTCAGATAAGTTGTTATATGGGGACTACCCAAAAAGGTGTCCATCTCACTGCATTTCTTGCATTGAGATTATTCATTTCAGATACATTGAGAAACTCTTCCTCCTTAGGGGAAAACATATTTAATCTGAGATGCTTATATACAAACATTAAAAAGAAAAAGCATAAATACTTGTAAACTCACTATTATAATGTAGACTACAGAATGTATAATTTGGTCAGGACCACTTAGTTGCAAAAAATATAAATATAGTACCGTCAGGCATGCTTTCATTGATGCCATGGCATGAATGACCACATTTCTTTGTTCAGGTGTCAGGTGACCTCCATCTGTCTTCACAAGTCACCGGTTAACGGCCTATAACAGCATAAATTGCTTCAGATGCACATTAGGGTATGTTATTTCACCCTGTCACGTGGCAGTTAGTTTCCATTGCATGGCCAAAAGGGGATTTATGTTATTGTACTGCAATGTAACTCTGTATATATCCCAAATTTTCACCAGAAAGCTCAGGTATGTTTCATGTAAGTAGAATTCAGGATTTTAAATAGGCATATACGGTAAACTGTAAGTATTTGTCACAACCACCTGCAATTACATTGCAGACCACAAGTTGATTGCCCTTACATATACAGTACAGTTAAAGATTCCACTTGTTTACACACCCACCACGTTTTTAAAGAACACTGTTGAAAACAGCACACTGTGCCAAAGATCCTTAGATAGTACTCTGTACCTGCTCAGTTGACCTTTCCTGTTAGTTTATGTCAATGTCAACTGCACAACATCATAGATTTAAATGTCACAAATAGTGATATCGTATATTCATCGACTTACCTGAAGCACATGGAACCAACAAAGGAGAAGCTTTGCATTTAGGAAAACACTTTTAATGGCATTAAGCACTCTCAAGTCACGGTCCATCATCACTGACCTGTAACATTAAAAAAGAAAGAAAAGAAAAGAGAGAAAAAGTTGCACCACACCCAAAAACATACATTAGACAGAGTGTATAGTATACAGTGTAAATATTGTATCAAGAAAATTCAGAATAGAGAGTTAAGAACCTAGTGAGATCCAAAATTCAAAAGCTGTTGCTCAGTGCAGAAGTATTTTTCAACCGTTTTTTAACACCATTCACCCAGTGTGTCGCCATATTCTGAAATTAGAAAAGACACTAAACTTGAACATATAGATTTTTGGAGAACCACAGGCTAAGCATCAAACTGATCGGTCCTGATAAATATTTTGAATATTTAACTAACATAGTCTAATAATAATAAGAAGAAAATTAACATGTCCTTTCATCTTGCGCTTTTCTATTTTACAAGTCTTGGCTGCATTTATCACAGTTGGCTTCCTTTTGTCCAACTATGTTGCCTTGAGAACAGAAAAAATACAAATTCTGCCCTGAGACCAGGAGAGATTCACCTGCCCTCAGACAACTTCTGACAACTCATTCATTCAACTTTTGAACTATAATCCATGTTGAACTTGCAAAAACTACAATCAAATCTGAGATTTCTCAACGACAATCAGGCGAAAGAGACAAATTTAGCCGTCTAGCTCCATAGAGTCCCATTCATTTAGCACTGGACCACGATCACCCCCAATAGAACTCTGGTGGAACTGCAACCTAATTCGGTAGAATGGGGCTGAATAGGGAGTGGAACGGCTTTCCGTAGACAGGCTTTGACCTAGCTACTGCGCATGTGCGACTACAAACAAAGATAGTACAGAAGAAGAGATGTCTCACTCTGTAGCTGAAACAGAGACCTGAACACAAGGTGAAAAGAGGATCTGCAGCAGTGAGAGAGAGCTGTGCAGTACAACAAAAATATGATGTTTTTTGAAAATTAAATTAAATTAAACCTATTCTGGTACAACCTTAAAATACAATTATGAACCTGAAAATGAGCATAATATGGGAGCTTTAAGCTAAGTCAGCCGGCTGGTGGAAGCAAACAATTGCCTATTTATCTATGCAGCAGACATGAAAGATAGCATGCATTTGGACTCATATTTCTGGGGATCTGATTAAGATGTTTTAACATGTTGTTTGGACAACATGGCATTGACAAGGCATATGTGCTTATTACCTCAACGTTATGGGGTTCCGATTGTGCCAAAATTAAGTCGACATGCTTACATTCTATGTCTATTTGTCAATGTCTATGCTTACCATCAATGTCTATGTCCATGTCTGTCTGTCTATACTATGTGTCGTCTTCCATGTCTATGTGTCTATTCACTGTCTATGTCTATGCCCACATGACTCAACTTTTGACTGTCGTCTTGCTGTGTCAATGCTGCATGTGTCATGACTATGTGTTGTTTCACTCTGTCGTTGCTATGCGCCGTTGCTATGCGTCGTTACTATGTGTCGTTACTATGTGTCGTTACTATGTGTCGTCTTCTCTCTCTTGCTTCGTTGCTTTGTGTTGTTGCTATGGGTCGTTGCTATGCGTCGTGTCACTCTGTCGTTGCTTTATGTTGTTTCACTCTGTCGTTAGAAAGAGCTAACGTTAGCTAGCAAGAGTTCCGGCAGTTGATGTCACGCAATCCCAGCATGCACCAGTCAATATCAAAACACCCATCGGATCTGAGCCAGAGTTAGCTAGCTAGCTACGTTACTAGCTAGTTGCACCTATTGTAGATAGATAGCTAGCAAGCTAGTTAGCTAGATAGATAGATACTTTATTGATCCCCAAGGGGAAATCATTTGCTGCCTATTTCAATAAACGCCTTGATTCAGCATGGTGGACAGAAAAGATAATGGATAGCATTTTATGGGATTCCTAGCTAAAGATCCCAAGAGAAGAAGTAAATGGATTGCTTCCATAAAACGTGCTAGAAGCAGACAGAACCAAACCGAGCGATGGGAGCCCACAAACAATGGATTTCGGTTATGCTGTGTCATATCAGGTAGCGTAACTATCTTATCTATGTAGCTAGCTAGCGTTAGCTAGTAAACAGGCTAAAATGGTTTCTAACGGTTGAGGTTAGTAGGTATACAGCTAGCTAGCTATGTTTCAATTACAATACTTGTCTGCTGTTTGACCAAATACCTTCAAAACCATTGACATCCCATCAGCCTCGGCTGCACTTTGTATTTAGTGCTAATGAGCAAATGTTAGCATGCTAACATGGTTAGAATAGTCCTGTTTAGCAGGTTAGTGTTATATGCTTAACATCAGCGTGTTAGCATTGTCATTGAAAACATGTTAGTATGCTAGTAAGGCTGCACAATTAATCGCAATTATCTCCAAATTGCAATATGGACTAGTGCAATATCCAAATCGCAGTGGGGGCGCAATATTTGTTAAATGCTAAATATCTGCTGAATTAAGTTTTGTGGTGCTGCAGAGACGTCCCAGCCTACAAATCATATCCTACAGACTAATGAAAAAATATTTGTTTGGTACAGATCCTGACAAAAATCACACTATAATCATTTACATTTTCAAAATTTTAATATTTTTCAGTGAAAATGAGAATGATACAAAAATGATCATTCCCTCCAATAACGTGAATCATATCGCAATCGCAATATCTCATATCATGCAGCCCTAATGCTAATGTTACTGTTTGGCTCAAAGCACTACTAAGAGCGACTATGGTAGCGAGTAGTATGAAAGGCCGATAATCCGCGCAGGGAGATTGGTCGGGGTGGTGGATGGGTCAAACAACACAAGCCTTTCACCCCGGAGACCAGGGATTGTGTCCCGCGTGTCACGTTTCCTTTCCCTGTTCTTCTTTTCCTAAACCCAACCGCCCCGTTGTTGTCCCGCGTCCCATTATCATTTTCCTAAACTCAACCCGGAATCGTGCTGTGATCATGAAAGATGCTTCCCATTGAAATACATTAGTTTAAAAAACGTGCTGACCATCACGATAAAAACGAGATAAACGTGTCCGTGTACACGAATCAATAGATTAAAAATTACGTAAATTACATGACCATTTCACGAACTGCCATGAGACTGTATTGGAATACCATATTGTGGTTAATGACAGCTAAAAGAGGGAAAGGGAAGAAAAAAAACAAAAATAATAAGGGCAGAGATGATAAAACAGAACATATTAAAGACCAATCAAACAGTGGAACAAAAAAAGAACCCATTAGGGACAAACAAATGGTGTTGAAAGATACATAGAAGGAGAGAAGGGTGGAGGGGGGTAAAGTTATAAAAGAATATAAACCCGTGTGAGTTGTGCAGTAGCATCTGCATTTTTCTGCTCTTGCTCTTCAGAATTTGACCTTTTCTACTTCTTGCCAATCTTACCTCTGAAATATCTCAGATCTGCAGCCAAACAGAGAAAGTCAGAGAGTCAGTTATGTGTGGTATAACATTAGAATTAACAGTACCAGTTTACTAGTTTACTTAATACATTTACTTATGTTTATGTCAGGGTTGGGGACAGAACTCAGGCGCAGACTGGAATTTGGTGCAAAATAATCTGTTTATTAAACAGTTAGAGTGAGTTGGTAGTGGTGGGTGCTGAGTCCGAAGCAGGCTGTGGCTGGCAGTTGAGGTGGTGGGTCCGGTGATGTTGGAGCAGGCAGTGGAGGTACTGGTTCGGGAGAAAGCTGGGTTGGCAGAGGAGATGCTGGGTCCGAGGGAAGGCTGAACTGGCAGAAGATTCTGAAGGTGAGTATTTCTAGGAAGACGAAACAGACAGATTAGATACATGACAAGAACTAGACTGGAAATAACTAACGTAGGCTGGCGGATTCTCATACTGGTTGGTAAGCAACAATCCGGCAGGGAGGGGAAAGTCACACTAGTCTTTATAGGTGGATGATGAGCAGATGAGTTGCAGGTGCGCTGATGGGGGATTGGTGCCAGATGCGGAAAGAGAGCAGCAGGAGGAGGCGTGTCCACACACTGGAGAATGCAGGGAACAAACAGTAAACCAAAACACACCAACCATACAGCAGGCATAACAAAAGGAAGAAATAAAACACATTCACACCCACACCAGCGTGTCACCGGGGTGTAATTGTTTTGTTTTCTAAATGAGTGTTCTTTCAATATTCTGTTTTATAGACTGTGTGTTGTGTTTTTTTTCCATGTTTCATCTTTTTAAGTGCATAGTGCAGCAATTCCTTTCCAAACATTCATAGTTACACACACATTTGCAACTGGGAGCTTCCCAGTACAGCATTTTTTTCAAACCTGAGCTATGGGGTGCCAAATGTAAAAGTTCGGTTAAAATTTTTTTGCTGATATATTATTATTATATGTAAATGTTAAATGTTAAATTTAAATGTTATATCTAAATCTAAATGTTATATCTAAATCTAAATGTAAAATGTATATCTAAATGTTATATCTAAATGTTAAATCTAACTCTAAATGTTATATCTAAATCTAAATGTTAAATTTATATCTAAATGTTATATCTATATCTAAATGTTAAATTTATATCTAAATGTTAAATGTTAAATCTAAATGTTATATCTAAATCTTAAATATATATCTAAATATTATATCTAAATCTAAATCTTAAATATATATCTAAATGTTAAATGTTAAATCTAAATGTTATATCATCTAAATATACATCTATATATCTAAATGTGTCGCCAAGTGTAAAGCTAAATATTTAGAAAATATTCAAATCCCCAAGGAAACCACGCCCACTGCAGTGGCTTCAAATCGCGCTGCACCGCAATTTTCAGTCAACACCTGTTGGTACAGTAAATACTGACTACAGTGGAGCTGTTCGACTAATGTTACTGGATTAAAACACATTTCGGTCAGTATTTTGTATTATTGACTTGATATTTGTGTGTACTATAATGCCATTGTTTTGTTTGACTCATATCTCCTTGTGTGTTTAACGTTAGTTTGACTCATCCTTCACAAGCAATCTAGCTCACACACACTGCAGCCGACATGTCATCTGAACAGGCCTCGCAGCACTGTAACTAGCTAAGTTAGCTAGGTCTCGCAATGCGAGACTGAACAGCAGTAGGCCTGTCCCACTATAGCCACATGTAAGTAGTTTTCAATACTTCTGGTTAAGTAATAACCAGAAGTAACCTGAATTATGTTGCTATATTAGCTTGCGAAGGAGCTATCTGTTGCTAACGCTAATTTATCTCAAAAAGCAGAAACATTAGCTACTACTAACTACTGCCAAGATATGATTTCACTAGAGACCAGAGAGGTGTTGTAAGACTCTTCAAGTGTTGTCATGTGTTTACACAGTCTTACAATGAAACCATATCTTGGCAGTAACATTAGTTAGCTACTGCTTTTTGACATAAATTAGCTAGCTAACGTTAGCGTTAGCAACGGATAGCTACTTTGCAAGCCAATAAAATATAGCCTTTTATTTATTTTTATTTTATTTTTTTTATTTATTAATTTGACCTGGCCTTGCATGATATGATTAATGATTGGCTCTGTATCCCTCTCGCTTTTTAGACACCTACACAGTAAATCTGAGGGTGTTTGTAAACTATTGAAGCACACTATAGCTATAATATATTTACTGTAATAAATCCAAAAATGACCCCAATGCGTCATCAGATATTAAGGAAACATGCTAAGTTGAAATACTATCTTTTCTGACAACAATGCTAATGCCAGTATTTTCTCCTTTTGAAATTTCCGTTCCATGACGGAATTTCTGTTTGTGTTTTGGCCTGTTTGTTGTTATCAACTGCCCAGTTTGTCAGCCAGGCCGGATTGCCAGATATACCTGTAAAAACGTAAACCCAGCGCGCTACAGCTGTGAGGTTAGTACAGCCATAAAAGCAGCAAACAAACGAACAGGATCAACGGAGATGGATTTTACTCGACAAAAAAAACGGCATGTTTCTAATAGTTGTGTGACCAGAGACGTAACAAACCTGTCTGGGTAAATATTGGAGATGTATTTGAAAGATGGAGACAGCTTAGAGCCCAAAAGGACGCAGAGTTGGCTAATTTCCTCCTGAACAGGTAAGCATTAGCTTCAGGCTAATTTATCACAGCTACTAGGGACGGGCATTTTATGTCATTTCAACATTTGTGTAGCTACTCACATTGAATTATATAGCTAGAGTACCCGAGTTGGTTACTCGCAAAAATAATTGAGACACAGCCAGTGAGGTGATCCCGACTGGTCCTGGCTAACGCCGCCATGCTAACCCTGCTAACTGCTAACGTTACAAGGACCAGGCAAGCAGCCACGGCTGTTTACAACGTGTAAGCGGCTGTAGCCGACAATGGTGAGTTATTTGAAGCCATGAGAGGGGGGCTGTAAATCGGAAAGAGAGGACCTTGAGTTTGCAGTGTGTTTAGCGATTGTTGCCGTAATTCTAAGCCAATAAAGTGTGTTCAGTTGGGTGGAAAAGGATGGCAAGGTTGTGGTATTTTTAGCGGTTCCTATCGTAATTCTAAGCCGAGGAAGTGTGTCTGTCTGGCGTGTGGAGAGGATGGCGAGGTTGTGGGATTTTTAGCAGTTCCTACGGTAATTCTAAGCCGAAAAAGTGTGTCCGTCAGTTGGGTACTGAGCTCCACGTGACCACGGGCTTTTATGACTGTCAATATAGCCAGCATCTAACGTTAGCTACTCCGCTGTGCTGTGGAGTAATATCTGGCTATGTGAGACAAGCGTCTAGCAACATTGTTGTGGATGCTCCGGTATCAGCCTGGCAACCAACGTGAACTTCGAGTCTGGGGAGGAGGGGGGCGGGGGAGACGACTCTCTCCAGTATTTTGAATTTGTACTGCAGTAACTATTTTAAACACTAGCTGCCAGTATTACATATTGCACCTTTAAAATAAATCTAATCAATTAAAAAGTTATTTTATACACAAGTGTAATTAATTTCAAATCGTAATTTTGTCTTTTGATCTATTTTTTTCCAGCTCACTTCAGAGAATATGAGTGAAAGCAAAGGCAGTTCATAATCATGTAGCGGATGTAATGTAAGGCAGCACAATGTTCATCCTATATGTTAGATGTTTAGAGTATTTTACCAACATAATTATAACATTATTGTTGTGGTGTACTTCAAATATGTGTAAATATATAATGTTGTGGCAAGTGGTACATTTCTGTGCTTATCTATTTGGAATTCCACCTCAGCAATTCCACTGATCCAAGGCTTATGTGAAATTTACAGCGCTGTCAGCGGGCCTTTTCCATCTGCAAAAGTCAATGTTATTTTACTGCAGTTGTTTCATCATAGCTGATATTACTTCAGTTTACTGGCTATAAATGTGTGTGTGTGTGTGTGTGTGTGTGTGTGTGTGTGTGTGTACCTGGAGAAAAAAACTGACATGTATGACTGAAAAAACAAGCACATTTCTATTTGCAGAAACATTACATCCTTGTGCACTGTCTGCCAGTAATGAAATTGTCTTTGTCTTGGTTTCTGAAGTGTGAAATAATGAGACTTGTAATGTAACAATTTCTTCTCTACTGCCCTCCACCTCTCATGTGAAACTCGGATGGCCATAGACCTTTATACTGGCTCATCATGTGATCAACAGAAAGCCTCTCAACACATTCAATTATAAAATCAAGAATAGCATGTGTGCTTAGGCTGAGGGCTGCTATCCTTGCTGTTCTGTTAGGATTGTGCCCTCTAATTGCATTTTTTAGCATGGATAATAGGATTATGACTACTGACACCAAATGTGAAAAGTCCAAATCTTACCATGCTTTAAAACTAGGGGGAATTGTTGGTAATAAAATGATTACTGGCTGTTTTTCCTCTTCCAGTTCAAAGTGAAGATGCAAATAATAACCTGAACCAATAAATACGGTTTTGGTCAAAATACTAGTGCATTATTTGAGAGAGTACATATCAGAAAAAGCCAGCAGTACATTCCTTGTTTTAAAAAAGTAAATCTGTATGGATCTTAGTGTTGTTATTGCAAAGCATCTGAAACCAAGGTCCCTGAGTATCACCACTGGAACTGCAGCTTCGGTCCAACCTGCAGCACCTTATGGAGAGGAAAGTGATGTCAGCACCAATTTAGACCAGTTTACTTTCATGAACTGTGTGTAAATTAAAGACTTTTAATAATTTACAATCCACTTTCACCAGGTGCTTTCCATCAAAAAAACCCAGATAAAAACAAAAAATTCATAATTTCTTACTTTATTCTTAGTTAAATAATAAAAAAAATGCTTTCAGTTCCCATTTACATTTATTATCAGCGCACTCTCATAACGCACCAGGGCAGAGCACTAAATATATTTTTTTATATTTAACAGGAAATGGTTGTTTGCAGCTTGCAGCTGGTTAAGTTGTGAACTCACTAAGAAAATAATAGGGGAGACCTCTAGCTCATCCAGTAAGAGCGTGCACCCCATGTAGGCTGAGGCCTTTGCAGCGGCCCAGGTTTGAATCTGGCCTGCAGCCCTCTCTCTCCCACTTTTCATGTCTATCCACTGTCTCTTACTCTCAAAATAAAGGGAAAAAAGCCCCCCAAAAATAATCTTAAAATAATATATATAATAATAATAATAATAATATAATAATAGCGTCTGTATGAAAAACCAAGCAAAACAACATTTAGGATGTTTCTAGTATGCAAAATAACAAACCCCTAAACTTTGCTAAGGAAAGGTGGCTGTCAAATAAAGCATTGCCATAAATCAGAGCTGTGTCTAGGCATCCATAGTTACCAAGCAGACTGCCCTGGCCTTGAATAAAGAAGCAGACGTTTCATGGACTTCACAGGACTACATCAATCAACCTCGCTTGTCTGAATGGCTGTGTGTTACTTGCACATCGATCGTAGCAAGTAACAGGGAACAGGTTTTTTTTGTTGCAAGCATTTGCTATCAGAGGTAGCAAGAGGAGTCACGAGTATTAGTATTCCACATAGGGGTGGATGGTATAAATAGTATAGAAAGTACAGCGGTATGAATTTGCCTTACTACGGTATTATTTTTCCTGTACCGTGCTGAATAGAAGAGCCCTCATTTTGCTTGACCCAAAACAAAAAGGGGCAGCAAAACTCAGTAAAGACTTTAACACTGAGCTGAAATCGATAATGGACTGAGAGATTCCAGACTGATACGTATTTGCAAAATTAGGCTATTTCCACTGTGCAGCGATGGCTAGTCTATGTCGACAACATTTTATTTCCGGTATTGTTCAGGTTCTGCTGGAAATTACACCGGATGACGCTTATTTCGGCCGGATGTCCGTCACTTTACACTTTCTTTGTGTTGGCATTCTAAACTCACTTCAGCACAACTAACAACCTTTGAACGTACACGTTTCACCAAAACAAGTTTCTTCCCGAGGCTATTTTGTAGAGGCACCGTTGCTCCACCCGGAACTTAGCACCGCCCAAGATGATTGTGATTGGTTTAAAAAAATGCTAATAAACCAGAGCACCAGAGTTTTTCTCCCATCCTGGAATGCTGTGCGGACTAGCCAGACCCTCCTCCGCAGCGGGAAGGTCTGGCAGTGCGAGACTAAGCGATGGCAAACCTGATTGATTTGCCGGTCACACCACAACAGAGGTTGGGGGAGATGACAAAAGACAGAAATCAGGGCCTGGGGCGACCTCTAGCTCACCCAGTAAGAGCACGTGCCCCATGTAGGCCCGGGTTCGAGTCCAACCCCTTTGCTGTGTGTCATCCCCCATCTCTCTCCCACCTTTCCTGTCTGTCACTATCAAATAAAGGGAAAAGCCCCAAAAAAGAAATCAGGGCCTAATTTTTACATTACATAACATTTCATTTAGCTGACGCTTTTAGCCAAAGCGACTTCCCTGATTAACTAAATGACTATATACAGTAAGTGACCTAGGCCTCTGCTGTAAGTGACCATGGGCATCTTCCTGTAAGATATTCAAAGGAACCAGGATGAACATTGACATATAATGAATACATTCCTTTTTTTGCATTTAACATCATACATCAGACTTTCTTGTGGAGTTAGGATGATAGGGCCAATTCAATGATTAGTCAACCAATGGAGAATTGATTAAAGGTTATATTTAATAACGGATTTATCACTTCTGTGTTGTTACTGTAAATATGCCACACATTTTCGGTTTCAGCTTTTTAGACGAGTTGGTGTACTTACTTTTCTAAGATTTATGTTAATGTGAATTGAGTTGCTTCAGGTCCCTGGACTGGTAAACGGACATCTTTTGCAACTTCTCCTCTATAATATAAAGTGCCTTTGGGACAGTAGGTGATTCCAGTGGGAGACCATCCTGTTGTTAGCAAATTTACCAAAATACAGTGTTTCCCACACAGACTTATTTGTGGAGGTGCGCCATACAATCAACACCGGCCGCCACATATTGCGTTTCGTTATTCATTTTTTTTTAACGCTATTTAAAACACGCAGCGTATTCGTTCAGCTGCATTTCCTTTCCCTGCTCTCCTCCGTCTGTCACTCACGTCTCTCTCTCTCTCTCACACTCACACACACACACACACACACAGATACACACACAGCCCCTCCCTCCGTCCACACAGCGTCTGTCTCCATCAACATGAGAGAAAGACGGCTGTTCACAATCACACATTAAAAAGTCCTCTAAAAATATTTTATATTCTGAATACAATGTTGTCAGCGTGTTAATGTTGGAGTCCCGACCCGACCCTACAAAGTTTTTGTGTTTGCGGTAAAATGCAGATGGGTTGTCGAGGTCAAAACACTATATGTAGCAGCTGTGAATCAAATAAACTTATTATAAATAATGTTATGTCATTTTTTTACTCTTACACTGAATGTTTGCTGCGTCAATCCAGATGAGTGTTGAAAAGTATTTTACGCGACTGAAAAAGGCACGTGTTGAGGATGAGAACCAGCCTGAACCGGAGGTATCAGTCTGAAACAGAGCTCAACAGTCCGGCCAGTGTAATAAGTTATGTTATTCATTTGTTTACAATATTTTCAGTCTTCAACCAGTGCTGCTCAAGATGAAATATAGACAGGTCACTGGGAGAGATAGAGATACCGTAGATTCGTAAGGCATTGAAGAAAGAGTAGGAAAGCTTCCAACAGCGTGTCCGCCTCAGTATATAATAATAAGTATTTCAGAGTCAGTCTTTTTCCCGTCTTGACGTTCCGACAAAATCAAACGTGTTTGATATTATCGTAAGTTTTAAGTCTTGGTAGTGAAGTTAAATCATCACTGTCAACAACCAATGGGTGAGCTCCTTCCAGCACCAAACAGGAAGCAGTAAACGGCTAGTTGTTTATGGTTGTTATGGCGCTGTGCTGAGCTAAACGCTAAAGAGGGAAAGTTGCTGATTTTCAACGCTTATGAAGCACGTAATCCAATGGGAGTTTTACCGGCGGATCAACACAGACCTTGGGGTACTGCCGCCATTCATCTCCATGTGAGGCAGAACAAAAAAATCCGCAAACTTTCCATCAAGTTACCAGCTAACGCTAGCGGTAGCTAGCTAGCTTGGTTAAACTTTTTAAAACAAATCTAGTTGTAGTCTTGCAATGCGTGATCCTGCAAGATCCCAAGTCTTTACATACTATGACAGTCTTTAACGTCATGATTTGAGATGATTGTCTTTAGATGTAAGATGGTGTCAGACTTTAGTCTTTTCAAAGTCTGTTCAGAGTCTTCTAGTATATGGTAGACATTAGTTGATAACGTCAGACTAGTCTGCCGGTCCCATTGATCCTTTGTCTTGTTACGTTTTCTTGAATTTTGAGGAAAGAGAGGCTTGGTCCAATGAAGATTAACAAAAAGATTTAACAACAAAATGAGAATGACAAGTTTTACGCTGCAGCGGGCTGTCTCTCCTAGCGGATCCACATCTATTCAGTCCCTAACGACCCTTCGCTTGTTCACTATATTCTCCTGGACATGTGGGCGGTTCCTTTTCCCCCACGTGGATTAAAACCATTTCCATTGGTCCTTCGATGGCACGGTGGCATGTCGGGCGTATCTCACTGGTTTTCTTCGTCGCCCAAATAAGGAGGGCGCACTTCTAAATTCTTAGGTTACTCTCGGTCATAGATGAAAGATTTTCGCATGAGGATGTAACTTCTTTTTAAGCTACAGGAATTAACATTCTCTAATGTAGTCGGCACGACAGCAGGGGTTGGCTTCAAGATGGACAGACAAAAGGTTTCTTCTTGCCGTGTGACAAAAGCAGGGCTGCCCCATTTGGAACAAAGACCGACATGATCTGATTATCTTGAGCAACTCTTTGAATAATCAGTATCAGTATGAAACAGAAAGGTCTAACAGCATTGATACAATCCTTCCGCCTTAACCCAGCTGCAGCGTATATTGTGAATACATTAAAACATAAAAGTACACAGACGTCAAAGATCAGCATTGTTTTAACTTTTTTAAACTCAACAATCTCTAAACGGAGGTTTGTTCAAGTTTAGTGCTGAGATAAAGCCTGACATCAGACACGTGATGTTTCTCCCCCTTCCGCTATCTATTTTGTAAGGGCGCTGCATCTGAGCCGCCGCCGAGGATGATTGTGATTGGTTAGAAGAAATACAAACATGCCAGTGCTTTTTTTTTTTTTTCTGTATAGCTAAGCGGTGTAGCCAGACAACATCAGTAGCCTAACTTTGCCGTCTATTGATAAATCCATGCTGCTGTCCGTGGTGCTGAAATAGCAGACGGTGGTGGGTGAAAATAATTGATTCACATATGAATCACGCTTTTTTCTATGGTTCTGAATCGATTCAAAAATGCCAATTTTGTTTTATGTTGAAGGAACGAAAAACTCAACCACGAGGGCACAGTGCAGAACCCCGACAGTGTAGAGCGCACACACACACACACACACACACACACACACACACACACACACACACACCATCTTCAAAGAAGTCAAGTGTTCGGGTGAATTTTGATTTTATAACTTATTAAATTTATAGCGCCATCACCCAGACAACGTTACCGGAGCAGAGGACTTCCACCAACTCCAATAAATAGTCCATAGTTAAACTTCAAAAGAGTGTAGTTAAAAGTGACTTTCACTGGTATTGGTGTTTCCTTTTCCACTGCTATTTTAACTTGACTATTCTTTTACAGGCCTAAAGGCTGTAGCACGCGTCCAAATGAGTGCAGTTAACTTTTCAGAAACAGAAGGCTGTGTTCTCACACATATTCAATCGAGAATCGATTCTGAATCGAATCATGAAACCAGGATCCAGAATCAAATCCAATCCAACCCCTTGAAGTTGTATTTAATAAACAGTAGGAATACAACTATAGAAAATGAGAACGTGTCACGAGAAAGTGTCATGGCACAGGTAGAAGTGGAGAAACAATTTATGTCTAGGGAATTTGACTCTGAGCCTTTCAGCTGTTCCAGCTAACAGGCCACAACATACAACATACTGCTTGCCAGTGGCTGCAGATGCCATCCAGAATCATAGTAGTGAAGTGATGATGCTTACTGTTTATCCTGAGCATGTACTAGTACCCTAATCTCCAGCGCCTCTGCTTTCTTTCCTCCTGTCTCTGCTGACTCTATAGTGTGCTCAGCCGGCTGCACAGTGAAGAGCTTTCTCTGACCTACTTACATACAAATAGTGCATCCAAAGGTCAGAAGAACATCCTCTAGCTGTAATTCTCCTTCTCTTTGGTCAAAACAAATGCAATGTTAATGTGAACTCCAAATCTTTAGGATATAACAAAGTGTATAAATAATGTGTTAGAAATAGCTATCTTTAGTAGTAGTAGTAGTAGTAGTAGTGTGCTCTACATGCCACTGTTTTAATAGGTCATCAGTACAATTCTTCCACTGTATGTCAATCAATAAGACACATTCATGAAACCATTAGTTTGATTAACTGATTGATGGCAGAAGGGCTTTAATTGATTAAGGTAAAAATCAACTTTCATGATGAAAAAGGAAGCAACATTTTATACATACCAATGCATGTCAAATTAAAAAAGAAATTAAATTCAGCGACTCCAGCGTGATGTTAATATCTATACAGCATTTAAACGTGGAGGCTCTCATCAAGTGGAGCTCTTAAGCGCGAGTAAGTTGGACTTTAGTAGCACAACAGCAACGGAGAGACATCTGTTGGCTACCCAGAGGGGTGAAAAGCCAAGTTATTCCTGGGTGAAAGGACAGACAAGCTGCTGAGTTAGCAGCAGTTATTTATCAGAATAACAAAAAAAAAAAAAGGAAAAGAAACATGATATCCAGAAAATTGCTCTGAATGTCTTTTCTTTTTTTCTTTATTGTAGTACTTTTCTTAGTGTGCAAAAAGCATTACATTCTTTATTGCACTACATTGTTCTTCTCTCCCCATATTAACATTCAATAGAACAGGGGGAACACATCACACAACAGGGAAAAAAATAAAAATAATAAAAAATAAAAAACACAGGAAGACAGAAAATAAGACAGCAACGACAACAAAACGCACATACACAAAAAAAGGGGGCAGCTCCACTGTGTGTGTGTGTGTGTGTCTGCATGTGCGTGTGTGCATGCATATCCATCTACAGTATGCACGTATTAGAAAGTTTAATTATTCTTCCAAATATATGCTCTGGATACAATTTATTCCATTTTTCTATTTGATTTCTGATGGTTAGAGTGAGTTTTTCCATTCCCAGTGTTTGTTCTATTGTCTTGTACCATGCTTGAAGATCTGGGGATTTGGCTTGTTTCCAAAGCCTGGTCACTGGCTTCAGTGGCGTTAAGCTGAGCATTTTAAATATGTATCTGTCACTAGCATTGATCTTGAGGTTAGCCAAAAGATTTCCAGGTGTGGGTGGAACTGTAATGTCAAGTATGGGTTTAATATCGCTCATTACCTTTTGCCAGAACACCTGAATTATTGAGCAGGTAAAAAATATGTGCGTCTGATTTGCTTTTCTCTCACCGCATCCTCTCCAGCAGCTTGTTCCCTCAGTTGCTGTGTTTGTTTTACATCTATCTGGAGTAATGAAACATCTTTGGCTTATTTTCCAGGCATATTCCTTCCAGCGTTTAGATTGTGTTATTTTAAAATGTTCTTTTAAGGATTCTCTCCACTCTTGATCTGAAATGTCTATACATAACTCTTTCCCCCATTGTGTCTGTATCTTAATTTCCATAGCTGTTGCATTTTGCAGGATTGAATAGATACTTGCTAATTTTAGGGTGCTTTTACTTCCATTTTCCGCTATGAATTTTAATATATTATTGTCTAGCTTCCCCTCTTTATTCTGTTTAGCATAACTCCTTACTTGCAAGTATTTAAAAAACTGTTTATTCTAAACCATATCTAGTCACCAGTGTTCCCTTTGGATTTCTTACTCTTTCTCCCATTTTCAAAATCCCATTTTCTCTCCATTTAAATGGAATTAATAGGTATTTAATTAATTAAACAAGTTTTAGCAATTATATCATCATCAGCATTTTCCTCATCATCATCCCCCACGCGCTCACCCATATCCCTTCCCATCTCACGCATGCACACACCATATACATACTGTAGATACATACTCACACAGCACAAACACACACACACACACACTTACAAACAAAATGTATACCCCATACACACCCACCCACTCCCTTACTCACACTCATACAAAACACACTCACATTCCCACACACTCACCCACCCACATCCACACGCACACACATACAAAATGAAACAAAGAAAAAGAAAGAAAAAAAAGTCCCGTCTTTTTCAAGGCCTATAGAATCCATTCCTCCTAAAGTTTAATCACTTTCTTACTCCACGCAGCTTGCAGTACAATCTTTTTAGTGCCGTTGTTAAGTTAACTGATTTGCGCAGGCTTAACTTGACGTGAAAGTATAAGCGAAGCGTCTGTTTTATATAGTTATTTATTCCATCCACGTGCACGGCTCTGTTCATCCGTCTCCATCATTGCACACAAGTGAACTGGCATACATGGCATACACGCAGATATGAGAAACCGTAATACCTCAAATATAACAACCAACACTATTACCGTAATGTATTGATAAGAGCGTTATCCAAAAATGATATTTAACAGTCATAGTTCAGAAAGGCAGCAATGATGGGTCATGCTCATAGACTGTTAATATTAATGGACAACGCAGCCGGTTCGGCGAAGTGCTGCAAATGCGGAAGTGCCTTAAACCTGCATTCTATCTGAATTCCAGCAGGGGGCGACACGTGCAGTTGCAAAAGGAGGTCGGTTTCTGTAGAAGTCTATGAGAAAGTGACTCACTTCTCACTTGATTTATTACCTCAGTAAACATTTTCATAATGAGTTTATGCTCTCAATCTCTAGTTTGAAGTCTTCTGCAACACAGAATGATGTTCATTTTTTAGAATTATGGTCTCGTTGATTTTAAAATCGGCGATACAGCAGGGGGTGTTTTAGGGCGTGGCTATGATGTGATTGCCAGTGAAAGTGTGTAACGTAACGTAGAGTGTAAGCAGCTCCTCCCTCACTCCTCCCTCTCGGCTATAATCGTCACATCCACAACCAGGATGGCTGCGCCCGTAACGGCAAACTCGACGACAGATAGCAGATCTCCACAGACCAATGGGCGACGTCACGCATGCTCTGTCCGTTAATATACAGTCTATGGTCGTGCCGAGCTTGGTCTCTCAGTTGCAGTTCGGTGAGCCCGCACGATATTTAGATCTCCTGTCACTCCGAGACTGTCTCTAATCAGCCGTTTAAGGAAAGCCGTCATATCGGATCTTTCACTTCCTTCAGGAACGTTGTAGATGCATATGTTGTTCTGTCTGGATTTAGTTTCCAAAAATAGTTCACCTGTTCCGTAAACTGTTCAACTTGAGACTCCATGCCTTTACGTAAGTCCGCTGATTGTTGCATTATAGTTTTAATGTCTTGGTCACTGTCTTGGCGAAACTCTTTTAGTTCCAATCTTAGCCCTTGAAGTTCTTTAGTTAGAGAGTCTTTCAACTCACCAAACGGGTGTTGGATCTCGCGTTTCTCCGCCATGCTGTTTGCGTCTTTGGTTCGTTTGAGTTTCTTGCTTTTCTTCTGGAATTTAAGTTCATACAACCCTACACTGGCAGCGCCCGAACGAAGATTCATTCCCCAACTTTAGCGACGTACAGTATATTTAATTAAATATCACTCTACATTTTCGGGAGGATTTGTGAGGGAGCTCAGTCAAGCTGACACCATGCCACCGGAACCCGGAAGGGCTCTTGTCCACTCTGAACGTCTTCAGCTAAAGAAAAAGCTGTCCAGACATCAGCAATGCAGGCATGAGCTTAAACTGCTGGATTTCTCAAATGTTATTTAATAACCAGCATTTAGGTCTAAAAGGTTCAGTTCTCTGCATCAATGAGCACCATTGCAGCACTACAATCACTGTGTCTGCGTAGTAGGGGCTCTGAAATCTCATCATCTGATTGGGGACATGGGGCGACATTTGGGTAGGACGCAAACAAATCAGTTGTATGAGTCTGAATGTTGCTCAGGACAGAAGGTCTGAGACAAGTCAATACAAAAGGTAACAAAATCTGCTTTCCATTTCCTCCAAAGCTCACCTATTTTATATCTTGTTTAATTCTTGCGAAACTAAAGCGTAAAAACTTTTTTTTTTCTTGGCCAGGCAGGTGCAGTGATTTCCTAAACTTTCCACTTCACACACACGATTGGCACATAACACCCTGTAGAACTGCTAAATTGTTACTTTAAATGCTTTGTTTTGTTAACGGATTAAACAAACAAGATGTAACATGAACAGAGGTCCTGGTAGTAGGCGGACAGATTTCTTTCCTGTCTTCATGCTAAGTTAAGACTTAATTACAAAAAACAAGGCAGCATTTAAAACCTCAGGTCACACTGTTCTTACAGTACGAACCCTTTTTTCTCAAGGGGTGTATTTACCATTTAAAAAAGTACTAAATTAACATTTAGTTAAATACAACAAATACAAGGATTAAGCATTGCAATTTCTGATAGAGGCATTCTCTAAATTAAAATGAGCAATCACATTTACATTTAATTTGAGCCTCATTTCCATGAAAGGATGAATCAAGCTTCTCTCAAATGAAGTCAACTAAAGCGTGTTCTCGTGGTTTTCATCTTGACGCAGTGCGACACAGCATGTTCAAAAAATGAGTGCACTCTTTTGTGAGTTCAATGTTTGAAATTGTTTAATTAAAAGATAATGTCATGTCACGAGTCAAGACAACAGAACAGTAGTAAACACTTTCAACAAGAGACTAAATCAGCACTGTTTGTAATGACAGCTGGAATTAAAAAGGCTTGAGTAAACAGACATTACACGCAATAACAGAACTTCAGTTACAGCTGCAAGATGAAGCTGCATCCCTACACGCAAAGCATACCTTACTATGAGCCTTTGTTTTGTAGCTCAGTCTTCTTATTGCAGGATGTCTGTTCTGTTACAGCAGGGCTGCTGGTCCTGTCAGAGTGTTTACTGGGCCTGAGCTCATTTCTCACGGTTACGCTATACACTAACACTATACTGAGTGTGATCTGCAAGGCAGAGATCCCAAAGGTACAACTTGTCAGGACAATGTAGTGTAACATTGGCATTTTAATAATACAAGACATGTACTGTATAGGGTGAATCTTTGCAAGCTACCCTCTCCCAGAGCACTGAGAGCTCCAGCCTTTTTTTATGGAGTTACGTCTAAGGTAAAAACAGGAAGTATAAAATCAGTATTGTCATGAAATGACAGTGGAAAACGCAGAAGCGAGGATCACTTTTGATGAAAATCTAACTCGCTCATTCTACAGTAGCTTTAGTTTTTTTGCACACAGTAATATCTTCAAAGCCGACATGTATGCCTGTAATCATCTTGAACTGTGAAATATAAGTGAGGATACACAGCATATTACATTACAGTTAGGTTAGGGAGTCCATAAAGAATGCAGTTGAAGGCTGATGGTGTGAGAGTCGTTTTGTGATGAACATCATCTTCCTTTGAGTCAGTAAGGAGCACATGATCTGCAGAGGAAAGCCACAGAAAGCAACTATATCTGAGAGTTGAACTAAAATCCAGATTACATGGATTCATTCGTTTTGAACGACATTCATTATTTCTTTTCGCAAAGAAACCCATACCTCACATACAGAGAAAGAGACACATGGTATTTACAGTAAATAGAAATGTGAGGCGTAATAAGGGAGGTGAGTAGGATATACAGTACCATATGATCCTGTAACCATGTGATGTGATTTCTCTGAACTGTCCCCTCTCCTCAGGGCATGGATGGTCTGGCCAGAGGTCTGTCTGACCCTCAGTATATCTGCAACACATGGCAACACACACAGATGTACAACTGTAACTCCTAATGATTCCCACAGGCAAACAAAAGTTCATATTTAAAGAGGTTAAATTACAATGTATTTGGTTGATAACATACTGTCTAGGACATTGGCCATAATGTGTGCGTTCTGTTGAAGGCTGCTGTGCCACTGGTTGAGTACAACACAGCCAACACCACCCATACTGAGCAGCAGAGCAGTCTCCAGGGGCTTCTCCAGGTCAAACTGTCCTGCACTGGAGAGGAGAGAAATACTGACATTATCAAAGACAGAGAGCAGGGAAGTCCTATTTCTAGAAACTATAACCAACCACAATGATAAAGTACTTTGAAAGGGCATAAAGACAACATCAGTAGTTACTATTTTAGTTACATCCAGTAAAACACATTAGGTAGGTTAAAAAGGGACGACAGAAAGGTAAGTGCAAATTAATTTGACAAACCGAGTTAGAGCTATTGTGTTACCTCTTGTGTATGTCAAGGTTTGATTGGCGGAGAACACTGGCACTGTTCTGAACCAGGTCAAAGAGCAGAGCCATGTGACACTCTGAGGAGAGTAAACATCATTATCATTACCTGGAAACAGAATAAATGGACATTCTCTAGAAAAAACAGAACAAGCAAAATACACAAAAAACACAGTACTAGGCGCCTTAGTGGTCCCTCAGTCTGACTGGCTCTCTCTTTCTTGCTGCAGAAATGCACACTGCTTGCACAGTTTTTCAAACGAAGCATAAACCCCAGCTTTGAGGATGCTCGTCATGTTCTTCCTTAAACAACAAGAGCTTTCCTCATCTCCACCTGAACACATCTAAAGTACAGTAGGAGGTTAAGGCCAGTGTCTGTACAGGCAGAATGAAGCATAGTAAAGTACAGACTGTTGTTGAAATGTTCTGGTAAAAAAATATCAAAGGTGCTTTGAATAACCAGAGTTCTATTTTTGCATTTGCAACAGTATAAAACAGCCAAAGTCCAGCATTACTTACAGGCTACCTTTTGTGACACAGTACATTGGGTTTTTGTTGTATTCTTTGGTTTGTTACTTTAGTTTGTTGAAATGACAAGCGGTTCATTTTACACATATTTACAGTATTACATACCCATTTAGCTTAAAATATAGACAAAACACCCATCACCCACTTATTATTATGTTTCAGCAACAAAGAATAACGAAAGAAGCCCTCTATCGAAGAAGCTCTCTATTTAAAAATGTATCATGGAGCAGAGGCGTGGAAAAGGGTGGGACTAAGAAACATAACTGTCTAAAAACCTACTCTAAAAAGCCATGTTTTAAAAAAAGACTAAAATGATTATGATAATTCCACATTAGTACTGTATCGAGTATGAGTACTAAACACAATATGCTGTCCACACTAGCCATTTCCCTGTGATTTGACACAAGAAAACTGTCATAGAACATTGAGCAAACACAGAGGCAAAAATACAGATGCTGCACGTTATTGTTTAAGTAGTTTCAGTGTATACTTAAAAATATATTATATATTAGAAATATGGATCAACTGTGTTCTGTTTAAAATTTATAAATAAAGTTGAGTTGAGCTGTGTATAATTTATGAGTATGAAGTTAAATGATTGAACTTATGAATATCAGTGGCAGCATTTGGTCTTTTCTGCTACTTATTCATTTTCTATAGTTTCCTGGAATCACTTTGAAGCTGAAGAAAGAGGTGCTGCATTTTCTCTGTAGAACAATATATAAATGGTATGCAACTCTATTTCTGAACAAAAACATGACATTTTAGCCATGGGCCTTTTATCAGACGCTCAGTATACTTTACACAAGGAGAAGAAACAAACATGAAAAACACTTTAGAATACACAGAGCCAAAGAGGCTTCTAGCAAGACTCTCCAGCACAGTTACTTCAACACATTTACACACGTATTAGTACACAAAACAGGCTTTTACTGTACAGGCATTTAGTCTAAATGTGCGCACCTCACGTGTACTTTAGACCATACACTTTTAGCTGAGATAGCTGAGGGGGATATGATGAGGAAATTGAATTTAAGTTGAGTTTGCCAATTTCACTGATTGTGTTATTTATTGCAGTCTACACAGTGTTGCGTAAAATGTCAAAGGCGCATATATAAACTTCATTTCAAATTATTTGTGATGAATTTCATCATTATTTTTATTTACATTTGAGCATTATATCCATGTTAATGATCGTTTGATTTGATCCTGAATTGTAAAGCACATATTAAAGTCAGCTTCAACATGAGCACTATGAATTAATTGTATTGTAACTGTACATTGATCATCCTTCTGACATTTTTAATATTGATGATTAAGATTTTACCCTGATAATGGTTTGCATGTGATGAATTAGTGGTACGAATGCTACAAACAGCCACAGCCGTGCTTAATGACAGCTGCTCTAGCACCACTGGAAAACCTCGCCGATGCGACACACTCGGTGAAATTGCACCAGGTTAGCCATACTTCTCTGCTCTGATGAACGGTGGTGGTGGCGCCGTGGATATGATACACACCTTTGGTGTGGGAGACCTGGGTTCAATTCCCACTATGATACATCAGCCAATGTGTCCCTGAGCAAGACACTTAACCCATAGTTCATATCAACCTCTGATATATATAGCAATTCTAAGTCACTTTGGATAAAAGCGTCAGCTAAATGACATGTAATGTAAAGGTGCGGGGACACGTATCGATGTGCATGTGTGCCCAGCAACGAATTTAGGTGTAGCTTTAGGTGCATATTTCTGTCTTTGTGCATACACACTGTTTTAGTCGTGAATCTACACAGAGTTGTATGCATCCAGCCCCAGGTGTGTGTCAGTGAGGTCATCTTACCGTCTTCTCTGTTGCAGCAAGGATAGGCAATGCCTTGCAGCTATATATATATATATATATATATATATATATATATATATATATATATATATATATATATATATATATACACGTCTGTCTGTAGCACTGCTGCCCCCCTGCCCTTTGCTATACAGCTGCCTGTGGCCAGAACAGCAACCCCCTCTGATGTGAGTCTCAGTCATCCAGTAATTGTCGCAGCAGTGTTAAAGTCACGGAGCTTCGTCCCTCAAAGAGTCATGTTAATAAGTCATTTTATTACTTAAAGCTGGGGTAGGCAGTTTTTGCGGGGCGTAGTTTGGCAAAAAATGGCATAATAATATTTCAGCATTATGTAATTCAAGTGGTCTGAGAGAAAACTAGACCTCTGCATCTCCTCCTTGGCTTTAGAAAATCTAGCCATGACAGGAGAGTTTGGCCAATCACAGGTCACTTCAGAGAGAGAGAGAGAGAGAGAGAGAGAGAGAGAGAGAGAGACTTATAACTATTCTACAAATAAAGATGCGCGTGCACATCCCTTCAATGAAAGATCTGCTAACTGTGGCAGGAGTATGACATCTCAAAAGGCTTTACAAAGAAAACAGGACAGTAATTCTCATTTAATTACTGCTATATAATGGCATTGGGATGAAATGAATGACTAGTACACAGATTACAGGTTAGTGTATGAAGCCCGTGCTTGTCTGATGGGAGTTGCTGGATAGAGATGGGAGAGGGAGAGTTGCAGGAAGAGGTCTCACTCTACTTCAAATTCTGCCGTTTCTTTGCTTACTACCTTGTGAAGCTTTAAACACGATAAAGATGCAGTGATAGAGTAACAATTCCCAGATAAGATATGAGTGCAGCTGGTGCACTGCATGACACCTTTTTTTCTGAGAAATACAAATCTGCCATCGCCTAATCATATCCTGGCCAATTAAGTAGGAGCGGTTTGTTTTGTTGTTGTTAACAGCTGGAATTCAGACCACGGTGTCACTATAGTTAGCAGCAGGCCAGGCTAGTACATATGTCTGGCCTGGGGCGATGTGGAAGGACAACCTGACACTCTGTCAATCACACTAAGTCCACCCATTCTCCTGCTGGTGAAAGAGGGGAAAAGAAGCCATGATGAAGCCATATTGATTTTGTGAAAATATATTTAAAGGTGTGAGGAACTGAAAGGTAATTTGGGGCAGGTTATTATTTATTTAAAGAGTATTAAGGGAGGGATAAGGCGTCATATAATAATTAAGAAGAGGGAGACGGGTTTGGAGTTTTCTTGACCCCTGACTGTAAATAAATGATAACCAGGGGTTCTTTTAAGACTGTTTTGAGTGACTTTAGGTTGAAATGATTCAGCAAATATCTTAAAATACTCCATACAGATTTTGTTATCTTGGATGACTTTATGCCATTTTCCACATAAAAAAATGTATCTAAAGATTTTAAGAAGGCTGTTCTTTACATCTGGAATAAATACAAATCCTAGAGTTTTTGGTAGGATTGAATGACTGAAATAATTATAGTTTTGTTAAGCAATCCTAATTAGATTATCTCAGTTAAATAATTTTTACAGGCACTTAGTTAAATTGTGATTATGTTATAGCAGGCATTTGATAATGAAACCTCATTGATTTCTTACAGAACAGGGCTATTTCTATATATACCCACACGGAATGAAAGATTGATGGCTTTGAAGAGATTAAGCCTACTGCTCCATTTACTGCTTACATAATCCGCAAACAGCTCTGCTCCAAATGTCATGCAGTCATTGCAGTTTCTGCCGCCTATTTTTCTTCTGCTGTGTGATTTCATGAAAGCTCTCTATCATTCTCATCTTTTTGTGTTTAACATGAAGTCGTAATGTTTAGATTACATTTTTATTTGTTTTAAAGGGCCTGAATGCAGTAAATGATGTCAGCCTGAGCAAAACCAAGTGAAATTTAAGTTTTCTTCCAAAATGTTGCTATTTGTTTTACTGGCCACTCAATAGTACTTGCTGTTAGCAGACTTGTGTCATTAATGTTAAATGCAGGTTAGGGATGGACACATAAGTTTGTTAGAAACCCGTAGAAAAATCCCCTGACATTAAGTATGGGTGTCTGGGCAGATTGAAACAAACCATAGCATGCAACAGACCTGTATATCAAGTTTCTGTGCAGTCATATACAGTGGTATTTATATGGATATGTTCAGCATACTGCTAATTTTAATGCTGACATCTAACATTTTAAAAACATCATACATTAATTCAACTACAAATGCTGTATATGGGTGTAAAAAGTACCAGACAGATTGAGGGCTGCCAGTTTGGCAGGTGGAATGTTTGCCATGAAGCGCTCCATCCCCAGGTAAATGAAGGCACTGCATCTGCACAGCAGCTGCTCCACCTCCGACAGACTGGATACATATTGGAGAAGGGTGAGCGGTGTAGAAATAAGCAGGTGTGTTGCAATGTAACAAATACAGTAGGATCTCAGTATGCTCAGTGCAAAGACCAAACAAAGACATGCTGCACTGCATTCTAACCTGGGCGTTTGTTTGCTGCCCATGAAGCCCTCCCACAGATGGGTAAAATGCTGGCTGTGGGTTTCCAAAATCTCCTCCATCCTCGTGCACAGGCTGGTCCCTTCTATGCCAGATAGACAGCAACACACAATTATTATGAAACCCTCCACTTGCTAAAGGGGTGACCCTGACTGGGAGCTGAAATGTGACTCATAAAGGCCACAAAGGTAGAAATGTTGTTACATATTATATAAAAGAGAGGATGCTATGAGAGGCTACGAGCTGAGAAGAGGACATGCAGAGCGAGCTGTGGCAAAGCCCGGCTGCAATACAGTATGAAGAGGACATTAATCACTTCAGAACTTGGCTTTTTGAGTGTCAAAAGTACTCCCAGCACTCCTATTCTTGACAAAAACACACCATCCCCACAGAACCTAAAAGAAAAACAGCTAGAGCTATACAGTAGTGTAAATGATCATTAACAACAAGCATTTTATTTTCTGCCATAATGCAGTACATTTCCACATTTGATAACTTCAATATACTAGTTTATTAAAGGGGAACTTTGGTATTTTTCAACCTGAACCCTATTTTCCCACATTTTAGTGACTAATGGGGACAACAATTGTTGAAATTGGTCCAATATTGAGCCAGAGCGCTGCAGCCAGCAGCTGTGAAACGGACTGCTATGTAATCCTATGGGGCAATTACGAACTGTCAATGTACGTCCACTAAAAGAGCTTGTTTTTGTCACTGACAGGCTCAGATTCTTATTATAAGTTTTGACGGTGTGTAATTGCCCCATAGGATTACATTGCAGTTCACTGAAGTGGGAAGTTCCCATTTATTTCTGTAAATATGTAATGTAAAGTATGCGTTGTAATCTAATCTCTCCCAAAAAATACATTTACTTACCAAAGATGCCTTCATTGTGAGGGTCAACAACATCTGTGGGGGTATGTTAAGAATAATAATCTATGAAACAAAATTTTATTTTAAACTATATGTCAAGAACACATATACAATTTTAGACACAACATAAATGGGTATAATATTTAACAAAAAAAGGATACATTTAAGTTTACGTATGTCCACTGGGAAGGTGTTAGAAGGCAACACGTGATTCTGAGTGAATAAATTAAAGTCATTACAGCTCAAAGCAAGAATAGTTACAAACATAAAGTGTGTATGCAGTATATACATGCAAATATTGTCTCTTGCACATACAGATCTTGCAAACACCAGTTACAAAAAAGATTATGATAGATTTTAAGAAAAAGGAGACAAAGCAAAAGAAATTGAAGTAAAAAGGAAGGAGTTGGTGAAAACAATAGTGGTGCATGACATAAGCTAGAAATAGCATCTCTATGGAAACAAATTATGTAATTGATTGAAAAACCACACTTAAAAGAGAGGCGAGAGAAACTTAAATAATTGCCATTGCTGACAGCAGGTAAAAGTAATATTGCTGTCTGTATCTGGCAGGCCCAGATTCATTTACTGAACTCACCACTTTGATGGCTTGGCTTTGATCTCCCTTCCCCTTAGTTCCCTTGCCACCTTTGGTCTCCTTTTTGTTGTCACTTTCAACTGCCACAGACAGGAGGCAGAATTAATACATACACTTGTCTGCAGGGTAGATTACACAGTTTTTGGACTGGAAGAAAAAAGAAAAAAAAAACTCTCAGTATCTGCAAAGTCAATGACATTTATTAGTGACTGAAGACCAGTTCTAAAAGTTTCCTCATGGCTGTAACATATATCACCCTCTGCAAATAAAACACTAACTATTGATTGAGCATGGCTTTATCAATTTAATTACGCGATTCATTTGTTTAAAACCCTCATTTCTTATTAAACGAAGAAAAGTAATCTTTACAATCATTTTACGTTATTGTCAAATTATTATCATATTTCACGTAAAATCTCAATAGTCAATGTGCAGGATAGAAACCCACTACATCCCCAAACCCCACGCCAGCACGTACTTTGTGTGTAATATAAAAAAAACAACTAAAAAACTAAGCACTTGTACTGTACCACTCCAACATGTTTTTAGGTGTTCATTTGAGATTAACTCAAACTATTGAGTCTGAATGTGCTCACACACTTATAACGTGCTTTGGACAAAAGTGTCTGCCAAAGGAAATGCAATGCAATATTTACTGTATATAGAACTTTTTACTGATCGCCAACAGCAAATCCAAATTTCTACTCATTACTCTTTATTTCATAAAAAAAGTTGCTTTAAAAACAAATGACTCAACTGCTAAAAAAATATGCTGTTGAAATTCCGTACACACAAAGAAGGAATCAATGATTTTCCACACTCTGATCTCAAACCGCCTGGAGCACTCACCTTAGGTTTCCAACTGTACAGGAACAGAAAAAGCTAAAACACCAGAGTGTTTAATCTGTTGAAATGACCCAGGCAACTTGCCACTACTGTCAACATTAAATGCCAAGCTCAGGGCAATCTTATAGTAGTTTTACTGCCCGTGAAGCCCCAAGTCTGCCACAAACCACTGTGCTGTATGCTTAAAATAGGCCTTCCTTTTTTTAAAGCCCAATGTGTACTTAGTGTGTCATCGAGATTGGGAATTCTAAAATCCTAATAAAGTAGATTACTAGGTTAATGTCCACAAGAGGCAAAGTGTTTCATTCAGCCATCAGCCTAATATTTTCGTGCACATTTAGGACTGAATGCTCATGACTGGACCCCTCATGGTTGCGTTGATAACATTTTTTTGAAAATGACTGCTCTGTTTTATACCATCATAGAGCTCAACAGTGACCACCCACGTTTTGAAACGGCCCTGGTTCCGGAAGTGATTTTCCCCATTCAATGGCTTCATCGGCTTTTCAGAAAATGCTTATACAAGAGTTTGAAGCCTGAAACCAAGCTAACCAGCTATGAGGTGAATTGTGACCATAAAATATTTGATTAGACAGATTTGACAAACAGATGCCTACACACACAAAACCGAAATCATGATCCCCGTGGAGATAATGAAAGCTATAGGCACATTACCAATGGCAGCATTTCAAAGTAGACTTTTTTATCTGGAGTGTGCGCCCCATGTAGGCTGAGTCCTTGGCAGTGGTCCAGATCCGAATCAGACCCGCAGCCCTTTGCTGCGTGTCATCCCCTCTCTCCCCCCCCTTTCCGGTCTATCTGCACTATGTAATAAAAATGAATTAATAAATAACCCCATAAAAAGTTACTTACTTACAGTAAATCAGTAAAGTAATTTAGTTCCTTTTTTTAATGAGGTAACTAACTATAACTAATTACTATTTTTCAGTAACACTGATTGCCACTACAACTATACAGGTCCAACCATCATTTGTAGTGGCTCCTACTGTTCATGCTCTAACTAAAAGTACGAGTTTGTTATTTTACTAAATCCCTGCGAATATGAAAAACTTTTTAAAAAGGACAAACTAGACTGTAAATGTAAAATCGGTCATGAAGTCTGTGTAGTTCACAATTTAAGAACCACAATTTAAGTTGTATCACTCAATTACTCTCAGACAGTCAAATTTGAGCTGGTAAAAACATAAGTTCATATAAAGGCAAACATTTCCCACCTGAAGGCAGTGATTCTTTTGTTTGTGCTAATTTGTCCTGTGTATACTTCATGCAGGGCACTGCACAGAATAACAAATAGCCCTTTCAAAAGTGGTTTCAGGCACTATATCTTCTTGACACAATGGTAAACTGTAGATGTCAAAATTATGGTAATGATGATCCAGAAAAAGATGATCTTTTTTTTCTGTTCTCATCGTCACCCATGTATTTGATCCAAGCATTAAAAGATGTATTAGGAAATATGCCTGTGGCATATGCAATTGCCAAGTGACACACACACACACACACACACACACACACACACACACACACACATATTCACACTAGTAACAGTAACCTTTAAACATTCACTCAAGTTATGCAAATGATTCAACCTTTAAAAAGGTAAAGATGTCTGCAGCATCAGATTCAGTGCTCTTTCTACTCCCTTTTTGTTTCTTTTCAAAATATTACTGTGCATAATTTCCCAGAGAACTAAAGCATCATTGCCAAAAAACAAATGGATTTCACGCTAATAGGAGACCTACAAAATAAAACCCTGAGAGACTGGAGAAGGACACAATGTGATGGATAATATTAATTAAAATGATGAAGTGAATCCTTTTTGGTTGTTATTGTTTATTTTCACCTGCGAAAAACGTTTTAAGCAGCTTGTTTTAAACTGACTTTTTAAATCAGATTCTGTCCGACTCTTCACACATCCAAATGTTTGTTGTGCTCCAAGAAAGTAATCAACTAGAGACTATCTTGTGAAGGGATCACACCAGCTGCGGCGCCAAATTGGGCGTTGAAATGAATCATCGCGATGCGGACCTAGACGATTCTGCATCGATGCAGTGACAGACCATAATCGATTATTGCCTACTGATTGCGGTACTTGTTGATTTCCCTGTCGCTGCTTTTTTTAATTTTTGCCTTTTGTTTAGACTTCGCTACATTCAGGAAGGGTCTTTTTAAGAGCAGATACAATAAAAAGGGGAGTTCATACATCTCTGACTGCTTGAATTTGTCGATGGAAAACCATGTGCAGCAATATATAACATTTAGGAAGTGACGCATCGTGATATCGAATCGTTTTGAATTGTTGACAGGAAAATCGTAATCAAATTGAATCGTGAGACCAGTGAAGATTCACACCCCCCTAATAGATAGATACTGTAGATAGATATATAGATAGATTGTGATGTCAGCAGTAACTTAGAGATCTTGTATTAATGTCCATTATTCTGTGTGATTTGGATGCTTGCACGGTTTAGCTCACTCTATACTGACCTGGGCAGGTGGAAGGTTCCACCTAGGTGAGGCTGAGAAGGTCAAATGCCATTGACTGGAGTAAGAGGGGAAAAGGAGTTGGCAGCTTGTTGTGAGGCAGCATTTTCATTCGTTTAGAGTTCTTTTGCTTTTAGTTTAGTTTTATTAAATCTGACAGGTTTCAAGTAAGTAAGTGATATAACTCTAATAAAGCATATCTTGTCTTACATTATCTGTACTACTGTTGTCCAAAAAAAAACATGTTCCTTTCCCTGAATTTTGCAGAAGTATAATATTTAGTCTCCAACAAAAAAAATTGGTTTCTTAGAAATTAACAAAGGAAATTAGGGGAAATAAGTGATCAAAGGTCTGGATTAACCATTCCTTGGACAATAAGAAAACGTTTTACAAACAATTTAAACAGGGTGCTTGTTTAATTAGGACAGTAATAACAGACCGAATGAATGTTGAGCAGGAATTCTCCTAATGGTCTGAAATGACTTGGTTGCCATCCATTCAAAACTTAGAGCACTTATGTTCCTAAAGTTGCATGTTCATGCGAATGGTTAGGAATCCATAGGCAGTGCTTGCAAACATTTCTTAAAATGTGTGTGCATGCATGTCTCTGGTACCTTTGTCTTGTTCTTCTTTGTTCAGGCGACTGTAGAGAAGCTGGAGGGAGAAGTCTCGTGACACAGAACTCAGGCTTTCATCCTGCAGGATGGACAAGGCTTCCAGCGGCAACTCCAGTAACTTCTTGTCTGCCAGCAATACCACATACTCCCCTGGTTCTGCTGGTAATTTACCTGTATACATACACATGAGTACAACCATTTTTGCACATATTGTATGCTCTCTGACAGTAGAACCGCTTAAAAAAATTAGATGTTGCTGTACAGCAACCTTTAAGGAACTATTGCTCCATTTCTGAAGTCCATCATTTCTAACTGGTAGTGGTTGTTCCAACAATTTGGTCAGTAATTCTTATAAAACAGTTCAGTGGCAATACAATCCCCACAGTGCTTTGTAAAAGAACTGAGTTATCAAGTTGTGTTTGTAAATCGTTTATGACATTAAAAGGTATAATGTGTTATTTTTGTTGGTAGGCATTTGACACACAGCGTGCAAAGTTGGCTCCTCCTCCCCAACGCAACGAGCCAGAGGAAGAGGGAAAGGGAGAGAGAGCAGTGGTGGTTGAGGAAGGTAGAGAGTGAGGGAAGAGATGGAGCATCGTTAGCAGTGAATCGGAGAAATAAAATGCAATTTTCTGATTTACGTTCTAAAGCACAAATAAACGCACACACCTCCACACAACCCTACGAGAAGAATTTTGTGTAAATGCAGCTTATCCTGTCCGCTGGTGCCTCTCGACTCTGTGTATGGCTCACACCCGCCCTCAGGCCAAACTGACACCGATAACATTACACAGCAGAGCAGAGAGAGATGGCGAGCAGGGGAAACACTGAAGCACACAACGATATAACAACCTAGTCTCATCCCAGGTCGTCAAATACAGCCACTTTGTATCATGCAGATGCTAAAGGGTGCTTTGTGCCTCAGTATCAGTCGCTGAGGGGATTAACAAAGTGGTGGTATTTGACAACATGGGAATGAGAATGTGCTGTTATTGGCTGGGGTTTACTACCCATGTGGGGCTCAAAGACTCTTTGCCGACGCCCATAAAACGTACAAAAATAAGCAAAATAAGAAAGCAAGCTCACACCCAACATACTCTTCCTTTACCTGAACTCCCTTTCTCTTCTTTATCTTTGGCTTTGGCCATCTCAGGGACTGGTAGTGATGCAGCCTGGGGCCTGAGGAAGGTAAGGACAGCTAAAGTTCAGTAGGGCTACACTGCCATAGAACCAGAAATAGAAATAGAGACATGCATAATCGCTTTGTGTAAGCTTGCTGCATGCATTTGTGAATGCAACAGGTACAAACTTTGTTTTGACCACACACTTGAAGCATGAGAAGTCAAACTGTGTGAGAAGTGGATTCAAATAGTCTTCCATAGCTTGTACAATTTCTCTGAAGTGGGGTCCTAACATTTCTTCTGCAGCAGTTTTCTGTATAGGCAAGGAATACAAGGCAAGAAAAAAAAAAGAAAAGAGAGTTTTTATTGTTTCAGGTCACTGATTACTTCCATGTCTCCCCAGTAGGCAAGATAGAAGAGACATGAGATGATAATAATTACAGTGGAGTGAGCCTTTTTAAGAGGCTTGCAGTGGATATTGTTAATAGAGTGAAATAAGAGCAGAGGTCTCAACAAGACATACACGGGGGAAAACGTGATGCTCCTCAGAGGCCTCCAGCCTGCCCTCAGCACTGTGCCAACAGGCTTGCTTGAGGAGAGCATGTCTTGTCTCCTGGCCAAAGGTCCGAGTCTGCTCCCTCAGTGCCAGCAGAGCCTGTGGGCAGACTGAAACCTTGGCCACCCTAGAGCACGTCAGGGTACCTGCAACAACAGGATTGACGATCAAATGCGTATAGACAGACACATACAGGCCTTGTAATTGGTCCCCATGAGTACCTCCAATCCCTCCTCCTCCTCCTGGACCTTTTGTAAGATCCCCCTCTCTCTTATTCTTTCTCATCTTATTTTTTCCTTTTCCGTTTCTTGTCCTCATTCTCAGACAATGAGTCGAGATGCCAGCCTAATCCTTTTTTTCCCTATTCCTACACTACTTATGTCAGACTAGTCGCAGGAAAGGTCATGCAAGCAGGTACTACAGTATGCTAATACCCTGTGATGACTAATGCAAGCTGGTGTTCCATGCCAGATCAGTAGAAAAAAGGTGAAAGGGAAGTTCAGCTGGCTTATTATACACTTTGTCATCTTTTCCTGTCTCGTCTTGATTAAATCTGAACTTTTCATCTGACTTGCAGATAAATGTTACATGGGAATAGTGAATTCATTTGGTTCCATTTACATGCTGACAACAATGCTGTGAACAGCAACGTATGTGTGTGTGAAGACCGTATTCCCAGGGCTATGGAACAAATTAGATACAGTATAAAAATGCATAAATGCAGTAAAAACAAAAGTTTGAAATGGCCCGCATCTCTAATACAAGTAGGAAGTCTGGCAGCTCTTTGTATTATGAACATTGGTTAAAAAAAATGTAAGTCCTGACCTGTACCTTGCGTAGTCTTTCCCTTTTGATTTGGAGCTTTGGTCATCTCATAAAAGGCCCCATAAAGTTCTGACCTAAAAACAAAACAAACACTCAAAAAAAACTTTTTACATCTTACCTGTATACTTTACGCATTGCTTCACGTGTATTTAAAATACCTTAAATTTCAAATAATGAAAGTAAGAAATTCCATCTCTCTCTATATACACTACATCAGCCCTCTAGTGGCACGTGTAACACACAGCAGGCCCCCTCTTCTACAGGTACAGTATTACTTTAGCCTATATCTATTGTGACTTGCATGACCTTTTTTAAATCATGTTATCATGTACCATTAACTGTCTGGGCCAGATAAGGACAGAATTTACAGCATTGCAAAGAAAAGGGAATAGAGAGTAAACAGAGGACGACAAAATAGAAATTACCCATCTTCAGAGTGCTGAAGCAGCAGGATTTTCAGGTTAGGCGGGAGCTCTGCAAGGATATTTAGGTGGCTGGGATAGATGGTCAGGTGGCTGAAGGCCTGCAAACCAGAAAGTAATTTCAAGAACACAAACAGCATATTATACAAACTTAAAGTGCCTTTGATTTTTTTTCCCCTTCATTATGTGAATAAAGGACTTTTTTAAAGAATAAAAGGTAGTGTTATGATATCAGTTTAGTGTTTTTCGAGGAGTTAGCTGATAGGGCAAGTGCTGACATGTGACTTGAAGGGTTTTGTTTGTGTGACGCTGATAACTCATTCCATTGCAGCTGTATGGGATGAGATTCATTCAGGAGATTGTCTCCGGCGGGAGACAGTCACAGAAACGGCACGCTGATGGCTGCAAACCACACGCTTACCACACAGAGAACACTATTGAAGACAAAGATGCCTAAAGACTATTCTTGTTTTCCCACAACTTTTGTATATACACCTTTTAAAAGCTGAACTACAACAAGAAGGAAGATGGGGGCTGGCCTGGCAAGGACGCCGACAGAGCAGCCATCTCTAGACTTGAAACCATGCAGTGGCTGGGTGAGTCAGTTTAACACAGCACAAACTCCTCTTAGGTAGGAAAGCATACACTCAACCAGGTCAGTTTAGGTCTAACTCTCACACAGGGACAGGAGACAATACCATTAATGTTACAAGCTAGGTTAGCCTCTACTAGCTGTGTGTCTTTGTAATACGAGCCTAGGTTAGCTTAGCCTTGTAACAGGTAGGTTGTTGGTCTGGTTTGATTTCAGAACATAAGAAAGCCTGTTGCATAACAAAGGTTCCACCAGAGATACAGTATGTGAAGAGGAACAGAGAAATATGTATTTGTTTCAATTTACAAGTATTTTGAACATAGGCATATTTTTGGGTATAGACAGTAGGGACATGTCTCTACCAATGTTGAGGTGCTGCTGAATTGTCCCCAGCAATATTTTTACAGATCTCAAAAGATCTTGTCATTTAAACTGACAGTAGCGCTAACATCTGAAGAATATTAAAATGTAAGGCATCAGGTCATTTTTGTTGAGTTTCAGAAATTCAGGTTTAATATGGTTTACAGCAGCAATTGGTCCAAACAGAGTAACAGATTATTTACAGATCTGTTTATTGTAAAACAAATCTATCATATCAATTTCTTTAACTATTTATTGATTTGAGTCTCAGATTTATATTAATACAATAAAATTTCAAATATGTGTTTAAAATCAGAGAAGAACTAAATAAATAAATAATAATAATATATATATATATATATATATATATATATATATATATATATATATATATATATATATATATATATTGAATGAAGTAAACATTTTGCAGAGTGAAGCTATCTTACAAGCATACTTACATTACATGGGGCAACTTCTTGCTGAATTATGTTCATTAAGCTGCAGATGCCACAAAGTTGTTCCACATACAGTACTAGCTACTGTACATGTTGGTGTAACTAAAAAGAAGTGTGTCTGAAGCGCCACTACTCTGTGTGGTTTTGGAAGTGCATTTAGAGCAGAGGCCATAACAGTACAGAGTGTGTCGCCCATCAAGGGAATTTTCCGGGCTGAGTATGACAGCATCCATAAATCATGAGTGCGAAGGGGGGGGTGACCGGTACCTTGGAGAGACTGTTGAGGGAGTCTTCCACTCCCTTCAGCATGCTGCTGGGCCTCTCCTCCTGAGAGAGGAGCAGCTTCCTGTGAAGGCTGAGCAGAGCGGAGAGCTGGGACACGCTAGTGCCAGCACAGGCAGAACGTAGGACCTCGGCCATCGTAGTGACAGTGCAGCAGCTCTGGGAAAAAAACAGAAGATGGATGAAAGAGCTGTTGGTGATAGCACGAATTATAGTAGGCGATGATTATTAAGTAAGCGAAGATAATGTGTGGGTACAGATGCAAGGGACTGTTTTGTGCATAGAGCCACCTGCCTGCAGTCGGACAGTGGCAGCATATGGACCCCTGTTTCATACAATGTACTCTATGTGGACCTTTCTACAGTGTGCATGGGCATAAAAGTGATGAGAATGAAAGTGAAACCTGATGATTAGCAAGTAGTTTATACACATTATACAAGCACTGCACTCTCAAGACAATGCATCCACACTCAGGCAATGTAGTAAAAAAATGCCCATATTATCTGATGCACAATACCTGAAACAGGGCAATATATTGACCTGCCACTGCAGGGTCAGACTGGCCATGACACTCCAACATGTTGAGAGAGGCATCAGCCAGGATGGAGGAAGGCAGCTTGTGTTGGAGACACAGGTTGATGGCCTCAGCCAGAGCCTTACTGGCCCTTGCCAACAGCTGCTGGGCTCTACGCCTCCTCCCCTGCTACAGACATCACCGACACACATATAGAAAATACAGGCAGATTAAAATACCTGTATGTAAGTAAGTCTGCATAATCAGTCAAACATACGCACGTACAGTACACATACAAGCATGTTACACTGTGTATATAAATCACAACACTATCAATACACTGCATTATATCTCTATCATTCTAAAATATCATCATATTGCAGCTGTATTATGATTCATTCCCACAGTGTCTTATTAAATGCTTTGTTCTTAAATTTGTAGGTAATATATTTTAAAATAGTTTAAAAGGCCCTGAATATTTGTATTGATGTATTTGTATGAATATTATGTTCATAGTTTGTTTCTACATAAGAAGTTATACACTATTTCAAAGCAGGCCATTTTGACTGGCAACAACAATTGTAAGACCCCCAATGACAAAAGCACAATAAATGAATTGAACAAAGCTGTCTGTGACTGCATTCATCTAATTTTAATATTATTCAAATCATTTTGTTTCATTATAGTTTATCCCAATACAGACACAATAGTCAAAATTGAGCCATTCAACATTACCAACTGAATCTTACTTACTATTCCAAAATGTTGCCACATAAATAATACATTGGCCCCATTTTATTCTGCACCAAGTTTGATATGGACAATAGATCTCTCTGTGCTGACTTTCAATATGAGAGCTATGCAGAGAGCCCAGGGATTTACCTCTGAGGGATTTAAGATGTGAGGCGATCATCAGTTTAAAGACCTTAGACTAGAGAAGAGTCAGAAAAGATGGGCTCACTTGTCAGGAGGTATGTACCTGCAGCTCAGCACTTTTGGCAGAGGTCGCCCTTGACTCTCCTCTGCTTGATTCGCTGTTTTTCTCTTTCTCTGAATTCTCCTCCTCCATGTAAATAGCTTTAGGTTCAGCCCAGGCCTCCTTCTGCACAAAATGATTTCAAGATCACAGAACAATAATCGTGATTAGTATAAAATCCCCTCATGATCACAAACCATGAAGACCTGAGCTTTTCTGTCTTAAATTATGTAAGCGGACATCCATCTCTCTAATCACTATAAGCTTTTCACCTTGTGTAGTAACTTTTTCCAGGTTATTTGTCCATTGGTGTGTGTGTGTGTGTGTGTGCACACGTCTGAATCAGGATTGCCAAAAAGGCATGCAAGTTAAAGCTACCAAGGTTGATATGACTTCCAACACTTAAAGGAGAATTCCGGCCAATTTTTACATTAATCTTGATCGCTATAGCTATGCGAGTACTTTCGATAGAAAAAAAAACTAGTGCTGTCAGTTAAACACGTTATTAACGGCGTTAACGCAAACCCATTTTAACGGCGTCAATTGTTTTATCGCGAGATTAACGTTCTTTTTAGCCTAGCAAACTTAGTTTTTAGAACACCACACCGGATCTAGCTAGACCGGAAACAAAACAACAGGCACGCCGCACACACTTGTTTGGGCATGCGAGCCGGCCAAAGAGTAGTAGGCTAATGTTACGTTTTGAGTGGATGGCGAGCGCGAGACGCCGAAATGGATGCCAAGAAGATTCTGAATGGAAAGTTTACTTTTAAAAAGTTGTCGAGGGGGACAGTAGTTTCACGCATACACAGCCTGTACGACACGGAGAAAGCAGCCCAACTGGAACTGCTGCAAAGTGCTGCAAACGCTGTCTCATTAACCGGTGATCACTGGACGTCAGTGAGTAATCAAAATTATTTTGAAGTTACTGCACACTATATTGACTATGTATATCAGCATATGGTTTTAGGACTGTTGTTTGTATCGTTTTTTTGACTGTTTTTGTCATTTGGGACATTGTCCACCCCCTTTTCTGTCCAGGAGAATTGTTACATTCCTTATTAGAAAAATTTAAAGGTTACAAATGTCCTGCTGTGGCATCTGGTTTTTGGACCATTTTGTTTGTACTGTATGGACCTTTTTCACAGCAGACATTTTGATTTGTCATAGTAGGAAGAGCACAGCTGAAATTGATAACCTTAAGGATGGCTCAGTTCCATCAAGTGTCCCAGTAAGCTATTTCAGTGAGTCAGCATGCACAATACCAGGGCCTCTCCTAAGTGGAATTCAGCCATCATTAATGGTTTTGAATACACCTGTGCTTTTCCTACTATGACATGTCAACATGTCTGCCGTGAAAAAAGGTCTATAAGCAAAGTGTTAGTGTTACATCTCAGTTAGGTTAGGTACTTGTAGGAATTGTGCAATGACAGATTCACACATTTTTCTTTTTTTTACAGTAAATAAATAATAAACAATTACAAATCTTAAAGTCAAGTTCATAAAGTAACTTTCTTTGCATTAATTTGATTCCCAATTAAGATACACTGGTAAGAATTGCTTTCCATTGTTAATATGTACTTAAAAACAGTTCTGAAATGCAAAATAATCAAATTTTATTCATGTGATAAAACATGCGATTAATCGTGATTAACTATAGGAATTTGGCGATTAATCGCGATAAAAAAAATTCATCGTTTGACAGCTCTAAAAAAAAAACAACCTGGATCGGTCCTAGCAAACTGGAGTAGCTCCAGCTACGTGTACAAGCGTCCATTGAGCTAAAATGGCAGTTGTCGGGGCAAGTTTTAGAGTGCCTTTGTGCCTCTTAACAGACACAAAATGCAACTAATATGTCTGTGCCACATGAACAGGGCCATAACGTGACAACAAGATGCGTTTTCTACTCAGACAGTTTAAATTCACCTACCCTGTCTTGATCCCGTCGGTGGGTAGCTTGGCCTGTTAGCTGCTAGCTGCTAGCTGCCGTCCGTGATAAGTGTGTTCAGCCAGGCTTTTGTGAAAATCATCACGCAGCAGTTCCGTGTGTATTTGTAGCTCATCCATTTTGTGTGTGTGATCGATCTGGTGTTGGTGAGTAGGAGGCTTGGCAGTGTCGATCTGTGTGGTAGTTCCCTTAGCCAGGTAAGCAGCCTACAAAAATCCCCTGAGCGCCCAGTGGTCTGGTGGATATCCTCCAGAGGACAGATCATGCCTTTGTGGCGAAAGATTTTAGTTTATTTCCGCCTCAAAAATAGGTAATTGAGCACTGTAGTGGTTATGACCATATCAATGACTATGTAACTACATGGAAACAAAATAAACGATGTCTGTGGCTTGCACAGTAATAGCGTTACTTAAGCCTAGCTGTAGCCTTGCGCGGTCTCCTGGGAATTCAGTTGTAGCAGGAAAAGGTAAACAGTAGTGTGCAGATTGGAGCGTAGTGTGTGAAGAGTGGAGTTGTTTATAAGGGAAGAAGCTTGGAGTAACGCAACTATGGAGAATATAGCAGATATACAACACACGGAAGAGCCTTTTGAGTTTGATGATCGTCCTTATTTATTCAAACCCGAGTATACAGACGAAGAACTAGCCTCACAAGAGTTGGAAAGAACGAGACAGACAGAGGGGCAACAGGCAGATGAACTTGCTGCTCCAAGCGCAAGCTAAAAAAAGCCTTCAGCAACTGGAGGACATAGCCACACCACCGCTCCGTGGATTGTTGTCGGGATAATTATCACAGCCTGGCTGTACACACTCAACGGAGGGCAGCTAGCAACTAGCAGCTACTACTGCACTACTGTTTTTTTTAGGGGGGAATAAACTTCAAGACGTGACATGACCTGTCCTCTGGAGGACATAGCCACACCACCGCCGCTCCGTGGATTGTTATCGGGATGATTATCACAGAAGCCTGGCTGAATACACTCACCGGACGGCAGCTAGCAGCTAACGGCTATTAGCTAGCAGGGCAAGCTAGCTACCGGCAGGATCGAGACAGGGACCAGGGTAAGTGAATTTAAACAATGTCTGAGTTGAAAATGCATATTGTTGTCACGTGAGGGCCCCGTTCATGTTGCACAGACATTTTAATTTAATTTTATGTCTGTTAAGAGGCACAAAGGCACTCTAAAACTGCCGTTTTAGCTCAGTGGAAGCTCATACACGTAGCTGCAGCTTCTCCGTGTTGCCTGCACTGATTCGGGGGTTTTTTCAATCGAAAGTACACGCATGAACGATCAAGATTAATGTAAAAATTGGCCGGAATTCTCCTTTCAAGGGGTGATAGAATGATTATATAGGATATTTCACACTGTTCCTTAAGGTCTCCTAATGGGTATGTAAAATTGGTTGGGCTGAAAATTGCCCGAATGCTATTTTATGGGCCCTTAACTACCCTGTGAATATGGCCCTATTTGTAACAAGAGCTTTTCTTCCAAACATGGTATGCTCATGAATATTTAGATGAGCTGCACGCTGATTGGTTTGAGCGAACCACATACAAACACATTGGAGACGAGACAGCAGGTCTCATATTTCAGACACTGCAAAAGTTATACATTATTTGTCTACTATTTCGTTATTAAATTCACTTCTGAGACTTTTTTATGCGAGAAATCAACTATGTAAAGCTCAAATATGGGCCGTTTTACGAAAATTGATGGATAATTGCAAATTTGGTAAGACGTGTCGGGCTTTAGGAGCTCCACACAGTCTGACGAGAAAGCGGAAACCTCCATACCCAGTGAAAGTCACCGTTTCTTGGTTACTGGACTACCGGGGCTCGGGGCTCTGCAGAGCTGGCCTGCTGCCAACTGCCAGCATAACTAGAGTACATTTACAGTTTGAATTTCGTCACGCCACTAATATTAAAGCTAACCCAAGGTCTTATAAAGCTAACAATTGTGTCCGATTGCAATTTAATGCATTTTTGTGAACATGAGGGGTTTCGTTAGCTGCTAGCTAGTCCCTTCAATCCTATGTGTACAGATCGCGGCTAGTTAGCTTTACTTTCGGCATAACTAGAGTATATTTACAGTTTGAATTTCGTCACACCACTTATATTACAGATACCCCAAGGTCTTATAAAGCTAACAATTGTGTCCGATTTCAATTTAATGCATTTTTGTGAATTTCAGAGGTCTAGGAGGAGGCTAGCTAGCTCTCATTGATACAGCTCCAGCCAGCCGTGGGCTCTATCAATGAGACTCATGGACAAGGGGCGTTTATTTTCCCCGATGGTTGGAACTCTCTTACCACATGAAACATGTGGTAAGCGATTGCGGGCGTAACAAGCTCGCTGACCGCGCTCTCACTCACACACACCGGCCATTTAGCAGAAAAAGGGGAGCTGCAGGCCCTGGAGCTCTGTCAGGGCAGCAGCGTTTGGTAGTCCATTAACCCAGAAACGGTGACTTTGCACGGGTATTGAGCACCGTGGGCTGCCAGCCATGACGGAGCTCCATCTAGCTCACAGCAGGCCGGGGTCTGTGAAGGAAGACAGGCCGGGCGGCGAGGCAGCAACCCAGGCTGCACCGGCCGCTCAACTCCGACACACAGTCGGACAAAATTTGCAATTGGTCATCAATTTTCGTAAAACGGCCCAAATTTGACCTCTACATAGTTGATTTCTCGCATAAAAAAGTCTGAGAAGTGAATTTAGTGGTAAAATAGCAGATGAACAATGTATACAATTTCTGAGATCTGCGCGACCTATTCAGAAGACTAAGCTGATCTCAGATCAGTGGTGTAGCCTATGTAAATGTTTGGGCGGGACAAAGATAGAGACTAGAGCCAAATAAGGAGGAGCCACCAATGGTTAGCTGAGATTTGCCCGTTTTCAGAGGCAGTTTCAAATTGTGAGATTTGCAGAGGAAAGCGGTGTCAATGGGATTTTGAGGTTCTATGTATGTCCTATTTACCCACCAAACTGTTGTTATTCAACTATGACAAGGTAAAATCGGTTTTGCAGTCTATCACCCCTTTAAGCAGTAGTGTGTTGAAAACTTGACAGAAAAGGGATTTCTTTCTGGTATGTTGTTTTTGTGTTCACAAAAGTTCTAAAGGCATGGATAGTCTGGAGTAGAGTTACTTCAAAAAAAGGACAGATGCATAGTTGCAGTTTCAAGATTTTACTTTAAAACCATCATCAGGGACAGGTAGTGATGTCAGCAAACAACAGTAAATAAAGTCCAGGTAAGCCAGCTGCTCAGCATTAGGCCCCGTTTACACGAATACGCTTGCAGGTGAAAACAACAGAATATTTTGTCAGATGTGCCTTTCGTTTAGACGGCGATGGCATTTTTGGGGCTTAAAAACACAAAAAAAGTGAAACCACCCTCCAGAGTGGAAATCTTAAAAACGCAATGTGCGTGTGCGCGCCGTGTGTGTGTGTGTGTGTGTGTGTGTGTGTGTGTGTGTGTGTGTGTGCCGTGTGCGTATTGTGTGTGTGTCGTGTGTGCCGTGTGTGTCCGCTGCACGTGTGTGCGTCACGTGTGTGTCGTGTGTGTGTCGTGTGTGTGTGTGTGTGTGTGTGTGTGTGTGTGTGTGCATTGTTTGGAGCAATAACTCCACCTCCTCGTCTGTCCAGACAAAACTGTCAGCTTTTGTTGTTCGCTTCGCGTGAGGAGAGGGAGACAAGTAGAAGAAAGGTTCTACACAGGCGTGCGGACTTGAAGATATAGTACAAAATATTGAAGATATTTTGTACTTCAATGGTAAAAAGTAGAGATGCTGCTGTGAGGAAGTTTTCCCACGAGTTAATAAACCCGTCACAACACTGTAAAGGCTCCACGGCTGTCTGGTCACTCCGACTCTCTGGTTAAGCTTTTGCTTAAAAAGCTCATTTTGGCAGATGTCGGGTTAAGACAAGAGGCAGAAGCACCGCCCACTTCCCTTAGGTGGCCATGTCAACCATAGGCTGTATATAAATTATGTTTTTTTTTTTTTTTAGGATTCTGCAGATTTGATTTTCACTTTAAACCCTATCTACAGTATGTACCGGACATATGTACACATGAGCATTATGTGTAAATATATGAACATTTGTGTTGTCTACCTGTTTGTGTCTGTCCCAGAGAGCACACAGATAAATGGGGTCCTCTTGCATAGCCAGCAGTCTAAAGTACTTTCCCATCAGACTCAGGCAGCAAGCTCTGGTCTCTATGTTGTCCAGGGAGTGAGAGCTGACTGTAGCCAGCTGGCCCAGAGCCACCTGCCCCAAGGTACTGCCCACACTCACCCATTCCTGGACAAGACACAAGGAAGTTAAGGTCATATGAGGAGATGGAGGGAGGAAAAGCAATGCACTTACTTGCAATATCATTTGACGAACAAGTTTTTGGATACACAAACCTCTCTCAATTTGACTGGATGCATTAAAAAGTTCAGTACTTGGCTAAACAAAAACTCATTTTGGAAGCAAATCCTAACATGTTTATACATATTTACTTTTTTCCTTTTTTCACCAGGAAAAGCTGTTATGAAAGCTGTTCAGAAAGCAGCATTGGAAGAGTGGAAGGAGGCTTGGTGTCTGTGGAGAAAACATAACGTAAGTAGTCTATTTTTAAATTCATCACAGTAGCTCAGTCCATTAGGACTTGGCATGGGAACCAGAGAGTTGACAGTCCAGCTCGGACCAAGTGTCAAATGTGGACTGATAGTTACCCCTGTAAGTTACCCCCAACTGCTCGGGGTGCCATCCCATGAGGCATTTTTTTTTAAGTGCTTTGGGGGGTGGGGGCCCTTTATAAGTTATTTTGGGTATAACAGTGAGTTAGAATAGTAACACATACACTATTATTCATATCTAAACATCCTAATAAATCTATAGCTGTCTGGGGCTCTTAACCCCAGGCCCCCAGGCAGTTGCCTACCTTGCCTAGTGGTAAAGTCTGCTCTTGGAGTTTTTGTTCCTGTGAGCCAGAGTGTAGGCCTATTTCACCAGTGTTTCTGACCGTGAGTGGCCGCGACTTGGGTATGTGGCACAAATGGCAGGTGTATTGCTCAGGACCCATGGAAGCACAGTGTTCAGTGTGATTAGTAAAGTAGTAAAGTTGTTTGTATGAGCAGTTCTCAAGAAAGCTGCAAGCAGCAATATCACAGGGCAAGGAATCAGGCACGTTTTTAACAGGCACTGCATCAGTTAATATGAAATGAGTTTTAGAGTTCTGTGTGATGCAATAGCTATCATCTCATTTGGCTTTTCAAACATTTGTTGACTGGACTAAGCCCATTCCGAATGGAGGGATTTCTTACATAGTGTATCCATCTTCTGACTGGAGTTTTAAGGTTTTCTTTTTGGTACACATGGAAATCATTTTTTATTTTTGTATTATATTATAAATCCAAATCCAAACTCCATGTTACTATTTGGCTCTCCGTTTTCTTGAGGAGCATTAGCTTACAAGAGTCGAGTGAGTGTGAGCTAACCCATGATCCTTGGCAACTTTTAGAACATCTTATACACACACACACACACACACACACACACACACACACACACACACACACACACACACACACACACACACACACACACACACACACACACACACACACACACACCTTACTATGCCTGTCTCCTGAACTCAACGCTCTAGTAGGAAATCCTACATAAATATTCTAATGAAGGCTAAACATTCTGAACAGCTTAATTCTTGGGCAGTGGTGTCCCAAATGAACACATTGGTGGAAAGCCACCTTGGAGTGATGGCTAGTTGCTGCACTTTGGTTTCGGTTTGGTTATGACAGTGATAATAATAATAATAATAATACACAATTACCTGTCAATAAAGCTGAGGGGTGAGTGAGAGTGGTCACACATAAGGGTATAAAGTACAAAACAGCCTGGTGTTACTTTGCATGTTAGCGTCCCCAAATGGCAATCATACGCAACCAACCTTCTGACCAACATAGTAAGCCAGAATTTATCAACATGGATGTTTATCTTGTTGATGTTTAGAGTAATATTTTGTATTCTTTGAAGTGTAAATTTGTCACTTCCTGTGCCCTAAGAACATTTTGTCCTCAATACTATACCCGAAACTTGAAATAATTTAGACAGGGCAAATCTGAGTTACATAGAATGGAATGTTTCTATCTTTTCCAGCCCTGATTTGTGTATGTGTGATTTGTGTATGTTTTTTTTAATATATATTTATCTAGTTTAACAGCTCATCTAAATATGCTGACCTAAACTAGTCATGTATATTGTAATGAAGAAATATTGCCCTAAAGCAATGCCCTTAAAATGTTTTTAGTTTTTAGACAACAATGGGATTCTACGAGACACAGGTATACGCTGGATTTCTGAGTGGAATAAATAGTTGGTATTGGTCTTTTTATTCATTGATGATAAAAAGATCAATTAATAATCCTTTGAAATAAGATCCTGCACCCTAATAATAAAGAAATGTAATAGGTAGGTAATGCAATAGGTTGTTAGTGTAAAAGTGCTTTGGCATAATCTGTAAATTTGCTACATTGATTGGGCAACACTACAGTCTACATCATTACCGTGCCAGGTGATTATATCTAGCAGTCATAGATTATATCTAACAGTTAACCCAGGTTTGAGGTGTTTGTGTACTGTCTAACCTGTGTTAGAGAGTTGGGCTCAGGTGTGCAGCGTGTAAACTCCTCCAGTGCTATCTCAGCAGAGGTCTTCCTCTGGCGGTCCAGAGCTTGGCGTTTCTCTTCAGCACAATGTTCCTCCAGCACGGCCAGACAGAATTCTGCCAGGGCCACTCGCAGACGCAGCAGCCTCCGCATGGCTCTCAGTGACAGTCCATGACTCTGGCAAGGATAAAAGCACCAACATAAAAACAAAAAAGAGAAAATGCACTCAAAATTGTAGGCACACACATGCAGTATGGAGAAATTCAAGTAACTCAAGTTTAAATGATAAAACACCACAGCAGTATATTTGCTTTCCTATTTCAATGGGCTGCCACTTTGAAATCAGAAGCACCTTTTCTTTATAATATTAAAAAGTCTAACTACAATTAAAATGGTCATTTGAAACACTTCTCAAGTGGCAGGTTAGGGTGCAGGAGTAGGCTGTGATGATGAGTTCACAGACAAATAGCAACTTAGACAAGATGTGTGATCACATATTGTGAGACAAGGCAAATGAGAAATGTGGGCAATGGTCTGAATAAGACTGAAAACCAATCATTTAAACATGACATAACGGAGTATGGAACAAAAGCCCAGCTCATGAAGATTAATAAATGAACATTTCAGCTTTTTCTCTCGTTTCCAAAGCAGATTGGATGCTAAACTTAGCAGGGCAGCAGCACCATCTGCTGAAAGCACACTGCTACAATCCAGCCTCCAATAGCTGAGTCAAACATCCACAGACAATTTAATCAAAAACGGAATACAGCAAGCAGCAGGTGTGAGAGTTCAATCAATCTTTCATGATTCTATCAACATGTAAATCAAGGCTGCAGCCAGTGGAATGCCAGGCCATCTCTGGCACTGAAGCCCTCAGATAACCTCATCTGTAGGACAGCTTGTATAGTGTCTAGATAAAATAGGATTCTAACAGCCATCTGCTGTTGACAAGTAACAGTAATGGAGGCTTTATCTTTGTCAAAACATCTCTAAGATATAAACAGCAATACACACATACACACAACTATTTAGTTAAGATATCACACAGCCAAGAAGCCCAGAATACGACAACAGGCACAACAGGGCCTAATTAACCTCATGCAGCAGCTTAACTGTGATTCGGTCAATTAGACTCTTTAGGAAATGAGATTCGGAAAGCACAAACAAAGCCTCTCTCTCTGTCATTTAGCCATAAAAAGAGCTTTTCACAGGAAAGTCCTTTTTTTTCTTTTCAAAAGTGAAAGAAAATGCTCAGATACAAGTTCTCTAAATAGGATCAAACATTTTGCCATCTGCACGTCCTTAAATTTTTTAAATTAGATTCTCTATTTCTGGTGTTCATTTTCAGCCAGCTTCTGTGCTAATCAGTGTCCTCGAAGGAAAGTTAAGTAGAGTCAGGGGTGTTGGACTGGGGGGGTGGGGGCAAAAATGTGCTAGAATGAATAGCTGTGGATGCGGGGAGGGGCCCACTGAGAATGCCTTTCAACAAGGCCCAGAATTCTGTGCTACACCCCTGAGTAGAGTGGCTGTGACTGGTTAAGTGTTGATAATAAACGACGCACTGCTTCCCAGAACATGTGAGAGATGAAACGCCTCCCATGGTTCATCACAGTAAAGGATGGATTTTTAAGAAACATGTATGCCCTTTATTTACCTCCTCCTGTGAGATGAGCAGTTTCTGAGCATTCAGTGCCACATGTTCCTGCTCTGTAACAGCGAGCTGCATTTGGGAAAGCCCATCAAGCAGGAAGCGTTGTTTGTCTTCTGTGGAAGTGGTATGGTTGGCTAGGATTCTGTAAGACAATATTGTTAAGACAGAGAAAACAAAGTATCAGTTTCTGAGTGAGACATCAAATGAGCCCGAATCAAACGGACTATGTAAAAATCACACTGGGCCTAATACAAAAACCACTCGTACAAACAGTTTAAAAAGTAATTTATAGAACTTGTGGCTTTCACTAACTTTCTCATAGTTAGAATTTTCTCTTGAAATTCACAAGTGGTCAGGACCTGAAATAATATTGCCCTAATCTGTATAAAATGATTCTACTGCAACAGCTGCCTCAGGGCGTTCATGCAGGTCGCTGTCCAGTAGCATCCTCTGTTGCATCGACAGTGTAGCATCACCCACTCATACTGTATTAGGCCATTATCTGCTTTGTTTCAGAAAGACATTTTTTTTTAAGTATCTAACTTCATGTTAAACCATTCACTTTTCATTTACATCAGAGAACAGCGCCACATAACTGATGGCACATTGTTAAAAGCTGTATTATAAATGTTTTGTAATTGTTTCAGGTCCCCTAATATGACTACAGTACACTGCTAAACTTATCTTATTGTCTGCTGACAGCAAGACTTAAAGTTCCTGTAGTGTGGAAATCTTTTAACTTGCCCACAAACAGAGCCAACAATTAGCATTACAGTATGAGGCAATTTTAGGGTTGTTAATTATGCTAATGATCAAATCTCACAAACTTGCACCTCCTCATGAAGAGGTGGCATTCATCAGGCTAAACGAGTGATTTTTGTCCAGTTAAGAAACTTTAGTGAGTACAACTTGGAAAAAGCATCACAGAAGAAATGCCTAAAAGAAGATGTTCTTCAGTTCCATTGTGTGCGAGTCTGGTGTAGGTGTAATAATACTATGAAATCATTCTTACCTTTTTATGTGCTGACTTGTCAAGATTTAAAGGCAGAGTTGGTAACTATTTTCAATAAACACTTTTTTATATATTGTTTGAAATGTTACTTACACCCCGACAGCAATACATTTATTAATTATGATTACTTTTCCTTTTCTCTCTCTTCACCCTTTATTTCTCTCCTCGTTTAATTGTTCCTTTCTTCTGTCCCTTTTTCATAGACTATATGTTTTTAATTTTTTTCTTCATGCTATGTATTGTTGTGTAATTTTAGGGAACCCAACATGCCAAGTCCCGTGAGGGTTTTCTGGGTTTCCTTTGCATGTGCTTTTTTACTTAATGTCTCTTAAATGTATCATTGTTGGTGTGCTAAATAAATCAAAAATTCAAATCAAATAAGGAGCGAAAAAGATCCATCATCTGTTGCTGCTGTAGTCCTGTAAAAACCCCCACCAATCCACTTAGAAAGAACCAGTGAAATGCCTCTTTGCCCCGCTGCGCGTACTCTACCCCTCCTGTGTACGAGTCTGAGCTCAGTGCACGTCGTCACCGCTGGAGTTACTGGTTGCCACATAATTATCTTTTTTTTTGTTCTATTTGCAGATGCACTAACCTCAGACCATGTGTGAACTCTGCATGTGCCTCTGCTGCGTGTTCTCTATAGCTGAGTTTAGTGAAACCACTGGCGCACTCTCTGAGTGTATCACAGGCAGCTGTTAGCCTCTCGACAACCTCGGTGCTGAGTGGCCCTCCAGGCTCACCACCACCAAGGGAACGTATACATTCGATGGCACCTCTGGAACACAACACATCTCATCAGATCAGGATTACATGAATGCCCGTTAAAGTCAAAACTTATTTGAGTGTGTCTGGCTAAACATTTAAATAGGCACATTTTTAAAAAAAAACATTCCGTGACTTTTCAAGGACACATAATAAAATGTACATGACCATTAACTCCAAATGGTAATTATTGATTGGACATAAACAGCAACCTTTTCTGAAACCAACTGGTTATGCTCATAGTCACTTCAAATACTTCAAACTACAGGCACAGTCAATACACTGTCCTATACTTTACAAGCACTTACAGTACAGTTGTGTTCAGAATAATAGCAGTGTGTTTAAAAAAGTGAATAATCCTTAGAATAGATTTTAATTCCATAATATCAATGCATTGGGAACACTGCACATTCAATTCCAAATTAAATCAAGTTTGTGTTATACCTTTACAGAAAGTGAAGAAAAAGGAATATTAGGCTGTATAAAAAAAATAGCAGTATTTGCATTTTTCTTTACAAACTCAAACATTTACTGTATAAACTGAAAAATGTCCCAAGGGTTTGCTTTATTTTGAATCACTGCACTAATATTTAGTTGAATAACCATTATTTCTGAGAACTGCTTCACATCTGTGTTGCATGGAGTCGACCAACTTCTGGCACCTGTCAACAGGTATTCCAGGCCAGGACGATTCAACTACATTCAACAATTCCTCCGCATTACTGGGTTTTGCCTCAGAAACAGCATTTTTTGATGTCACCCCACAAGTTTTCTATGGGATTGAGGTCTGGGGATTGGGCTGGCCACTCCATAACATCAATCTTGTGCATCTGGAACCAAGACTTTGCTCGCCCACTTGTGTGTTTTGGGTCATTGTCTTGTTGAAAGACCCATTTCAAAGGCAACATGACCTCTTCAAGTATTTTGATGTATTGAAACTGATCCATGATCCCTGGTATGCGATAAATAGGCCCAACACCACAGTATGAGAAACATCCCCATAACATGATTTTTGCACCACCATGCTTTACTGTCTTCACAGTGTACTGTGGCTTGAATTCAGTGCATGGGGGTCGTCGGACAAACTGTAGATCCAAAAAGAACAATTTTGCTCTCATCAGTCCACTGAATGTTGCCCCATTTCTCCTTTGGCCAGTCAATGTGTCCTTTGGCAAATTTCAACCTATTCTAGGGCTGTCAATCGATTAAAAAATGTAATCCAATTAATTACATACTCTGTGATTAATTAATCGAAATTAATCGCATACATAATTAACGGTGCCTGAACCGATACTTTTTAAGAAAGTAAAAAAAGAAAAGAAAAAAAAAAAAAGGGTACTAAACAACAGTTAGTGGCATTAAAGAACGGCTTGTTTATTGCTAAGGCCATATGGTCAAAATGAAATGATTTAATAATAATAATGTATAACAATAACTTATTTCACTAGTAAATTGCTGTTGAACGACAAAAACAACAACCAGATAGGAAAAGGACATTTACAATAACTTCAAATGCACCACGAGGCTGTAGTTTACCAGTTTCATTGAATGCACCGGCTGTGTTTTTTTTTTTTTTTTTCCCCACCACCTGTGTTGTTTCTCCGACGGCAGCTGCAGATTGTTACATACCGGTGTTGAATCCTCTACAGTAAAACACAGTCAAACTTTACACCGTTTAGCGTTAGCTGTCAGCATTTTAACCGTGTTTAATCCAGCTACTAGCTAGCGGTAGGCTAACGTTAGCTGCTGTTGAGTATAGTGTTAACTAGCGTCATGTGCAGCGGGGTTTGTGTTTCCTGTAACGTCTGTTTCAGAGCATCAGAGGGGAGCGCAGACATATCAGTGGCACCAGATTTTCGTCTGTATGCAAACGTCAATATGGAATGGATTAATCTGCGTTAATTTTTTTAACGCGTTATTTTTTCTCAGATTAATTAATCGAAATTAACGCGTTATTTTGACAGCCCTAACCTATTCAGTACATGTCTTTTTTTCAGCAATGGGACTTTGCGGGGGCTTCTAGCTGATAGCTTTGCTTCACATAGCCTTCTTCTGATCGTAACAGTACTCACAGGTAACTTTAAGTCTTCTTTGATTTTCCTGGAGCTGATCATTGGTTGAGCCTTCTTCGATCCATTCGAATGGTAGTTGACCATTTTTTCCCCACGTCGTTCAGGCTTTGGATGCCATTTCAAGGCATTTGAAATCATTTTGGCTGAGCAGCCTATCATTTTCTGCACTTCTTTATATGTTTTCCCCTCTCCAATCAACTTTTTAATCAAAGTCCGCTGTTCCTCAGAGCAATGTCTGGAACGACCCATTTTGCTGAGTATATCGCTGTGAAATGCACTATAACCAGCATGCACAACATTTGCTTCCTTCCTTCCTTAAATATGGGCCATAATTGATACCCGTTTCTTCACAGAATCAATCACCTCACTAATTGAACACAACACTGCTATTATTTTGAACATGCCCCTTTCAATTACAGATTCAATTACACAGAATGAGCAGCATGCATGTCATGACTGTTGGGTCTGTTGGTTTTCTATGACTCTACAACACTTACTAGTACATTATTTGCCATGTAGAAATATCACTTCTAATCAAAATTGATTTATGAGGTTAGTGATGTTGGACTGCTATTATTTTGAACACAACTGTATATTAGTCAGGCACTGGTGTTCAAACATGAGGGGAAACAGAACCGATTGTACTATCAGTGTATTCTTAGTCTGGCATTGACAGACCTATCTCCACAGTGCTGTGTCAGCGCTGGATTATGGCCTGGCTACACAGCTTATCTATTAAGGGATAGGGGAATTAAACTCTCTGACTTGTCTTCATTTCTTTAAACTAATCACAACCTAATTGGGCAGCGCTAGAGATAGCGAGAGGGGGAGGAGGATTTAAACTAATTTCTAGATTAAAGTCTGAAAAACAATATAGTATATGTAGCCTACATGTTTTCAGAATATTTCATGACAATTTATTTCGGTCAAATTGTATTGGTAATTTTAGAGCCATGAAATATAAAATGTATACTTTTGCGGCCTTTTTTTAATCATATCAGAGTTAAACTCTATTGAAACATGATTTCAGCTAGTTGACATATATGGAGAGAGATGAAATGAGGGGAGAAAATGAAGAAACGTACGTGATGGTAAACAAAACTTTTTGAAGCATGTTAGAGCTACATTACATCTATTACAACTACATTACGTGGAAGGTTATCCACAGAAGATTGATGTAACAATTAATTTCATTAAACTTAACAAATCCCATGACATTTTCAAAACTTTCAAGGATTCAAGTAATTCCATGACTTTTCCAGGTTTTCCATGACCGTGGGAAAAATATGACATTGACTGGATGTTTAAATGCATGCAGTTACATGCTAAAAGTAGGTTTCACTTGTTAAAGTTGACTTTTGTTTGAGTAAAATATCCATATTAAGTTTATTCATGATACATTAAGACACCGGCAGAGATACAAATTATAGGTCCTATAAAACAGTGTTGCAGATTTTACACCTTCTTTTTCCAGACGTTACATTTTAGATGCAGTTTCCTCTGCCACAGTGATCAGTCTGTGGTGATAAAACAGGTGCAGCCGCTATGTGTGTGCTTTTACATTCTTTCTTCCTATATTTTGTGCCTTTGAACAGGACGGCCTTAAAATGCATATGGCATTAGGCCAAACACACGATTTTTAGCAATGCTTCTAATGCTTTTTTCTTCCATTTTCCTTTAGTAAATAAGGACTAACAGAATGTTACTGTTTAGTGCCTAAAAAGTGCTGGAAATCCTCAGTAAATATCCCCAAAGTAGTGAGGGTCACATGTTTGACAAAAATAATTAACTTGAATGCATCTAAGTTTAGAAAAGACATTGGAATAATTGAAACACATGCATAAAAGTTCATAATAAAGCCTTAAAGTGCCCATATTATGAAAAAAAAACACTTTTTCTGGGATTTGGGGTGTTCTTTTCTGTCTCTGGTGCTTCCACATGCATTCAAACTTTGAAAAAAATCCATCCATGCTGTTTAGAGTGAGAGACGGTTTCTGAATGTGTCCTGTCTTCAGTCTCTGGGTGAGCTGTTCAAAATCGGCACGGCTTGTGACGTCACAAGCCGAAACGAGCTGGCTAACCGCAACCATTAGCTCGTAGCGTTAGCATGCTAACGCTAACGCTAGCATGCTACCTTGATCTCAATTGCAAAGCACTGCTACAACACACACAAGTTCACCATAATCTACAAAAGAACTACTTACATGTGCGCCCTCATTTAGAAGTCTCCCAGCTAATCCTGCCTTGTAACTGACCGAAGTTGGAGAAACAGCCTTTCTTTTACTGTCTATGGAGCTAGCTAGCTGACATGATCTACATCTGAGCTACTGAGGTCTCACTCTGTAGCTAAAATAGAGACCAGCTGAAAAGAGGATCTGCAGCAGTGAGAGAGAGCTGTGCAGTACACCAAAAATATGGTGTTTTTTGAAAATTAAACCATGTAAACCTATTCTGGTACAACCTTAAAATACAATTATGAACCTGAAAATGAGCATAATATGGGCGCTTTACAGTAAAAGAAAAAAAACTGGGTAGTCTTGCATTGCCAGACCTATCTTAAGGAGGAGGGTCTGGCTGCATGAGTTAACATTCTGGTATAGGGGGAAAAAAGGCTCTGGGTTGTTTGTATTTCTTTAAACTAATCACAATCATCTGGGCAGCGCTAAGCTCCAGATACAGCGATGGCGCCCTAGCAAAATAGATAACAGTGATAGCAGAAGGGGAGGAGAATGCCTGACATCTGGATTTTAGGCTTTATACACACATTGTACATCCGGTAAGCCAGACTAGTTCTTTAGTAACTGTGTTGCACTAGACTACCAACGTGACATTTCAATCAAGACGCATACTCTAGAGTTCACTGTTCTAAGTCACCTTGTCTAAAATATTTACAGGGTGACCTGTACGGTGTGCTTGTGTACGGTGAGCTTATTGTGCTTTAAAATGGATAGTGCAGCTTTAAAATGATAGAAATCTTAATCAAAGATAACACAGCGCTGAAGATCATTTTAACCAGGAAAAATGACACATTTAGCAGGATTGAACACAGCAGTTTGGGGTTACCTCATCTCTAATGAGGTGATCAGGAATGTGATTCCTGGGATTCTGTTTACCCGCTGCTCCAGAAGCAGCTTCAGAGCACCACAGCCTTGTTTTATAATCTGATCAACCTGTGAAAGAAAAAAAGACATGATGGGAAAAGTATGCACTTCAAAAAGAATGTAAATGTATTGTGGAGGGCTGTTGGAAGGTAGTGATTCTACTGTAGACCTTGGTGTTTGCGTCCTCGTCTCTCTGGCCCACTACAGCTCTGACCTTGGTGAGGGTGAGCTGGTACCAGAACTCCTCATCCCCACCAAGGGCTTGGGCTTTATCCAGCAGGTTCAAAGCCAGGGCATTGTCCTGCTCTTCACAAGCCAGAAGGGCCAGACTGAGCAAACTTCTAGCCATTGCTTTCTGGTCTCCGAGCTCCTGAACGGAGACACATTTAAAAAAAGAGTTATAATGAAGCAGAAAATTAGCAGAACCATTATAATATTATTTTAGTGGGCATAACTTAACGGCTATCAGTGTTTTTGTCAACATTGCAGATGTATAAAATGGATCAGTCTGGTAGGTGTAAGATAGTAAAACAATGTTGTTGAAAATTCAATGTGAGCAAGACTGATTGGTCAGATTCTGACCGAGTCTGACACTGTGGTCTTCCTGTGTAATAACTCACCATAGCCACAAAGTGGGCCTCTGCCAGGAGCTGCCTGGCTGGTTGGAAGAGCCCCATGCTGAGGCAAACCTCAGCTTTGTCCAGCCAGATGTCCTGAGCACACACATCCATACGTTGTTGCCCAGACGCAACCTTTTCATCCACCTTACCTTTCTGAAAAATCACCAAGATCTATGACAATTCACTCAGTGTTTACATTATCAAAGTACTAATAAAGGCATATAATACATTTCCTTCACCAATACAAGTCACCTTGTGAGTGCCTGCCAATCATGAAATGTTGTTAATTTTAAACACTTGGGAGCATTTGATGCCAAATTTTAAACATTTATTTTATGAGAAGCAGGCTGACCTGATTGTAAGCTTTGTGAAGGCCTCTCCTCTCCTGTAAAAAAGCAATCGCTTTTTGGCACCTGGAATTATAAACGTAATATCGTAAGATCGGTCATTAAAGCAAAATGTACAAAAATGTAATTGTTTTGCTATAGCTGAGTTGACATACCCCATCTGCTCTTGTTCTTGGATTCTACTCAGATTCAGGAGCTTCTCCTGATATGGTGAATGTGTCTCCAATCCCAGCTGACAACAGGTCCTCACAATTCTAATTAGGAAAAAACAAAGCAACAAAAACAAAGTCACTACATAAAATGTAATTCCTCACTTACGCAGTTTTCTCTGCTTTCATGGGACTTTATTACCGTTTAACAGCTGACTTTAGTCAAATCATTATCTTGCAGTGGCACACAATTTAAATACATTGGAAACAGCCTGTATTCTAAAAAAAACAGACATATCTCAGTACTGTTGATATCCCTATGAAATATAAAAAAGAGTAGTACTATAACATTTTCAGACTTGTGATTTACAGTGAAGAAAAATGATGAATAGATCAAAATTGATGCAGCAGAACCAGAGATGTTGTCTTTCTCATTCTTCAAAACCTGGCATCTAGATAACCCACAATGCAACTGAACTGCTGACAGTTTGGTTGGAGAATGTGTGTTATAGAGCTAAAGTAGCCTGGAGTCACTAGCCTCAAGCAAAGATGAGGAGCGGCCTGCAGAGTGAAATCACAATTTATCAGATGTTGTCCATCGGGGGCCACAAGAGGCTTTGTACAATATTTCTCTTCAAGACTTTAACATGTAAAATCTATGGAGTCTATGTTCTTACCTAAGTCGGTAGAGGTCAGAGAGGCTCCTCCTATCCAAAAGGTCATTAGCAATGGTCTCAGCTAGATGCATTATGGGTAGGGTGAGGTGGTCAAGTGAGAGAGAGTGGAGCTCTTTTTCCAGAAGATTGAGATAAAACAGGCTTTGAGTCTACAGCAAAAAAAACAAATAAATGGAAAAATAAAAATCTTATTCTTACAGGGATACCCACAAAAGTGTAATACAATAATAGGAAATGGCCCATGGTTTCACCTGTTTGCCCCATTTCTCAATTCTATCATATTACTGCCATCCCAGTCCGGTTGGAGATCCACTACTGAGTTAGTTACAACACATTTGAATTCAGAATACTTGGCTTTCAACCTTACATCTTAATTGGAGCCACACAGATCAATAAATGTACATCCTCTTGACAAATAAACGACCGCTTCTTAGAGCGTCATCGATAACAAGTCGATGCTTTAGGCAGCTGAGCCATTGATCATATATAACCACCAAATGCAATCCCTGCTATGGTAAAAACAAGACTGAAATCAGTGACAATACCCTAGACGGTAGATGGTTATGACACTGAGAGAAATGTAAAGGAAAGAGATGGAGTCCTGCCTGCTTTGTTATGCTCTGTGTATTGATACAGTGGGGGTTAATGTTGCTTCTGAAGATCTGCCTGGCCTGATCAGGACAGACGTAGCGAGCCCAGTCCTTTGGGCTGGAGGGAATTGCCGGATCCAAGGAAACAGGTTTAGGTCTCTCTTCTGCAGGGGGAGGCTGGTCAAACAGATTAGACACAGAATTGATACTTTATTACTAAAAAAAAAGCAGTCAGCATTTAAAATAAACCACAGTTAATTACAATTAAGTAAATATCTGTAAAGAATATTTTGTGTATAATAATTTATACAAATAATACGCAAAATGTCATATTTTAATAATTTTCATACTGTAAGTTTTCATATTGTGTAGTGTCAGGTATTAGGTGAAAACATCCTAGCTTGTTTCCAATAATAAATAAAATACTGAAACTAGTGAACATGAAAAAAATCATTAGATAGCATTTCAAAGCATTATTTCTTTTTATCATACAGACTGAGAGGGTGAACAATAGCTGACAGTTACTGACAAACAAGTAACTGCATTATTTTTCAAAAGTAAATACCTAGTACTGTATGTTACACATTAACAGACCTACATCTTTTACTTTTTTGCCTTTGCCCTTGTCTTTGTCTTTGTCTTTTTGGATCCAGCAGAGGGAGGAGGCTGGGGTGGCTGGCTCTTTGCCATCTCATTGGAAATCTCACAACCCACTGCCATGGACACCTGGAGTGACAAACAGTGCACATAGATGTCCCATACTCAACTTAAACATAATTTGCATTTGAAGAAAATCCTCATCCACATTGTCAGAGTTGAGTGAGTTTAGGACAATGTTATGAAGTTGTAAAGATACAGTACCTGCCATATTTGAAGCACAAAACTGTAGGCTCTGAGCAGGTTAAGCTGGTGCTCAGGTGAGGTCTTGTCTGCCATGACAGCGAGCAGAGTGTGTGCTCGTACCAAGCTGTCAAGGTGCTGCACCACCTTCAGATTTGACAAACTTTGTGTGAATAACAAGCCCTGGACTCCCACCAGGGACTCACATTTCACGGAGCTTAAATCCCTTTTTTTGGACTTATCCTCTGGAGGAAAGATAACATATAACATTTACTGTGATAAAGACTTTAACAGGAAACAGGACAGATATGTACAATAATCTGTAAGCATATTTGAACAGCAACATTACCATTACTTTTAGCAGAGGCACATATCTATGTAATTAGTGTTCAGTTTGTCTCTCTGGGAATAGTTCACAAGGCTCATAGCAGGAGACTAAAAAGACTTCTCACAGCAGGCTTTTAGACAGTGCTATGCAATTCTCAGCGGTACCCACATGGGATGTTAAGAATTCAGTGTCTTTGTCTGGTCAGTTCCTTTTCCTCTGAACATTTGCTTGGGTTAATGTTTACACAGGGTAACAATTGAAATGAAAGTAAAAACAGTGAGTTCCATTGCTGATCTAACAATCAAAAAGCTGTGGCAAGGCTCTCTTCTGGATCAGACAGATCAGAGGTTACTGTATTATATGGTGTTAAAACAAACAAATCAAGTTCAAGGTACATAATTCGTAAAACAATGCAAGTTTGTGTTTTACGAGTTATGTAACTTGAAATTTGTTCGTATATTCTTATTAGACTGTTTTAAAACCATACATTCCCCTTAGTGTAACACTTCAGGGATTTTCTAAAATAAAAGTACACAGCCACAACTGAATCCATGTGGCATAAGACCCCTGAGATTTATGCGTTAAGGAGAATTCTCTAAATCTGTTACCTTTTCTTCTAGATTTAAAAGCAGAATTAACAAAACTCACAAGCCATTCACAAAGTTTTGTCATGATACAGTGAACAAGGTGAGTCAATGATTTGTACCTGCTCCTTCTGCCTGTTCAGTTTCCAAGTGTAGAAGGATATCTATGGCCCACTGGACCTGGTGTTGGGCATTGCCTTTGGGGAAGTTGTGACAGTACAGCCACTCTCCAAACTCTAGTAGAAGGTTGGCCTTCTGCCACTGAGTCTCTACATTCTGTTCACAAATGGCATCACAAAAACACAAGTCAATCAAAACATTTCTTTTTTCCATTTCCGTTTGATAGTTGACAGGAAATAGTCATTTTTGTGGCCTGGAGCTTTTGGATGTTTTGGAAGTGACCCCTATTGATGGTATAACACATTTATTTCATCCTAAGCCTAACTCTTACACTAAACTCAACCTATCCCCAACAGGGAGGCTCTTCTCCGGTATTCCAAGTCATCGCAATGTGCACTTGGAAACACAGTTGCAATGACACAGTGGCTGCACATGATGGTGCTGGAGACCTTGCTAGAAACATTGCCTTTGCTCAGTGTCAGACTACACAGGAGATCAAATTATGAACTTCACGACTACAACTTCGTAATATGACAGATTCCAACATGATCTATCCGCGTGAATCTGCTGATGTATCAGGTTTGGGTAAGGATGTAAAAATGGTGCCAGAACAGAGGTATTACCAACAAAGAGGTGATGGATTTCTGGTAGCAGGTGAGCTGTTGGGTTAGACTGCCAGCACACAGTGCCACCTGGTGCCACATAAATGAACAGCACTGCTCTCCTTCGTCTTGTAACGTCTGCATGTCCGTCAGTACATTTTCTCCCAGTCGTGCTTTTACCAGAATTCGGTGTTTCAGCAGAGGTCTGGTAAAACACAGAGGACAACAACATTTCTTTCTTTTCTATCTACCTTGCCAGTCCCTCTCATATCTGTTCACCAGCCCCTCTTGCCCAACGTTATTTATTTTTTTTACTCACAGTCGGTGTCTGGTGTGAGGCATGTCTCTAATAGCTTGGTCCAGCAACTGCAAAGCACTTTTCCAGGCTGTTTTATCAATGTGGTTGTGGAGCAACACGCTGTAAATGGCTGCTCTCAGGATTAGGTCCTCTTCATCTATGGATAGACAGAAATGCATATTTAGATCATTAATCAGTAACCTAATGTAGGCGTGTGGTAATAATGTAACTATCAATGTAGATCTAAGAAATTCAGCCGTCCAAATGCAAATGTCACAGGCACCAAAGCTTAATTGTTTGTTGTGAAATAAATACATTGTTTTGTTCCATCCATAATTAATTCCTGTAGTCTGCCTTTGATGTTGTTCAGTCCCATTTAACTCAACTTAAATTGGTGTTAAATGCAGACAAATCCAAATTCATGTTTTTTTCAAATGGCAAAAAGTTAACATCTATATACTATTATATCTATATATTATATATATTTATTAATAATAATAATAATAATAATAATAATAATAATGTATACTTTATTAATCCCGCAAGGGGAAATTACAATGTTTTCACTCTGTTGTTATTACACACAGGTCTGAATTACACACACATGCTCAGTACCTCTACATTCACTAATGGAGAGATGTCAGAATGAGGGGGCTGCCCATGGAAAGGCACCCCGAGCAGTTGGGGGTTCGGTGCCTTGCTCAACAGCACCTTAGCAGTGCCCAGGAGGTGAACTGGTACCTCTCCAGCTACCAGTCCACCACCATACTTTGGTCCATACGGGGACTTGAAGCAACGACCTGCCGGTTCCCAACCCATCTCCCTACAGCCACCCCCGTTTTTAGAAAAACAATCAGAATCACAACAGGAAGCAAAAAAACAAACAGGACGCCATCTCCCAAAATTCAAAAAGACATTTCAGTTGAAACATGTCAGGGTCCTTTTACCACTCACCTGTTGCTTCATGTTTAGAACTCCCGAGAGGCAGTGCTGTTGAGGTCAGCAAGCCTTTCACTCTACCCAGTTTCTGAAAAAAAGGGAAAGCGTTAATACTTAAGTTGCTACAAGGGTGATAAATGAGTGTTGGATAGTTGGTCGTACTTAAAGCTTACTGATGTACAGTGTACTGTAACAGAAATTGCTATCTGGCCTTGCCCTGTATATCACTCTGCCCCTTTATCTGTAAATCTCCTTTCACACCCATTACCGGGTTCTCACTTGGGCATCCCATGCAGAAAAACAAATCACATTGTCTGTTTAGACATGACACAGCTGTATGGGTTAGCTTTTTTCCATGTTTATTGTGATTCGCAGCACTGCTGAACTGTGATAAGTTGGAAAAACCACCACAGATGAACATCATTCTCAATGAATTATGGATATTAAGTTATTTTGCATTTGAACAAGTGTTTATCCCCCTGGCTAGATTGCTGTCCGCAGGCAGGATAGGTTTTCTCCCACTTCTCCCGTGTAGTACCCTCAATATTTTTTTCATCAATTCTATCATTAATTAAACATGACTGAGCAAGTTTAAGAACTTTGCAGCATATTTTACTCCGTTTAATAGCAACTAAAGTACAGTTGATAAATATAGCAGAACATGAAATGTCAGTTTGGCTGTCATTCAACTCTTGTTTTGCTCACTTGCTATTCATTGTGTTGCTAGTACTTTTATGGCGGAACTTTTGTCCTGTCAGCAGTTGGCAAGACTAAAAATTGAAAGTGTTGGGAAAGACTTGTCTGATGCTGGTGCTTGGTAGGGGCTGAAACATTTCTAAAAACAGAGGGTCTGACTTTGTGTCTCTATGGTTTTTCTTGCTGATGTGCTGTTGTGTTGCTCCTGCTTAGGAGTGAAGTTGCACCACTAATAAGACTTAGTTGATAAACAAAACAAAATGCAAAAAGGTAGTTGTGTGCTGTACTATATTTAAGCCAGGTGCTGAATAACAGATTCAGTGAAGGAGAAATGGAGGACACTAGATTAAAGCTCCCAACTGCACTGGAAAATGCTGTAAACCTCTTTTTAAATATCTCAAATATTTACATATTGAAATATTGTATTTACATTTTGCAATTTATTAAACTTTTGTGAAACATTCACAACATTCAATTTTAATGTTGTGTGTGGCTGTATATTTCTTGTCTTATCACTTGGCTAAGACTACAACATGTCATCAGTTATCTACTGTATACAGTACATTGTCTATCGTCACGTTGACCATTTGCCTGATAAAGACTTGGGAGGGTACAAACATCATAGACGTATCTTCAAAAGGATTTAGTTTTGCTTTTGTTCACAATAAAACTTAGAGGAAAAATCAACTCTGGCTCATGCCTATACATAACACTAAAATAAATAATGAAATGGATTATAGTGAATGTGTGAATATGGCTAAAGAAGGGTCCATACATGTGCATGTTTTGTGTTGGTATGAACCAGAGCAAACAGAATCTTCTCCAGGGACTCGTGGAGCTGCCATCTATCCTCAGGAGTCTGTGTCAGGGGTAGACATGTGTTCCAGTAATGCCTGGCAGCAGTGACACACATTGCTGGATTCCCAGCCTTCTCTGCATAGCTATGGACATGAGAAGATAGCAAGCACATATAAAGTGAATAATTAAAACTGTAGGGTGACAAGATTAGGGGAAAATCTTTCAAAACTAATTTTTAGCTGCCCAAGGCATTAGTCAATACATAAACTGACTGTAAACAGCACCTGACACTGGACAGAAGCACCCTCAAAGCCTCTCTGTAAGTGTGTAGATCTCCATTGGACTCGTGGACTAAACTTAAACCCCTCAAACAACTGGCACTGCTCAGCATCTCATTCACCGCAGTCGGGCCATACCTAGGGATATGAAGACATGTATTAGCTGTCATTCAAACTCACTCACTCACTATGTAAAACTGACATTACCTAGAAAACTGAGAATTTTGCATATTCATGAAATTCAAACTTTGGGACTTCATATAAAAATGGAAAGCAATGCTTGCTCATTCATAATATAAACTGCAATACTCTAACCCTAACCCTAATATGCACAAGATGTCACCTGCTCCACAGAGAGCTTTGGAAGCAAAAGTCTCAACCACTCCTAACACCTACTTTTAGTGCTTTCCATAACAAAGTGCGCACATTCATATCAAGTGCATTGTCTCTTGCCCATTTTTAAGAATTAGAGAAAAAAAGACCAATCTACCCGAGCATTTCTAAAATTCTCTTATTGTTGAAATAACGTTAAAACTAATCAGCCAACTACACTTACAAAACACAGGGCATGGTGTTGAGGCTCTTTGCTGCTGCTTCTTCCAGTTGCAGAGCGTTCTTGGTGCAGCACAACACCAAGCTGTGGTTCTTGGTATTGTGGCAGAAGGCAGCCAGCTGGCACCACACATGCAACTCCACCACGGCGTCAGTCCAGCTGCATTCAGACGCCATGCTCACCAGCTTTAAGTCAGGAAAGAGAACAAGGGAGGGGAGGAAAATGGAGGTGGTGAGGGTTAAAGGAAAGGAGGGGTGTGGGAAAAGGAGAGGAGGATTGAGTGAGAGAAAAGATGAGAAGAGAGAGGGTAGGGGAGGCAAATAGGAAGGGAATGAAAACAGGGGAGATAAACGTGTGTGTGTGTGTGTGTGTGTGTGTGTGTGTGTGTGTGTGTGTGTGTGTGTGGGAGGGGCAATTAAGGCAAGCAGGGAATGGAGAAATTGGAAGGAGTGAGTGAAAGGCAAAGGAAAGGCAAAAACAGTCATGGAAGTCAAAAAGAAAGGGGATGAAGAAAGGATTGCCAAAGAAAAAGACAGGAGGTGGTAAGCAGAGGGGTAGTTTAAAAAAAAGTAAAGACAAGAGTGGGAAAAAGAAATAGTAAAGAATAAAGGTGTAAAGCAAATGTAGGAGGTAATCAGGGATGGAGAGGAAGGTAGCAAAGGAATGAGAATAGTGAATGAGGGTACACAGAAAATGAAAAATGACATGGAAGAAGGATGAGGAAAAATGGGGTAGAGAGTGATGGGAAGATTATGGGAAAAATGGGGCAAGTGCACAGGATTCAAAAGAGGACACGATGCATTTATGTAAAGAAAAGGAAGGAGGAAAGCCGAGGAATGATGGACGGATGAGAGTATAAGATGATATAGGTGTAGAAAAAGGACAAAGGGCCTTCAGTGTGATTCTCCACAGATTTGCACAGCACATCTCATGTCAAGGAAATTCTTGGTCCTACCAAAGCATGATAATAAAGGCAGCTAGAGTATTTTAAAGAGATTGACACATGATGAGATGCAGAGAGGGTCTGAGAGCTCATAGGCCATCTTGGCATCTGTTGTTACCATCTGGGCAACAGCTATTGTAAGAAAACATGACCAAAGAAGTACATACCGTTGAGAGACTGGGAACAGAGAACTCCATATGCCTCGGGTTCCTATTGCACTGGAGCATCTCCACTCCAACCAGCACACGCGTCATCACTGACACTTCGTCATTCTCACTCTGCAAATGGGGAACAGAACGATGCATACTGAGCAAAGCAGTCCTTTGCTGAATATACACCAAGCCCTTAACTTTAGTTTTTCAAAAGACATATAGATGTATTACTATTTGCTTATAAATTATACATGGCCTTGCAGTAATTATCATACTATATGATATAGTATGTATCCCAAATACCACAGAGATAACCTCATTGATAATGTATGACTTGCTATTGTGTGGAAAATGAGTTGATGAATGATTTATTGAGATTAGAGACAACCCCATTTATACTGTATTAACACCGGATGTCTTAATTAGCAAGAAACAAACCCCATTTAGCTGTGACTCAAAGCACATCAGGCTGAAGGGACTAATGTAGGGCAGGAAATTCTGGGCTGACAAATGGTTGTAGGATTATTTTGACTGTTTAACTGACAAATTACATAAGCGCCCACATTTCTGTCCCACTGAAAAGCAGTAATATCAGGAAATAAGACAGCTGGAGGTGATTACAAACCAGCGGATACAATAATGTAATATGGATACAGCGGAAGTTAACACCTACCACATCAAAAAGATTAATGAAAATGTCAGGCATCATCAGTCTACAATATTATAAACACATTCTAAAATAACTGTGACCTGAGACCATAATACATTCTGAATGCAACATGATTATGTTATGAAAATCAGCTATACAGTTCCAGCAGATATTCACCCTCCTTTACATATCACACGTGTGATTATTTTTAATCTTAGACATAGTATACATAGAGGATACTAGCCCCTCCAAGAAATAGAACATAACTGCATAGGAAAGTATACAAATATCATCCTTCATACATCACAAAATTTGCAATATTAAATATTTTTTTGACCAATTTGGTTTGTTGTGGAAGTTTCTGTTCAGCGAGGGAGGAATTTGGGTGAAGAAGAGACCTTGTTGAAACAGAATAAAGACAGGCTGCAAACTGGATTAAAGTTTAGGTATTCGGTGGAAGGGTTTAATTATTTTCTCGAGAGAACAATCAAACAGTGACAAGAACAGCAATTCACAATGAACAGAGTTACAAAGTGACAGCCGATCTGTGCCTCGCAACATATGCCAACTCCTTATATCCCATTTTCACAGCAGAAAACACGACCATGTTTGGAAAACATTCTAATCTTGAACACTGCTGTCTAAAACTGTTCCTGTACATCTGTCTAGTGCGTCAAAAAAGTCCTTCAATAGGAGTCGGGAATCTATCTCGTCTACAGATTGGTTCAGGCTCCAACCTTAGGTTTTGGACAAACTGACCTTTGCATATCTCTACAGACGCCTGTGCGTCGTTGCCATCTGCTTGTAGTAGAGAATACACAGGGTCATACCCTTTTCAGCTATCTTTAAACTGGAGGACTGTTTCAAGAAATATCTTTAGGAGGCACATGTTTCAAAGGCATATTTAAGGATCTACTTATAATTAAAATTTACTCAATAGATGATCAATCATGGTTAAGAAAATCATGGTCTATGTAATTTTTCCATTACAGGTTACATATTTCCGCCATTATTCTGCACTTTTTCACTTGCTAACTGTGTTCTAAAACTGCAATTGCAGTGATGCAGGGATCACAACCCCTAATGCATTCACCCAACTTTGAACTATTTCTGGTTCTTTTCACAGTCACAGTATGCTTTTCCCACAAGTTGCATAGAAATCCTAGTTTGTAGAACATTAAACTTCTAAAATGTGGTGCATGGAAGTGTAAAGTGACTTCAAAGCTTCTTTAAAGAAGATGGCGTTTGCATAAATCTCAACATTTGAATCTACCTACATGTGTAAACAAATCTTTTTCACATCTCAAGACTGTGCTTAATCTATCTCACAGTCGGGTGACAACAGATCATTCAGAGGCATGTGTGCAGCTGAAAGTATCAACATGCAGACCAGACATAGTACAACTGAGCAGCGAAAGGCAGGGCCAGGGATCACTAGAATTGGTAAGACCAGTTTACATTTTACCCAGAAGCTGCCTACATCACAACATGGCTTCATGTTAGGGCTGCATGATATGAGGAAAATATCTAATTGCGATTATTTTGACTGATATTGCGATTGCGATATGATTCACGATATTAAAGGGAATGATCATGTTTGTATCATTATTCTCATTTTCGTTGACTAATATTAAATCTTTAAAAAAAGAAGAAAAAATCTTTAGTGTGATTTTTGCGAGGATCTGTACCGAACAAAGATGTTTTCTGTAGTCAGTAGGATAGGATTTGTAGGCCGGGACGTCTCTGCAGCACCACAATACTTCATTCAGAATGGTTTGACACATATTTCGCCTTTAACAAATATTGCGGCCCTCTGCGATTTGGATATTGCACTAGTCCATATTGCGATTTCGATAAAATTGCGATTAATTGTGCAGCCCTACTTCATATGTGTGAATGAGTAACAAAAAGAGGGGACCCTGTGCAAATAATTGGCCCACATCTCTATCATTATTATAAGCAAGATAAAACTTCCAATAACAGTGTCACTATCTAGTAACTCTAGTAACTATCAGTGCATACATTGAAAGTAAATTACATGCTAACCCTTAATTGACAGTAATCTGTTGAGAAAAGATTGCCGACCACTGGGGCCGGTTGCACCCAATGTTTGTAAGTCCAAACTTAGCCTAACTCTAACATACAGTAAGCGTTTACTAATTGGAGTTTTACACATCAATGGATTATGACCGGTTGTTTTATACATGAAGATTAAAGATACTAAATAGTTCCTATTTAGTGATTTAACCATTGTGTGGCTAAAATGAACCAATGGACAAAAGCTTGCTAATATATGAGTGAAGGGTAAAAGAGGTAATAATGGAATAAAGTTGACATATCTAAGCTGAAAATTGACAAATGCTTTCATAATGATGTAAATCTTACATTTCACAAAATAATCGACACATTACTAAAATCTTTGATAGCTAAGACATTTCTTAAGTTTTAATGGTGCAACCTGATTTAGTAAATCACTAGCTAGTAGTTACTATGGGATGGAGCTTGGGAAGGACTTTATATTCAAACATAGTAATTGATTTATGAATAACTAGTGCAACCTAATCCTGGACTAAAATGTTATAAACAGTGCTTTACAATGTTGATTATGCCCTAAAAACGGATTAGCAATCTAAAAAAGACGACACAGAGGATGGTACCTCATCGTTAGTGTCCATCTTTGAGCCAATCTGCTGTTGCAAGAGCTTCTTGATCTGCACCCATGTGGCCACCACCTGCTTCCTTGCTGCGATGGGGACGGTCTCCCCTGGGATGTTGGATATGCAAAGGGCGTAGTCACACAGCTAGGAGGAAGTGTAGAAAACAACAATGAGCTTGCATTCTATAAACTAGATGGAGTACTTGGTATGGTATTAGCAGTCTGAGAAGCTCAATAAGTAGAACATGACATTTACATAGTCAAGATTAGGCATAATCCTAAATGATATTAAAAATGTTAATGTGGATCAAAGTATCTATCAAATACTATACATGATGATACACATCTGTAAGACTCTGTACAACCTGGGTTTTCTCTAGCCCAAGGCCCTCTGCCAGCCTATCAGCTGCAGGGACACAAAACACTTTCTTCAGGTCAGACAATGTATCTGACCCTGCTGTACTGAAGACTGAAATGTATTGGAATGAGAGAGAGAGAGAGAGAGAGAGAGTATGAGTGATATGATGAGTGAGTAGAGAGAGATATATATATATATATATATATATATATATATATATATATATATATATATAGTGTGCTTTTCATCTGGATTTAGAGCTGATATTCATGGTGGATCCTTTGAATAGAAAAGGAGAAAGGAAACGGGGTTTAATTGGCAACTACAGCACAGTAAGAGAACAGAGACATCAGACTTCAATGGCATAAAGACACTAAGTCATGGAAGCTACATACGAGTGTGTGTATGTATGTGTGTGCATGCATGGAGTAATGTGTGTCAAAGGATGGACGAGAAAAGAACATAGGAATGTCAACATCTGTCACAGACAGAAAAACCTCATAGTTTTTAAATACAGATACAAATGCAATGTGTAAACTTAAACAATGTCTGTGTCTATTAGGGGTGGAACGGTACATGTATTCGTATGGAACCGGAACGGTACGGGCGTCTCGGTTCGGTACATGAATTTACACGGAGAATACACGGTATAAAAATAAATAAAACTTGCATGTAAATTAATTAATGTAATGTGGAACTACTGTTACATACGCGTTTCTTAGGGACACCTAATCTGTAGCCCCGCCTTAGCTCTGAAGCTCCCGAGCTCCACCTACATGTCGAGTCGGTCCAGTGAGACCGCACGAAGCAAACTAGTCCCTTCCATATACAACCAAACACGGATGTACTGTAGCTGTATCCCTTCTTGCCTCAACCACAAATGGCTTCCAGGCCCATTTGCTTCGCTGTTTGCGCTGCTGTTAGCTCCACTTTTAGCTCCGCCGTTAGCTGCGCCTTTAGCTGTTAGCTCCGCCTTTAGCTGTTAGCTCCGCAGTTAGCGTGTGAAGCTAACGCCACAATTCGCCAACTGCTCTGTGTAACCGAAGCTGCTCTGTTAACACCCCTGCTCTGTGCATTCACATATGAGAGCAGCGCTAGTCTCCCATATCACACTACTAGCTGATTGTCTTATTTTGTTTAAGTTCCAGATGGAGTCTGGAGATGATGTGGGGTAGCCTACTTATTGTTTACTGTTTACATCTTACTTAATACGCTTCAAGCTGTTACAGCTAGCTCAGGGGAGAGACTAGATGACACTAGGTGGTACAGCCTGAGACATGCACAATAAAAAAAATTGCCTTCTGCATTTTTGTTATGCTTTTCCCTCCATTGTATTGAACCGAACCGTGATGTCTGAACCGAGGTATGAACTGAACCGTGACTTCAGTGTACCTTCAGTGTACCGTTCCACCCCTAGTGTCCCTAACCCTTTTTTTGCATCGATTGCTAAGCCTCAAGATATAAAAAGTGACTTTGCATTCTTGTATGCTTTGATAAACCCCATTACCTTTATGGCATAGTAATAATAATATAGTATTATTAATACTAATAAAAGGGCTGAAATACAGTACATTCCAAGAGATGGATGTACTAGAAGTTTACTTGTTAGCCACATTTTATCAAGGATGACATGAAGTTTGATAGCTTGGAAATAACATGAAAAAAAAGCTTCTCATTTATTCTTTAAAACAGGTTTGAAACCTGTTTCTTAATTCATAAATTTAAGAGAGAACACGTGGAGGGTTGAAAGCAAGCTGTGATGGTTTGAAATGTAGTTTGAATAAGGAAATTTGAACGTTTAAAACATGCAACGAGTTGTCAGCGTGTAAACCGTTTTATACATACGGTATCTGTGCAAAAGATTAAAATTTGAGTTTCTGAACACGTCTTGCAACGATTAGGCAAACTCCATGCTCCTTTCAGAGTCTCACTCACACTCCATTCAGCTTTTTTCAGAGATTGTGATCTGTTTTCAAGCTGACATTTCAGAACTTGTTTTCACAGTGGAAAGATCAGAGAGTGAAAAGAAGCAGCTCAAGCCACCACATTCAGTCTGGGAGGGATTTGACAGAGGGTCAATCATGTTTGCTTCAACAAAATACAACCAATCAACAAACTCCCAACTAAACATGTTTTATTTTACTTTACTATCTGAGGTTCATGTACAGTAGGTCCCAGAAAAACTGGTTTCTGAGTTTTCATGATTTGCATACTAATTGGAGGTTTCGAAACCTTCTCCACCTCATCAATCCTTCTTCGGGATTAATTCTGCCCAAAATTATGTAGAAGATAAGAAATAATCAGTGACTTACCAGATAGTTGCCATCTAAGTGATTATCTTTTATGCAAATATGGTGACTTAATGAATTGCTTTGCAAATTAATGTTGATATAGGGAGTTTTAATATAAATGTATGGTAAGAGAGGGCACTTTGAAGCAAATGCATAGTGATGTGTGCAGCTTTAATGCAGCTGTATTGTGACGTAGGAAGTTTGTATCCAACTGTGGTTATGATTTTATAAAAAATATATGGAGTCAGAGAGAATTCTATGGAAAAATAGGTTGACATAGGTAGGTTTTATGCACACGTTATGGACATAGGGACATGAACTGGTGTAGGTGGTGGTTCACCCCTGCTACTGCATAACAGGCGGGTTTGTTTAAAAAGGCATTTTAACTTAACGAAACCGAAAGTCACTATTCGTCACAAATACTTCTATGGTACTTATTAAATATATTAATAAGAAAGTTCACAGCCACACACACACACACACACACACACACACACACACAGGTGCCCATGGCCCACATCCCACATACACATACTGACATACCTCTGATGCCTTGTGGACATCCTGAAGGGCAACAGGGTCTGAGAGAACCCCACTGACAGCAGCAGCCTTCTCCATCCCCCTCTTAGGTTTGTTTATGTCCTTGTCTCCTGGCAGGGCTAGCTCAGCGCTGTCTGGTCTACACAGAGGCTGGATCAACCCTCGGGCCACAGCATCACACAGCAGCACAAATAAAGCACGATTCCTGAAAATACAATTGAAGAATGCTCCAAACTGACATTATCTGGAAAAACAAGGACTGAAAGTTGGGATTGAAGGCCAAATATCCTATCTTTCTAAAATAAAAAGAAAAACCCTTACCACAGATTAGGACTGCAAAATGTTTGTCTCCTTGGCCACATCATTACATGAGAATATCACTGAATCCCAACATTCGCATAATTATTTGTATGCCCTAGGACAGTTTGGTCGGTTTTTATGAATATTCACTGCTTCTTTCTATAGCCAAAATAAGAACAGCCGTTTTTGATGACTGCTGGGCTGATGAAACACTTTCAAAACTCACTAAGTAATTTAAAAAATGTACAGTCATCAGTCTAAAAACAGCCGTTTCATGTTTGCTGAAATGTTGACATTTTGTGAGTTGTTTATCAAACGCGTGATATTCTGGTTTAGACCGGTTTATTAAAAAAAAAAAAAAACTGAACACCCACATTTTTCTTTCATTCATTGTTGGTGAAGCAGCTTGGCTCGAAATAAACTTTGCAAGAAGTCCAAGTCAAACACCAAAACCATTCTACCTAACAGGTATATACACTGTAATAAAAACTGATACTAATTTAGAGACCCAGCCTACCCAGTGAACTCTGTCTTTTGAAGCATCGCCACTAGACTTTGGAAGGTGGGCAGCAGGCATTGGTACTCCCCAGCTTCCAACAAGTGAATGCTGTAGTTCCACAGGTAAATGGCTGCATTTGCTACCACCCACGGCTCCCTGATCTCTACTCCGAGCTCCGCTGCCCGCAAGAAGTTGGAGGTGGCGTAGGCAGACAGAGCCTGGATCCAGTCTCTGGGTGAGAGAGGTAGATAAGTACAGTGGAGAGTGGGAAAGGGAGAGAGAAAGTTGTGTGTTTTGTGTGAGAGAGAAAGACAGTATCCTGGCCCCATGGTGTCTCTAGTGACCAATTAAACCAAAAGTGAAAAAGTTGATGACTTTTTATAAAGTTGCTTGTTTAAACTTATAATGCATTGGATTTTTATGTACATAAATACATTTGCTAACAGGCTTTACTGCATGATGCACAAGGGAGAGTGGAACCCCAAATTAAAGTGCTCATATCATGCTCATTTTCAGGTTCATAATTGTATTTAGAGGTTATGTCAGAATAGGTTTACATGGTTTAATTTTCAAAAAACACCATATTTTTGTTGTACTGCACATTACTGCAGCTCCTCTTTTCACCCTGTGTGTTGAGCTCTCTGTTTTAGCTACAGAGTGAGACATCTCACTTCTGTTCCATCTTTGTTGGGAGTCGCACATGTGCAGTACCTAGGTAAGGACTACTAGCCAGTCAGAAGCAGAGTATGAGGGCGTGCCACGCTAGCAGCTAGGCGAGCATTATAACGTGTGTTACAAAGTGACGAACGTCCGTCACGGAAGTAAAGGCTGGACTACAATAGAGCTGTTTGGAGCAGTTTGTGAACAGTGTTTTCTGTTGGAGATGGTAAGTCCCTTTGGGGTGGACTTTGGGCTTTTTCACTTTGTAAACCTATAACATGCACAAAAAAACATATAACACAATAAAGGAAAGGGAAAAAGCCAAAAAGCATAAAATGAGCACTTTAACTACATCATGTAAGTTATATCTAATGAAGCATTCAACACCAATTAGTTTGAGCTGTTTAGCTCTCAGCCTGCACTATGTAACAATGTGCTGAAGGTAAACTTAGTGCATTAGTTCCACTGCTTAATGTGAACAGGTCAGGTCTTGTCAATTCAGTAAAGAAAATAGGCTATTGAGACTAGGTGTGATTCAGGCTGTTTAAACCACGTTATTGTTGTAGAAATGGTTTCAGTTCTGTTGTGCAGTTTTGGTTTAAGAGATAAGGAAACAAAACCTCTTTTAGTCAATGGCTTTATACAGTAGTTCAAGAGATTGTTTCATTCCCATCACTGCCTGTCATCACCTCTGACGAGTTTGCTCACTGCCCCATTAAATGAGCCACTGTACCTGGAGTACAAGTTATTGTCCCTTTATACACTTACATTTTATAACCACACCAACAGAGACTATAAACAGCTAGAGTTGACAATGCACATAGCGGCATTAGTCAGTGTTTCGCAAGTTCCCACAAGAGCTAGCTCAAGTTCAGTTCACACAGAACTAGTTAGTCACGTTTATAGCTCATCATTTTGAACTAAGAGACTGGTCAGATGCTTCTACTTGAGGTGTTGTTTCAAATTCAGTGCTGATGTGGCTAACGTTTAAGTCTGTTCGCCAGTTAAATTACGTTTCCCGTAGCACCCCCTCCGTGGTTAAGATTTGGTTCCGATTTAGCTGTGCGTGAGCACCCTTAACAGCCGTTCACGTTTAAGTTAATCATTTGCATAACAGTTTGCCGTTCACCACAAATATAAGCATGTTAAATGAACAACACTCCCAGTTAACATTGGCATTAGTGAAGGATTATATAATGATATACAACACACTACCAATATTTTATCAACTTAAGTTACATTTTGTGAGACAAACAAAAAATGTAATTAAGTAATGATTTTGTCAAAACTACTTATCTAAAAATAACATTGGATAACAAAAGAAAACCAAATGTACAAGAATTCTTAAAGGACAAATCTGGCGCAAAATGAACCTAGGGGTTAATAACACACGTGTTCTCTGGGATATGTTTTCATGCTAACTGAATGTGTAAACCTCTAATTAGCTTATAACGCTAGTCGTCGGGGCACGGGTAAAGCTATTTCTATACTACTAACAAGGCTCAAAATAGCACCACATTTCCACGGTAGCAAAATGAGGGTCCCTACATGTAAACCGAAGCATTGAGATAGTTTAGAAAGACAGTACCGTTCACGTATACAGGCAGGCGCCATCTTGGAACGACGTGCAATATATTTTAATAAACCGATATAATTCATGCATTTCCATGTAATTACATTTCACAAACGTAATTCCTATCGACCCATTGGGAAACCACGGACCATGGGAGATTTCAAGTGACAGTTCAGCTCACGATGCACGGCGTTTGTCATTCGACTGGTCAGACTGTTTTCCCAAGATGGCGCCTGCCTGTATACGTGAACGGTACTGTCTTTCTAAACTATCTTTTTAATAAACTTTCTATACACTTACAGAGTTCTCAATGCTTCGGTTTACATGTAGGGACCCTCGTTATGCTACCATTAAAGTGTGGTTCTATTTTGAGCCTTGTTAGTAATATAGAAATAGCGATTTCTTTTTACTTTACCCGTGCAACAACGACTAGCATTATAAGCTAATTAGCGGTTTGCGATAAAACTGGTCACATTCAATTAGCATGAAAACAAATCCCAGAGAACACGTGTTATTAACCCCTAGGTTCATTTTGCGCCAGATTTGTCCTTTAAATCGCTGCTGATATTGCTGCTATAGATATTAATAGTCATAAACACAACATCAAATTGAAATTGTTTGATATGATCGTGTACAATGTAAAAGCATTTAATACAAATGTGAACTTAGAAATGAATGAATAATGTATTACATTTGTGATATGGAAATAATCAATCAGAAACATAAAAAAAAAATACGGACAGAGTATTCTAGTTTCATGATTCTAGCATGTGTGAGCATAGTTTTTTTTACCTGTAAACAACCCAGTGTGGATCCTCTTCAGACACACACGGCTCACTTTCCACTGCAGGGACAACAGGGCTGTTAAGCTGCACCCCCTCTGTTAGCAACTTTTGGACAGTGGCCTGAACAAGACAGAATACATTCATTTCTCAACATCAAAAATAATATTAAAGTTGACCTTATTTGATCACTTCATAATAAAAGGAAAAGAGAAGACCTCACGTTACAGTATGGGAATGACTGTTGAGAGCTGTTAAAGCTCAACTGTAGTACATCAAAGAACAAAGAAACGAATGGTGAGCATTTTACTCTAGTGGCGGCCAACTCAGGTAAGACAACAACTTGTCTTTATCATCAGGCTGAGACGTACGCATCTTTAAAATTAATGAATTATGACCCAATTCTCAAAAAAGAATACCCATGTGTCATGGAACGAAGAGAGAAATACTGGGAGGAGCAAGCATAGAGGCTACAGTGCTAGTCAGGTTTGACAAGGTCATGTAGTTGCTGGGGATGTCTCCATTTTCTTCAAAGTGCTGTCAAGGTAATCTCTGTATGTACTTAATAATGACTTGGAGCTAAAGGCTTGATAGGATTACACAATAAGACAAGCTCATAAGAAAAGTACAACAATCTCTGACACAAGTTAGCAAGCACCCACCTCAGCACTGATGAAGCAGATTTCAGCTAAAAGGAGCAGCAAATCCCTCACACAGGTTTGGCTTCCATTGCAACTGTCAAGACATTCTGCACAGCTTTCTTCCTCCTTGCAGCCACATTCTGGATCTAATTGACAAAATCTGTGTTGTGAATTATTTCAATTAAGGAAATTCTTTCTTTCTTGTATTTTGAATAATACAACTAGAGTTACTACTCCCTGTTCAATATTCTAATATTAGAGGAATGTTTCTGTTTTTTGTTTGTTTTTTATCATCAGTCTGAGGATCATTCATTATCTTACTGTCAGTCTTGGAAATCTTCCATCTCCCATCATCGTAAAGCAAACAGAATCGGCAAGCAGCTCGGCACACATCCCAAACTTCCAGTTTCCTGGCTGTCTTCACCAGTGTTGCCCACAAAATCAATCTGGAGCAGCCAAGACATAAAGAACACAGGTCAGGGCCAGGGCACAGCAGCACACCGTATATGATCTAAGGTTGTTTGTTTGCAGGGCTATGAAAAATAACAGTTTCCTTTGAGGAATCTTCAAGTCTCTGCTCACTGCTGACCAATAAGCCTGCAATTTCTGATGACACACACTTTTTACTGAAATGATATTGGTATCAGGGGGGGACTCAACTATGCACTATGAATAAGGATATTTAGGAGAAGGTTGTTGACTCCTATAGTCACACAATAACTTTAACTGTAGAGAGGACCAACAGATCAAACATCCATTAGTGTATAATGTTCAGTAACAGCAAGGAGTAACAAATCCAACAACGTTCGTCCAATCAGCTGCCGGTTTTCATTTTTTGGGCGATAATACAGATTAGCGGCGCCTGCTGTTATGGAGACGTATTACGTCTCGAGCACGCGCAGAACGTACGCTCAAGTCGGCGTCGCTTTGGTGTGTTCCGAGGCACTTTTTTGACCAACTTGGGGGGGGGGGGCAGTCAAAAGTTGTAATAAATCCAACAACACAAAAAAGCATGATTTTATAGGCAACTTTCCAACTGGGTTTCTGGAAGCCTGACAACCAAAACATAATTACTAAGAGAACTTTACACTGGCAAGAAGACAAGTTACAAGTTACATACATGTATAATCACAAATAATACATGTTAATGTACAAACACACACACACCTCTCTGTGTGGTCTGTGTCATCTCCTTGTCTGGTCAGGTGTCCATCCACCTTCTGTATACATGTAGAGTGATGCTGAGCCTTAGCAGAGAGCTGAGACACTGGTCCAGATCCAAGACTGCCTACAGGAACTAGACAAATGTTGGAGGACTAAATACATAAGTTGATCTTTATTAGTGCTATTGGAAAAGCTTCTGCATTTTCTCTAAAAAATTAATCAATACAATTTTCCGTCTAGTTTGCATATCAAAATCTTTAGTCATTCTTTTACACAAACCCTTGGGCCTAAATGATTGTCTATAATTCATAGAAAATGTAATAAATGTGCACTAATATACATAGTGAGAATGTTATCCTTTTGTGGACGTTACAAAATGATTATTAGGTCATTTCAATGCACGCCAGTAAGGGACTACAAGATTAAATGGCCCATTTCCAACATTACCAACTCTTTCAAACAGGGATGTTACTGACTGACTGTAATCCGATTTAGACATATTAGGACCAAAAACAGAAAACTAAACTCAAAGAAGCATGTTCCAGATTTGTATTCAGACCAGTCTCCAGGGGTATTTTTTATGAATATAAATAGAAGTCTGGAACTTTAACTGAAGTGTTTTAAATAAGCAAAATGCTCCAGTGCCTGTGTGCTCACCCTAAGAATACACACGCATGCACACACACCTCTCGTTGATGAGCATCTGAGGAACAATACAAAATTGTGTCAGTAATACATGCTACAATTAATTAAACCTCCTCTCAAGGGATACTTGGTGTGCTGGCTTTGAAGCTCCAAACACAATGGTTAAGTGTCATCATCTGGGGAGGCTTGAGGTTTAAAAAACAAGAGGTGCCCCTACGGACCGAACCTTTGTGAGTTCTTTCCTGGGTTATTAAGACTGCTGAATGTTCATTTGATGCTGTGGACCAAGGAGCCTGGAATAAGTCTGAGATCAAAGGCCCTCCCAGAGTTCAGGCCCCTCTGCTGCATAATCCACTGCACACAGTTGATATGGCTTTGCAGTGAGCTCCACTGGAAGACATACTGATTCTCAGACATTTTACAAAACCTAGCAACAAAGTTTACCACTGCCACTGACAGACCTTCTGACCAGACTTGAAGAACAATGGACACATTTGCAAACACGACAGTGCACATCAATTTTGCTCTATGGCGTTCATTCAATTTGCATTCAAAATGCGTATAAATCAGTACCTGCTTTACTGAGACAGCAGCCCATTACCCAATTAGCACAGAGGACTGCAGGTGCATTTTGCAAGTAAAGGCTCTGACACACCATGCCCGTGCCGTCGTCAGTCGGAGGAGCCGTCGGCCTTCATTTGGGCCGATTTGACTTGTTGAATCGGAGGGCGGGCAGTCGGACTCAATGACCAATTTGATTGGTGGAGTTCTAACCCGGAAATGACGAGCGGGATGAGCGTGACTCTCAAAATCTGATGAAAATCTTTTAAACTGACCTTTGTCGATCTGAAATGAAGACAGATTCAGCAACTGCACGGCCTATTAAAACGTTTTCAGAAACACGTTTCGGTGAACTATTTTCGTAAAATATGAGATCGTATTCCGAACGAAGCCGCCATGATAGTCTGGCTTTGAAATTCCGGAGAAAGCCAGACCCACGTGACGCGTTCGTCCAATCAGCTGCCGGTTTTCAATTTTTGGGCGACAATGCAGATTAGCGCCGCCTGCCGTTATGGAGACGTATTACGTCTCGAGCACGCACAGAACGTACGCGCAAGTCGGTGTCGCTTTGGTGTGTTCCGAGGCACTTTTTTGACCAACTCGGGGGGGGGCAGTCAGTCCGACTGCCTTTTCTGCCGAAGGTCGGCCGTCGGGTTAGTGTGTCAGAGCCTTTAAAGGAGTGCTAAATCGGTGCAGAACAGTGGGATTTGTCTGAGATCACTGAGCTCAGAAAATAAATTATAAAGTAGTCTTGCTGCATTGAAATAGTCATTAATGAGCTAACAAGATTCCAAAATATTTATCTGTGCAACAGTTCAACACCTAAGAGCAATGATTGTTGAATAATAAATGAATAATTTATAAAATGTCATGATCTGTAAGCCTATTATCATTAATGCAACAGGACTCATTAAATTAAACTTCAAAGAGAATGACAAAAAAACAATGTACCAAAATCACTTTGAGTGCAGAAATAGCTGTGAGAGAGAGAGAGAGAGAGAGAGAGAGAGAGAGAGAGAGAGAGAGAGAGAGAGAGAGATGCGTGGGACCGAGCAGTTGTTTCTACAGAAGCTTAAAACAGAGCAGGTGGAGAAAATGGAGAAAAAGATTAGAAGCCTAAAGTAATTTTACAGGTGACCGAATGTTAAGTTCAAGTATAATGAGCACAAAGACACCAGTGCTTGTCCAAACATTGTTTGATGCCATAGAGTAGTCAGATACGTATCATATTATCTTGTTCCTCCCTTAAATGTATTTGCATAAAGGAGAAATGTGCACTTTTACCCAGATAAGAGGTATCTCGGGTATATTCTTCCAGGCCAGTAAATTAAATCAAAAGTGTGATTCCAGGTGCAGATACAAGGGGTGGAAGGCTGAGTAAATATGGATGTGTGTTTCAAGCTATCCCAACAATCTTGCAAAAAGGAAATGCCTTAAGAAAATGATATTGGGTCTTAGTGAAAACTGAAAGCAAAGAAGAGAAATCTGTACTTTTGGAGGTGTTGTCAGCATCCAGCACCATCTGGAAATCATCAGGGGCCAAAAGGAGACCCACAGCAACCAGGATGGGATGAATGTCTGTCCTATCTTGGGGCTGCAGGTCCCTGGCCTGAGAAAGAGAAGGAAGGGTTAGATCAGAAATACTTGTTGCTTGATGCTTAAATACCCTAAGGAGGCACACGCCCCTGTGACTTCAAGTCCAACGCCATACATAAAAACTGAATGTTTATGTTATGGCGTACAAATTACACTTACTCTTGTCTCATTGAACCTGCACACTGCATGAGAGTTAATTGTTAGAATGATTTGAATTTAACCCCCAAAAATCATGCAAAGCTATGTTCTGGGGAAAAGGATGCTATTCTCCTTCACTGTACCTATGTATGATTGCTGTTGATAAGCCAAGAATGTTTATGCGTAAAAGTCTTGACTTGTTAAGTTTTAAAGAACTGTTTCATTTTGTAATGTCTTAGACTGTCTGACACAGATGGGCTGACAACCTGCTGCATAAGCATAGCGGCTTTGTCCTCGGTCCGGGTGGGCGTTTGGTAGAGGGTCCCTCTGAGCTGCAGGAGGCGGAAAGCAGACGACAGACGTTCTCGTTGTGTCCCGTTATCCAGCAGCATAGCTTTCTGAAGGTGAGTCAAAGAAGCCTCAAGGCGCCCGTCCTCCTCTTCAATAACTGCCAGCTCTGAGTGGATTTGACAGCGCATCGCCAGCAACATACTGTGAAAATAGCCAACAAACACTTAACACACGTAAACTAATACATTCAAAATGAATACAAATATGTAGGTCTCATAACAGAATTTAAAATAGGGAGATAGTAATGACATGTACTTATGTCATCAGGAAAAATACCTAAAGGTTGGCTTTCAGTAATAATAATACTCAAAAAATTCTCAAAGCTATAAATTACACTCAGACTCTGCATTAACTCAAAAACCAAGGAACATTATGAAAACTATACATTATTGCATCTAATGCACAAGTTGCATAAGTTGAGCTATAATATAACACACACATGATACCATGCTGTTTACTGTGTGTACTGTAAAATAGTGCTCCTATGGAGAGCATGTAGAATTAGGACACAACCTGTTTGTCTGCCACTTTTTTTGATAAACTGAGCTACAGAGCACAGCCAAACATATGTCCAGTGAAGTGCAAACAACAATAAAAAAAAATGGAAAAGCACCGTGACATTCACACATAACCAAGTATCATGATGGATTTAAAGAAACTGGAAACCTTTGCATGTCTTCCAGTACTTGGGCCACCCTGAGCAGAGGTGCCTTGATACGTTTCCTGAGGTTGTGCTGCAAGAGGGGCAGACAGAGGCTCCACTGGGTAGCACACACTGTCTGCATGGCCTGAGGGTCCCCCTCCCTCACTGCAGTCTGCAGCCACTGATCCTGCTTGCCAATATCCTTCAGCCGGGCCTGTGGGATAACAACTACAGATTCAAAGTCTCTCCTGTAGCAAAGACAGCAAAACACTATCATTTGGCAAGTATACTTGGATTGAATTGGATTGCATAGGTGGTGCCAATTTTTAAACGTGACAGTTTTCACAACAAACTAATATGTACAAAATGAGATGGCATAGTCCTACTTCCTTTAACATTTTGTTTTCTTGTCAGAGACGAAACATTCCTAAAGATATATTGGGGTGATTATATGATAATTAAACTTCTTCACTGAAACAATAACTGATGAAGCGCTTCTAGATGGGTTAGCAGTTCTAAAGGCAGGGACACCAATTCAAGTGAAAAAAGATTTCTGGATTTACTGCTTTTAAACAAAGAATGAGATTAGAGAAAACGTTATTGAACAGTTAATCAAGACTCTGCCAAAGGGTCCACCAGAGGCGACGCCAGGGAGGGGCTAGGGGGTGCTGTAGCTACCCCTAGGATTGCCATAGCACCCCCAAGAAATTGCTGTGGTCGATTTACAAATAAATTAAAAATCGTTAATGTGTAAATAGTATAATTTGTATTTGAAAAATGAATGAATACATTAATAAAACAAACCGATTATTTTTAGGCTAAAAAACACAGGTGATCGTATTCGGTCAAAGGGTGCAGCACACATTGAACTTTTGACCTTATTTCCGCAGTAACGTATTCACACAGAAGAAGAAGAGCTCAATATGTGGAGCCCTTAGGATTAGAGAAGTGAGTCTAACGCTAGCAATTGATAGTTTTTTACTCCCTAAACGTCAAGGTGTGGAGTGTTTCTCAAAATCTGTAAATGAGACTGAGAGATGGTGAGATGATATGGTGAACTTGTCACCAACCGGGACGAAAAGCGGCCGGAGGAAGGTGATCTGACCACGGCTGTGATTGCTGCTGAGGATGCTTAACGTCACCCTGCTGTACATGACATTAGATCAGGGGATCGAACAGCCAGGCGTGAGTCAGCTGATAGGGGTCCATGCAAGAACTTTACTGTTATCTCTGTCTCGTAGAAGAGCATTACAGTGAACATGTGTTTTACAGAAATGTGAATAAATGGATCACTGAATCTAAAGTTATACAGCGCACTGGACATCGGTTTATTTTTAGCCCAGAAAACGCGTTCGCCCTCAGTGGCTTATTTCGATATATTAAGTCACTACAGATATGACTACGTTATTTTGACCATATATGCAAGTGTGAAAACTGTGTGAGGATACATGCATTAATCTTCTGAGCCACTGTATGAGAGCTGCAGTAATGATTGTTTGAACCCGGCTTGTTGGCTGGTATTTGAAATATGTTTGGTGGGCTACTCAGAGTTCTATGGTGCTGTTGTATCGGCAACTTTAAATCAATCTCTCTCGTTCTCTCGTTAGTAAACCACGGCGGAGGTGGGCGGGCATCTGCGCGAGTGTGTGTAACGTTAGCCTATTTGTGTCAAGGGAAACTCAAAATTTCAGAGCACCCTCACTGAAACGTCCAGCAACCCCAAAGCACCAGCAAAAGAACATCTCTGGCGCCGCCACTGGGGTCCACTGCCTGCATAACCTGCGGCAGAAACGCATAGCTCATAATTCAGACTGGTTGAGCACCTCCACACTGGATTTGGAATAGTCGTTCATCTTCGCCTCTCTCTTCAGGAGGTTATTCTCACAGTTGATACATTCCATTATTATGCGTTGGCCAACACTCTAAAAAGACAAAAACATCTCAAGAGTCAGCGTTGAGTAATGCATGGAAGAGAGGATGTCATATTTACAACTAAGTAGTCATATTTTATGCCAAAAGTTCTTGCACATGCAATGTTGCTAATTATGTCATACTTTCACCTAAGACGCAAAGTATATAAGAGAGAAGTGGCACATTTCTGAAAAGACTGCACACCTTTCTATAAAATAAATTCTACATTGCTGAAAGTAATCAAAGATGCAGCAACCTCTTTAGCTCTTAGGCATGAGCTCAGCTAATCAATCTCATCTACTGTCAAGAGCCTACTTAAAATGGGATGTCAAAACACCATGCACACATTTGTATGTTTCTACAGTTTAATATGTACAGTTACAGCATGTAGCCACGCTACTGCCTGAGGTTTTAAGAGAATACTGGACACTCACAGCCTCTCCCACCGACTTTAGCTCTTTCAAACAGTCATCAGCTAATTCCTGATGCTTCACTTGCAAGGCCAGCAGAGCCATCTCCAGGAGGAAGGCAACTCTGCAAATCCCAGATAAAACATAATTTATACAATCCACAACACTTCAGTACAGTAATCTGAGCCATGCCCTTGGGATATTCATATGTGGTAGTGGGAGGTTTAGGAAAAGGACAGGGAGCAACAAAGGTAAGCTTGTTGGATAGCAGATTTGCATAGGACGCTTTGGGTCACAGACCTATCAGCTGGTTGGATGGGTGTTGGGCTCTGAAGAGGACTGGAGTTCACAGGCATAGCAGATGCTTTGGTACAATCCATCAGAAGATGAAAAATCTGCTCAAGCTGCTCTTTTGTTGGCTCATCCTCATTTATTTCTTCCAAACTGCTACAAAACACACAAAAAAAAACTGTCTGTACAATAATATACAAACACTTATGCATCCAAAAGTATGCATGCATCCGAACAGTGCATAAACCTTAGGCAAAATGACCTATATGATGCTGACGATGGCTGGGTCAGACTGAGTCATACTGCCAACATTTATAGCTGAGCTGAAGAGCCATAAGGAGCTTTGACATGTTGAATACATGCCTGCAGAAAGGGGGTGGGGGCTGGGACTGGGTTTGTACTATGCCACACCAGAAGCCATGTTACTATACCATTACTGTAGGCAGGCATACAGACTTTTTTCTTCTTCTTTTTTTTTTTCTTAGTTTCTTACATTTCTGCTCCTTAATGTGTTTGTGCATAATGTAAATGGTAGCACAACTGGGATATATTCAAACGTATTGTGTATTTACTTTTTTACTGTATTTTTTATTTTTTTAGTATTTCGGGGGGGAATCAGTCGGTGTTTGAGTAGTGTGCATGTGTGAATGTATTTTGTGTTTTCTGTAGAATTGTTTTAAGGACCCCCTCGAAAATGAGATGATTCATCTCAAAGGGTTATGCTTCTAATAAATACTCTATATCACTATGGGATGCCACAAGCTAAGCTGAGCGCCAGTGGACCAACTTTTTTTTTTTTTTTTGCTTGTAGCGCTTCCTAGTTAGCTGAAAGCATACAACCTTCAGGATCAAAAATGCATCAATATCCCACTTTAGGTCCTACAGCTTAAGAAAACATGATATAGTATATAAAAATGATACTTTACATGAAAAAAAACAGAAGGGTAAAACTTTGACCAACAAAAGCAAACAATCAAGCAAGCAATAAAGAATTTTCTTTCAAATACTGTTTTGCCTTCTTAATGAAAGGCGATCTAAGAATGTTTGTCGGAACAACTCCAGCAGCAGTACAACTTCTTCATCTTAACTGCAGATAGATGAAATTTGCAATTTTTGTCATCATGACATCATGAGCACAAAAACAATGCTTTCTGCAAAACAAATCCTAAAGCAATTTCAGAGCACAAAAAATAATATATTTTACATAAATATAACAAAGAAAATGTCCTTACTTTTTAAATTCCTGTATTTTGTAAATGACCGCTAAGGTAGTACACTGCCTGCTCATTTCAATGAGGACATCCCTCTCTGTCAGCTTGTGTTGTACCTAAGAAGTGAAGAGTAAAGTTAGAAGATAATCTTTATTTATCACCCCAAAATCTTTCACTAAAAGGTCTACTTATTATTATTATATTTTTTTTTAAACTCAATTAACTGCATGAAAAGTAGTCCACAGACAGCTGGTGTCCAGTCTAGTATAGGCAAGGGGTACATTTTATAAATAGGTTCAGGTTAACAATGGGTTACACCTAGGGTCACGGTGAAAGTAGAGATAAAGTCAGGATTCTGGTTACACAATCTATGGAGATGTAATAAAGATGCAAATTAGTATTGGTTAGTCAAGTATCATCTTAGTCAAGTTCAATCTTTCACCAGTGTTTTTGTTGTTGCTGTTTACATTCCTAATGATGCAAATAAAAAAAATAAAAAAATGCAGGAATACATTACTGTTTTTGTTTTTCTTGTGTAGCATAAAGGGACCACAGCTGCATTTTGTTGTGCAACCCTGTGTTCTACAATGACAATAAATGAACCTTGAACTACTTTTAGCCCGAGACCCCCCCCACTTAATGTGTGTCCCCCCAATGGCCAATTCTGACCAATTAAAAACTTGGAATGCTCTTTATCTTATTTAGTGAAAAATGTACATTCTGGACATACATTGTTTTCAATGGACATGTTAACTCCCGAAATAAATGCTACTACAAAAGTCCTTAATCTTTATCATTTTAGTAAGTCACAAAGAAATGTTGTTTACCAGTATTGTAAAGAGTCTTGGGTAAAGATGTGGGGTATGTGACTTGATGAATTCTTCTGTAACTTTGGCAAAACTTGCAGCATCATCCATTCTCCCAGAGTCCATAAGGCATTTGATAAGATGCCTGAATAGAAACAGAGAGCAAATGAGACTGATACTATTTCAGTGTGAAAGAACAGTGTTTTGCAATGATTACTAGGATTTGGAACATATGGACATTGATCATGATGTTGAGTTTTACTACACCAGTATTCACAGTACTATACCAGGTTCCCAGTTTATTACTGTGAATGAGTGAATTTCAGACATAGTGTACCCAATCCTATTAATACCCTGGCTAACTGTATCACTGACAACACCGTATGAATGGTACACAATGTCCCCTGAATAAAGATAAACTAACATTTGAGCCTGAAGTGTCATGGGAGGACATGAACAGCTTAGATTAGAACAGATTCTCCACTCCATTAAGGCAGAAACCAGAAAGCTGTGGTCACACATGGACTGCTGGTTAACTAGCCCTGTGTCTCATCCCCTATGAATCCAACATGAGACTGGACAGAATTAGAGCTGTTCCGATACCAGTATCGGCTCCGATACTGCCTAAAATGCTGGTATCGGGAAGTACTGGAGTTTATGCACCGATCCGATACCACGTAATAAAGCCCTAAAGAAAATCTACGTTAAAGTAGTTTATTTATGTTCTTTTTCTGTTATAACTGACTGTCAAACTGCAGAATAAAAGAAAGTTCTGGGGCGTTCATCGCTTGTGTTTCACAAAGAGTTTAACCTGAGCCAGACCGACAACAAAGATAGAAATCATATCACATCCATACAGGGATAGTAGTATACAGTTGTTAAAACATAATCAAATATATGACACACTGGTATCGGATCAGTACTCTGTATCGGCCGATACGCAAGTTCAGGTACCGGAATCGGTATCGGGAAGCAAAAAATGGTATCGGACCATCTCTAGACAGAATCAGGACTGGACTTATTCATGAAGAAGAACTAAAAGGGCATTGCGGGGTCACTTGCATCATGAGTTCAGCCCTCCAGCTGTGGTCCTGGTCTGCCACCTCCTCCAGACTTTGAACCACCTGCCTGAGGGAGGGGACAAGGTGGCGGCATCGCCCTGGCTGCAGAAGAGGATACACTGACTGGAAGTACAGCACTGAGGCATTGAACACTATGAAGTGGTATCTGTAGGAAATGAAACCACATACGCAAAATATGTTGACAGAGAACACTGAATTATTTATATGATGCCTATGCAGGCCATTTCATCTCTTAGTACAACTAAATTCAGACCATGTGTCAACTCTGTATGGAGAGGTTCTGTGAATTGCAAATGTGTGTGGATTAACCATCGTCGAATGAGCCTCAGCAGAGCATCATGCATATGGCTTTCTACGTAAAATGAGGAAAATTTATGAATTCAAGGCGCTATTTTAGAAGAAAGTGTGTGAACAGGCTATTTGAGTGCTGCTAATTTATTCACCAGAGAGTGTGTTGCGCATTAGTCTGGGCTGGATGTATCAAATATGTATGCCCTTTAGTGTTAATTGGAATTGCTCACTGAGCTCTTTTATTGACAGGTTATGAGTTCATTAGCGAAGAGATTCAGTGCAAATTGCTCGCAAAGGCTAAACCGCTATCCCCCAACACATCTTTCAGAGCAAGGAACAACAGAACTTATCTTTTACGATATATAATATTACATCTATATTTATCATGCTTTTCGTCGATACATCCAGTCAGCTGTTAAATTTAGAAGAAAACATGGTGAATATCATCCAGCTGTGAATAAGGGTCTGGGGTGAAGCATGAACAATCATGTTATATTCAACAATGTTCTTTTCAAATCAAACCTCCATGTCCCAGAATATATTGTATAAAGCGGACTGAACCATCATAACCTATCATAGCTAAAAAAAAAATATATGAGAATATTTCACTTTCATTGTGTATCTTTCGAGGTGCACATTAGCACTATAATGGCAACTGCCCAACAATAAGATGATAAACTGTACATGGCATAAATGGGTCAAATTTATTGACACAGTTGACAGCCAAGTGCACTTCTGAGAGGTAACATACCTTGGTTCATGCTTTGAAATTTCAATTGCTTTAAGGAAATAAAGCACAGCCTCTTCAAAGTCTTCCTGAAATAGAAAAGAATGCAAAAGGGGAAGTGAGACCTTGTCACTTCATGCAAACATACAAAGATCAGACAAACCAACTATTCAATAAAGACCACAGTTTGATAAAATACCAAGGAAAAACTTGTAAATACACAAAACAGTAAAAAGACAAAGGCCATTAGGCTATACCTTTAAGAATCACACTGTGGAAAAATAGTTATTTACAAAGCTAGGACATCTGCTCCTTTTTTTGTGTGAATAAGTAAAGTATATCTCTACAGTAAGTGAGTGTGTGTGTGTGTGTGTGTGTGTGTGTGTGTGTGTCACACAAATACACACAACCCCCTTGAAGAGATGTACCCAATTTACTGTCCTCACCACACTCCCACTTTCCGGTGGAGACTTCAGCTGGCCCTGGCAGAGGTAGGCTCGACACAAAAATTGATTAGCCGGCGGATTCCCTTCAAAGAACATCTTTAGACACGCTGTGCTTATCTCCAAACAACCAAGCTGAAAACATAGAAAAGGAGACGAAAAAAGACACACTACACATGATTCTATATGAACCTAGTGACAAAATGTATAAGACTATGGTACGTAGTAATTTAATTCCTCTATTGAACTAATATTCAGTAGAATTTGGCAAATAGCAACGTCAGGTGCAGTTCAGAGTTAAATGGCATTGCCATTATGACATTGGCACTTTTGGTATTAAGAGTTATAAGTTGCGCATTACTTGCGTAATTGAAATTAATAATTGTTTGGTCATTTTTTAACAGACCAGACGAAACCAGCCCCTCAATAAAAGCTGTATGTTGTACATTAGGACAACATACTAGGAACTCACTGTCTTAGAAATACAGTATGTCCTTAAGCACTCTTGTACTCTTGTCCTTAGTCACACACTCAACAGATTCAGAGGCTTTTTATCCAGGGGCTGCGACTCATGATGACCTAGCTAACGTTATGTCTAAAATCCTTGCTTCGACCCTTCTTAACGTACCCTGACTACATCAACAGGCACATATAACAATGACTCATCCCTGCCTTAGCTAAGTCTCTCACCTGCAGAGCTGCTTCCGCACAAACAACGCACAACTCTGGGGCAATGCGAGGAGTTCGTCCACTGGTTCCAGCTACTGCCATGTCCTTAATTAACTGGTAGGCTGACTGCAGAGCTTCAGAGTCTACATAAATGAACGTTACATGACGTTAAACACAGCGAAGGTATACTTTCCCAACTCGTTAAAACTGTAGGTTAACGTTAATTGCTCCTGAATTGACGTAAATAACGTTAACACGTAGCTACAAACCTTGTTGTTCCTTTGCCTTGGTGAGATACTGGCGAATATCCAGGTCCATGACATGAGAAAGTTAACGATAGCTAGCTAATACGTTTAAGCTAAAAATGAGTTGTGTATGTTAGCTAACGTTACCGTGAAACTAAAGTTCATTACGACAGACAGTCGTTACCCCATTTAAACTGTACAGGTGTCAACAAGAATGCAAAATTGTTAAACCGTTAGAAAAGCAACACGTCCGTACGTTAAATGTGGTGTTACGGTAAATATGCCACTTATTAGTTTCTTTAACAACCACGTTAACGTTAACCCAGTGTCGACGTAAATTCTAGACACTATCCTACCATCCGTGTTTGTAGTTAGGGAGCGTTACTCAGCAACCGAAGACTGGGCTTGAACTACGGTAAACAAATGGGACAAAAAGGGTGACATAACGTACGTTGTCACCCTTTTTGTCCATATACTTGTTTGGCATTAATATCTATGTCACAACTACATTTCAAAATACATTTTCATTTAAAAAGAATATATAGACAAAATAAAAAGACTATAATGTATATAAAATGCCAATGAGGCATACACACACATAAAAAGTACCTCTTTATACTTGTGACCTGCCCAAAGTGCATCATTATAAATCAGGCCCCTCAGTGTGCAAACATAATTTACTTGGTCAAACCAAATACTGCTACTGATGTGACAGAGGAGAAAGTAGTGAGGCAAGGCAAAGTACAGTGGCTCTCCCTATGATGGACTTTTGGTTTCTAGTTTGAGGTTAAATTGACAATCATGTGTTACCTGCCAGAATTTCAAAGCAGCATAGCTCCTCAGTGGCCCTCAAGCAAATGTGTTAAAGCAGTTTACCGTGGCATCTCTCTAAATATACACACAAAGAGAATGTTCACCCTTTGGGATTGCGTTAAATGTGAAATGTATATTTATTTACTGGAAGATATTTTTCCTCTTGACCTACTTAATGGTTTGAGTTGGTGCTTTTATTTGTTTAAAATTCACAACTGTCAAAGGAACCACAGTGTTTTTCCTGATAAATGTGAGTTTTACTGTATGGTCACTGTTGAGTTGCAGAGAAAGCAACTAAATGCTGTATTCCTGGACATTTCAGAGAGGGGATGAACAAATCACTGTGATTGGACCTTTAAAAGTGATGTGGTCAGGTGTACAGATACAATTCAAAACATGTCTCTTAAGATTTTTGTATCAGTGCATTGTGCATAATACATGCAATTCCAAATATTAGTGATACAATTATGGGCATGCGACCAAACATGCACAATATACTTTCTTAAAATTAAGGTACAGAACAGGTAGTTTTGTTTTACGTTAGTGATAATCCATAAAATAATCAATTCATATCAGAAGAGGGTGTGGCTGGCTTTGAAAAATCAGTAGCCAGACAATCTGGCCAACACAGATGGTATTATATGATGATGAATAGGCTTTTATTACAACAATACACCCCTTCCCTGCTGTATAGTTTACAATAATCTTTACTATATAATCATATGAAACAGAATTCATACAATAATCTCATTCACTTATCAACCAACATGTATTGTCAGTGCAAAACCTCATTGGGACGTGGCCGGGTTAGCTCAGTTGGTAGAGCACGCACATAGGTTTACTCCTTGATGCAGTTGACCTGTGGCCCTTTGCTGCATGTCATTCCCCCTCATGTCTTCGTCTGTCCTGTGGAAATAAATGCCTACAAAATGCCCCAAAAGGTAATCTTAAAAAAAAAAAATTAAAACCCTCATTGGAGAGGACATGTATCTGTTTAAGACCGTATAGGACAGAGTATGTCCCAGAAAAACAACCAGTCCACAATATTTCACTGGAGCTGCCTCAGAATAGCTCATATTCACAAAGAGACTTAACTATCTTGGATTACATGAAAAACAAGCCTGGACTCTCCTCAGCATTTAAATTAAACAAACTGAAGAGTGCGTTGAAGTCGAATCCAATGCCAAGTCCACGTAGGGCTCAATAGCAGAATTTAGCTCCCTTCAGCTTCTGTTTACACGCCATCATACACGCGGCATGTTTGGGTCGTGGTCTCTTGTAAGACAAGAAAGGAAATTGAAATACCATTAAGTGATAAATGCATTTGCTGTGTCTGTGAGTTATCTTTGGACCAGTGCACAGAGGCTTACCACATTTACATGAGGATTTAACCACGTCACAATCTTGTCAGTAGCACTGATGTACACAAAAGGTGGAGAACAAAGATAAACAATGCATCACCAGCAGCGACATTACATTAATCACCGACATTTTCCAGAGATGAATAGAAGCAAAACCCCAAAAGGCTGTCGCTCCAGCGTTTCACTGCAGGAAGCTCGCTGTAAACATGCATTCAGATAAACAAGAGTCAGAAAAGATATATCGCACAGAAGCTCTTTTGAATTATTTCTTAATTCTATTAAAAGTTGAGACAATTTGCTGTTAGATAACAGGCATTTGAACATCAAATCTTGGATATAAAATGTAGTTATTTGTGTCAAGCTACGTACATGCAAAAGTTCCCTTCTCATTTATAATGAATTAAAGCCATTGTGTGGAATAAACTCTTGCATTATATGCCCCCTGATGGAATAACTTTCAACATCTCTGAAAATCCCCACAATACCAGCATATCCTTAAGATGTTAAATCAGCAGGATCAAATCAATTATTGATCAACTCTCAAATTGCTATCAATATTTAAGCATTTTGCACATGTGAAGCCCACATACACAAGAATGGCAGCAGCCAAACAGTGATCACATCAGCCCAAATTATGTTGTTTCTGTACACTTACTTTACTATATGAACACAGTATAAATAAGAACCAGATGTCTTGCTGTTGGGCTCAAAGCCCAAAAAAATGTTATGATCATCTACGATTGAAAAGAGAGATTTCTTTATCTGCATGTTTACAAAACACTTCAGTCTTTGAGCGAGTTAACTGCAATAGAGAGCAATACTTAGAAATAGCCTTTCATTAAGATGATGACACATTGGCATGAGGGAAAAAAAGTTTGTAAGATTTGTGAATTTCATATAAAATTGGTAAAATGTTATCAATATTGTATAAGAAAGATGTGGTGAGTCTTTGATAGGCTTATTAAAATGATCTGCAACTAGTACCAAGTTTCACACTGGTCTGAATCAAAGTATTTTTCCCAATAATTCTCTACAGTACAGACTCTTTGGGAAAATTACTTTGATTTCTAGTAACGTGGCTCGTGGTAGAGCAAACATGCCATGTTACTAGAAATCTCTGATAAATGTATGCCAACATAAACATGCCAGCATGCTCTCAATGGAAATGCTATGTGGCAATGTGTAACATGTTCACCGTCTCTGTCACGGTTTGTCAGGAATGGCTTGGACCCAAATGCAGTTTAGATGATTTATTAAACAAAAATGAAGTACATACCAAAAGTGTCCAGAAAGCAACAGGCAAAAACTAATTCCAGAACAAACAGAACAGGATTTCAAAAACTGGAACTCAGAGACAAAAGGTAGACTCCAGACACAAACACACTCACAGAACACACTCACAGAACACACTCACAGAACACACTCACAGAACACACTCACAGAACACACAGCAACAGACTACACAGCCAACAGAAACGCAATGCTCCCACACAACACAACACAAAGTTATCTACGCACTATAGCTTTAAAGTCTAATCTTTAAAGTGTAGTCTTTAACAAATCTTAAAGCTATAGTGCGTAGTTTCTGTCTCCCCCATGAGGAATTGTAAGTAATGACAACAATTCTGTTGGTGCATCCACATGACACAAGCCTTCCGTGCTCGCACACCGCCCCCACCCGTCCTCCACGGAGTTGCTAAGTAGCCAAAGAGGACAAGGAGGATTACAAAAACATGATGGGCTCTTCAGAAGAGGTTTCGAGAGGTTCACTCGAGTTTCTGCGCACGAAAGTCGCCAGATGACACCAATTTCTAAACACAGCCATACTGAGAAATACAGAGAGAGTTGTGTGGAGCTGATAGTCTTTATTAGCTTTGTATCAACTCATTTGGCAATGGCTTGAACGTAACGGACATTCATTATTATACAAAAGTTACGCACTAAAGCTTTAAAGTTGAGATGAAATGAAAAATGCCTTTTTAAATGCAAAGGATTAAATTCACCACTTAAATATTCTGTTTCACTGGGAAATATGCCACCGTACAGAACCTAAAGATGCTCTCTCACTGGGACTTTAATAATTTTTGGGATATTTCAACCTGGAAAAAGTGGTGGATTGACCAACCGACATTTCAAATCCTAAAGCCAAGTTACTAGCATGGCTAAAAACACACACTATACATATGCATAGGCACAGGGAGTCGTAACTGCTAGTGTTTTCTGCGCAGTAAGCAGCTAATCAGCATGACCACCCACATTTAAGATATAACTCAACCAGCACAGAATTTTAAACAGATGTAGGTGTAAGTAAATGAATGCATCCAAAAGTCAATGTGCATTTGCAAAGAAAGCCCACCTTAAAATGGGTATGATTAGTTTCTTGTGAACCAAAGCCCTCTTCTTTTAAAAATAGACATACAGTAACAGTCATTGATTGAATAATGAGCCCCAGGCTAAATTCAAAGCCCTGTCCAAGTGCCCATTTCAAATCCTTTCAGCCAATCAATCATTTGGTTATTAACGTGAACTCAACTGACAGGCCAAACAAAAATGTGGCAAATAATGTTGTTATGATGTCTCTTTTCAGTCATAGATTCATAATGTTCAGTTCCCCTTAGTAATAAGGTTTTTCTATTAAATAGGGGTAATTATTAATTCATTATTAATCCGATCTTCAGTTCTTACATGACTGGTTGAAAAAGAACTACTTGACCATTGTTTTAAAGAAAACTGAATGTATGTATTTTCACTCACCCAGAAAAAGTCTTCTTTCACTGATTCTATTACCTTTGCAAACCAAGATCTTGTCGTCACAAAGACTGTGCTACTTGATTCACACCTTACATACCGGGAACACATTTCTAACTTAACAAAAAAGCTGAATCAGAAACTTTATGTGTATAACAAGATTAGATTATATCTTTCCTTTTCTATTTCTGAAACCTACCTACATGCAATTGTGTTTTCAACAATGTCCTACTGTCTTCCAATCTGGTCTCTTAACACTAAGGAAATTACTGAATCAATAGCACGACTATACAATCAAGCTCTCAAGATCCACAGTAATCTTCCAAAGTGGTCTCACCATTGCATTGTACTCACACGCTCAAACGCTCTGACTTACCAGAACTACATAAACAGCCACGCTATTATATTTTATTTTCAGATTCAAAATAGCACTTCACCAACACTTGCTGCACAGACCATACGCCTCACTAGATCAGTTTCACAGGCATTCATTCCAGTCCCCCCCATACAAAAACAACTATGGTCAGAAAACTAATTTTTTCATTAGTCAAAAGTTTGGGGTCACTTAGAAATTTCCATTCCACTCCATTATAGACAGAATACCATTTGAGATCAGTTGCATTGCTTTTTTTTAACCAGGGCAGCAGTTTTCAGATTACAGATAATTACATAAGGGTTCTCCAATGTTTTCTCAGTTAGCCTTTTAAAATGATATCAGATTAGTAAACATAATGTGCCTTTGCAACATTGTATGAATGGTTGCTGATAATGATAAAGATCAGCCACCCACTCAGATCAGCTGGTATTCTGTCTGTAATGGAGTGTAATGGACATTTCCAAGTGACCCCAAACTTTTGACCGGTTGTGTACATACACCAGAATTTGGAATGACATTCCCCATCACATCAGAACACTACCATCACATGTTACTTCTCTACAGTTACACTTGCACTTATTGATTGTTCATGTAAGTCTTGTTTGCACTGTCTGTATTGTTGTTTTTAGTTGTCTGTATCTGTCTAGCCCATGCTAATGTCCTGTACAAGTGTTTCTGTCTTCATGTGCCCTAACTGTGTTCTATGTTCTATGTTTCTGCAGAACAGGAACCTGCTGGAAACCAGTTTTTAAACTGAGTCAGGCCCGTTTAAACTGTAACTTAATGTTACTTTTAATCCTTTCCTGAATAATAAATGAAATGAAATGAAATTAATTAATTAATTGATCAATAATATGATTCCTGCTTTTAGCCGTTTGCAGGCATTTGTTACACCTCATAGATTTTGCGCAGAATACCACTCTCCCCAAGTAATACTGAGTGATCTAAAGTGATAAATCATTTACAGGTTCTTTGCTTGCACATATGCTTCCCTCAATATTTTTGTAATCTGATTTTTCTAACACTGAGTGTGTTAATGTTGCATTTCCTCTAAATTTGTATCCAGCTGTTTATGTGTCCTGTACCCCTCAAGTGTCCTACTTTATGCACACTAGGCAAACACACTTTGAGGATGATGTGGTTTCCCAGTCTGCTGTCTTAAACAATTCGACATTTGAAAATAATCTGGTCTGTCAGCGCTGGCCCGTCAGACACACAGTTTCTTATCTACGCAAGCAGGTGTTCAGACAGCTAATGAGGGTCTTACTAACTTATTGGAGATGATGGATGTCACTGATTTGTTTAAACATCATCAGCGTGGGGATTGGATTTGATGGATACATGGATGCATACGTAGCAATAACTGACACGATGCCTAATCCTTCACTGCATGTTTTTGCTGATTTGGTTACACTCCAGAGCGATTAATGGAAGCAAAGCATTACACTCAAACTGTTTGGCTGCATATAAATTACATGTATGCTCTCAGTTAGTGTAGATTCAATATGTAAGATATATACACTATGTTTGGGGTTATGCTGTAAAACAAGGGTACAATAATACATGAAGTACATGCAGTTTTAAATTCTTCTGATGTAGTGCTTCACATTTCACTGCACCAGAATCTATTGTATTGTGCTTGTTGGTTATCTCATTGCTTATGGGTGATTATCTTGTACCCATGTAAATATTAAAATGTCTGCTCTAGCAAGGTCTTCCCGAAAACACTTAAATCATTACTAGACAGTTTAAGTGTTGCTGCAATTGCTCAACAGACTGATTAAAAAGCCCTAATGCATCGGATGGAGGTTGCTGATCCATTGGGAAGTAATTCATCAATTGTACAGTGAAGTTCATTAAAGATAAATGACATATTCTATTTCGCAGATGTATTGTCAGCCGCAGTAGAGGCGTGATTCTCAGGACTGCAATTTTGGTTGGCCAATTCATTGGCTAATACATTGGACCAGAGTGCTATATCTATGTCAGATAACTATTGGAGTGACTGCCATCACATTAAGTCTATTTTTGGTTGTGGGCACCTGAATAGCTCACCTGGTAGAGCATGCACCCCCAGCAGAAGCTCAGTCCTTGCGCAGTTGCCATGGGTTCAAATCCAACCTGCAGCCCTTTGCTGCATGTCATTCCCCATCTCTCTTCCCTTTCATGTTTAAGCTGTCCTATCAAATAAAGGCCTTAAATGCCAAAATAAAGTCTGTTTATGGTCCACAAAGAATAAATCTTATGAATTCTAGTTGGATGGTCTAGCGCCAGCAAAGGGTCAAGCTTTTCCCTTGTCCAATACTTCAGTTGACCTCTACAGTATACCTATCATTAGCATTTTAGCATGGTAAAGATAGCATTCAGCATCTGGTATTAAGAACACTGTTAGCTTACTATAATGAGAGTTGTCTGTGAAGCTAGCTTAATGTTTCAGAATGTTCCAGACTTTGAAGATTTTTTCAGTGATTCACATATTGTAGGTGTCTGGTACCTTGTTAGCTCAACAGAAAATGACTAACCTTAAGACGATGTCAGATTAAATATGAAGCGAAATAAAGTGGCAATTCAGTTGGATTAGCTGTTTTAGGCCATGTCCACATGTACCAAAACAATCTTTTTTTCCCCCCGTCTTCCCTGGCATCGTTCCAAGAAAATTAGCATCCAAACGGATCCATTTGTAAATGACTCAACACGCTACTTCATATTCCAGGCCAAAATTCACCAAAAATGGAGAAGAAGAGGCGCATAAAGCTTGCACGCAAGGGGGTAAGCGAGCGTCTGGCAAGCGTAGCTCCTACGGAGTTTAATTACTAATGTTAACTAGCATTTTAGTTAGCAATAATTAGCCTGTGCCTATGTTATCTCCTTACATATACCTACGCTCTCCATCTCTGCAAGATTCGGAATAATTGAGATTTCTCTTGGCACAGCTACCAGAAGACTTTTAACTTTCAGACAGGTTGCTCACGTCTTCAAGCTCAGTTGGAGGCTGCGCAGTAATGCTCAGCCCTCACTGGAAAAGTGCTTCTAATATCCTTCACTGGTCTCCGTCATAGACAGTATATAAGAATGGACCAACAGATCCCGTTGCTCTGGACGGAGACCAGTGAAGGCCATTAGAAGCACTTTTCCGGTGAACGCTGAGCGTTACTGAGCAGCCTCCAACTGAGAGAGACGACGTAAATGTGCCGTGAGCAACCTGTCTTCTGGTAGCTGTGCCAAGAGAAATCTCAATTATTCCGAATCTTGCAGAGACGGTGAGCGTAGGTATATGTAAGGAGATAACATAGGCACAGGCTAAATATTGCTAACTAAAATGCTAGTTAACATTAGTAATTACACTTAAACAGCTAATGTGAGACGAAACTGCCTGCGCGCTTCTCTTGTACTATATGGTAATTCCTCTACTATGCGACAGTAAGTCCCGTGGTTATGACACAATCGTTAGCCTATTTTTACAAAAACGTCTGCTACGGAGCCATAACGTGAGGTACAAGGTAATGGAGCCTTTTATACATTGTCGGGTTTCTTTAGAAATAAACAATGGACAAATAGAGTCTTTAAACGCTTCAGATGTAAAGTTATTCGCTGCCAAAGTGGCGCCAAAATGAATGGCAGTCAATTGAATGCTAACGGGAGGTGATGGCTTATTAGCATCAAAATGGCGGCATAGGAGGTTTGCGGTCCGAGGAGAAGCTTACCCCCTTGGTCTCCGTCCAGAGCAACGGGATCTGTTGGTCCATTTCTTTAACTTGCGCGCTGTATACAAACAGACAGCAGAAGAAGAAACCAAACACAAGCTAGCTGGCTATATGCTACAGTGGTTGGTTGGGCATTAGGACGGATGCATGTTATTTAGGTGTTGTTGTTGTTATGAGTCGTCGTCACAGGGTAAGAGGTCGAAGGCTAGAGGTCGAGGGGTGTGGGGATGACATCATCGATACGCAAGTATGCAGCTTCGTCGTCCAAACGAGCCGCAAGGGCGGCGTTTTCAAATTTTTTCACCCTGGGACCAGGTTTAAAAAAAGTGCGTCTTCAGGCAGTGAGTTTACACGATTCATTTGGACAATCGGCCAAAACGATGCAAAATGTTGCAAAACGTGCGTTTGCACCAAAAAGTGTCTCCGTATGGATGGCCCCTTAGTTTCTAGTTTTCAAGGTTTTCTAGGTGTACATCATTATGCACAAGTTGTGTTCAAATCAGAATTTGTGCAGTGATGACCACATGTTTTTGCAGAACAATAAATAATCATGTTCATGCTTAATAAATCATAATTCATAATGATGTGCCCACATACCTAATGCTTTAGTTGTGTTGTTCGAACAGTCGAACAACACAACTAAAGCATTAGATATGTGGGTTGTTTAGTTGTGACGACCCTTCCCAATCTGCCTGCCTGTCATGTTCTGCTCCTTTGTCTGCAGGTACTGGGAGTGGGCGGGTAGGTGGAGCTGGGAGGGTCGTCTGTACCTGGCCATCTGGGCGTGGCTTACAGAAGGCATAAAGGACTGCCCTCCTGGGAGTCTCTCTCTCTCTCAGCTGGTCCTACTGCATCCATCCACCATTTTCTTCTTTGTTTGGTTTGTTGCATCTTACAACACACCATTCATTCACTCATCCACACATGGCAAACACGACTTTGCTACACTTACACACCCCACTGTTACATTTATGTGAGTTAAGTTGTGTTATTAGTTTAGTCCCCATTTCCACCCAGCACTCGTCCACTGGAAAGTCCTGGAGGGACTGGTTAAAACGAGACAGATAAGAGGCATTGCAACAATTTTTATAAATATAATCTACATTGTAATGCTGGCTGCACAGATTATGCAGACCGGTACGATTGACTGACACACACACACACACACACACACACACACACACACACACACACACACACACACACACACACATTGTTAAAATCATACGCTGGACGCTTTAGTCTTTCTACATGGGTTTAGTTAATGATCAGGCTATAATAAGACCACGTCAGCTATGTATTCACTGACAACCGGTACAATGTCATAATGGTTGGTGTAAACCGGGACATTTTAGCGTCCCGATAGGCTTTTGTCGGGACTCGGGACATGCAATTCAAAATCAGGACTGTCCCGGTCAAACCGGGACGTCTGGTCACCCTAAGCTTAGCGTAAGTTCAACCAGGAAGACTATCTTACTTCACAAACCCTCTCTTGGTCCCTACTGTCACTACCCAATGTGAGTCGAGTGCAGATGTGAGTTGCGCATGCGTCACTTTGCGACAAGTAGCCTACAAGATGCTAACGAGAGCCTTCTGTAATGTCAATACAATAAAAATGGAACTACATAGTTTGTTCACTGCTGGCTACAAGTTAGCAATCAAACACAACAAAGGCTGTCACTTGAATGGCGTTTTGAGCTAACGTTAGCAATCAAACAATGATAGCTAGCTAAAACGTTTTTGAAATGATTTCCATCTTCTGTTATTGTTTGTAATGAGAAAAGTTTATTATTTTATGGATTTCACAAATTTCAGTATGACACATTATGCCGTAAACCGTTTAAATCTGAGCATGCGCAGCTCCCATCTGCACTTGACTCACATCGGGTAGTGACACCTACCTTCTTAATTAAGGTGTGTTTACTCTTCAGCTAAACCAATCAGATTCAGCCACTTCTCCTCGCTATCTAATTCTACTCACGGCTTCTCTACCCCTCCATCATGATGACGTCATGATGGGTCTAATTGCCAAAGACTTTGTTTTTCATCTGTGCACATTTTAATAAATAATTGTTCACTCTAAACGAGTCTCTCCTGATTAAACTGCATTTAGAGGAACATTTGGAAACAACATTTTGGAACTTCTGATATCTGCGCAATAAAAGAAACACTTTTGACTTTAAACTTTTGCCCTACTAATGATAACAATCTAAGAATAGCAAAGCTGTCTTTTTCATCCAAAAAGTTTCTGATATGTAAAGAACATTTCAGCTTTACAGTGCTGCAGAATGCCTACTGTATAGACTTAAATCATTTCCACTTAGCCTGCTGTAAGGATCAGCTGGGCTGATTGATCTTGTTAAGAAGTTCCAACACCTCCATCTCTAGGCCATTCACTCAGGGTATCGGTTGTGATGAGCCGCACTGTGGATTTCCATTGACAGGCATCAATAAACCACTTAAAAACACACTCTGGTTGCACTTTTACCTCGTATCTTTTGCCACCTGACTGCTTAAGTACAGCTTGACCTGAACATAAACCATAGATCATATTTATAGACATAACTGCACCTCGAGTCTCTTCACTAAGGGGATTATCATTCAGGCTCATTGTCATAAATAATCTGTAGCTTGTGCACTGAGTCCCATAGGAAAGTAAATCAAACGGACTAAACAGACCAAACAAAGAAAGAACTACAAAAAGAAACTACAATAAAAACTGAAATCAAAGGAAGCTATAGCTGAACAGACCATTTTTGAAACAATGGGATAATCCAAAGACAAACACTATCGCCTCAACTACAAATAAAACAAAAGGTGGACAATTTGTCTATCAGTATCAGTCCAACTATTTTAGAAATTAATCAAACCAAAAACATCAATTAATAGACATTGGAAGAGTTCTGCTTTTTGGGGGGCATGTTTTACTCTAGTCGGGCAAGTCATGTCCCTCCAGCAGCAGAAGCGGAACCCTCAGCACAGGTAACTCAAAGAAACAGACATTTGAACAACTTAAGGCAACGCGTGAGTACAGAAGTGAACATTTAGTTCACTGCAAATAGATACTAATGTATGCCATCAATACTAAATAAACTATAAGTATGATGTATTAAACAAAAGCTGTGTGTGATAGTTTATCTGTTGGCTGTTGCAAAAGGTCAACAAACTCAATGAATGAAAATGAACTTTTAAATGTAAACTATAAAGAAACCTAAGGTGTGTGCAGGAGGGTTAACAATATTTCAATCAGCTGTGTGGCAGCAGGCTAAAATAGGAAAGGAGTGATAAGGTTTAGATGAGGACTTAAACCCAAATCTGCAAAACTGAGCTGTCACTAGCCAAAACTAAAAGATTGTTGTATTTAGTATTTCTCAGCTACAGTGTGTTGCTACGCAGACGGAAAACCAAGTAAAGAATGTTATGTCTAAAGCATCTGGTACCTTAACTTCACTGGCTGTTAAGAGGTTGAGTGTAACATGCTTGCAGTTCAACTGTTTATTAGCATGTTCATTGGCAGTTTGCCAGCTTTATGTTTTGTTGCTAATGTTTTCCAGCAACGTGGCGGTTTATTTGTGACGTGTTCGCTAGTAGATTGAATTCTAACCAAATCTTTGGTTTGATGGCCTAAATATGCTTTTAGTTATCTAACATTAGCTGTAGCCCCTAAAAAAGGCCATCACAAGACAATGTCAACTGAATCATATGTCAACTATGTTCTGTATTGTTTCATCCCAATACATTCCACCTGGCTCATTGAGTTTACTGCATCAGGTATGTGAGATATGTGTTTCCCAATGTGAACATATGACTGATGTAGGAGTGCTGGGGAAGTTCCTTCCTTCCTATGACACAATGAGCTGCTCTCTCATCTCTCTTTTCATTTGTTTCCTTTTGTGTGCTTCCTTCTCCCAGAAATGCTTGTTACTAACCTAGCTCTTACTCCCCGGAGTCCTTATGTTTCTTCTTCACCCAGAATATCGCCTTAGATTAGGGTGGCACCAAGACCTGGGTCTTGGGTGCAGCTGTCGCTATGGACCTTCTACACCCTGCTACTCTCTGCGATTCCCTGCAGTGTCCGGCTGCGTCCTGCCGCGTCCACTGCGTCCACCCATGCTCTGTTGTGCCGCATTACACCCCGTAACGCCGTGCTGTGCCCTACTACGACTACCATTGTAGTCACTGTTCCACTATCTTTATTATGACTATTATTGCCACTGTTCATCACACCCCCACCGTCAGACACCGCCTACCAAGAGTCTGGGTCTGCCGAGGTTTCTTCCTGAAAGGGAGTTTTTCCTCGCCACTGTCGCATTAGCCACTGCTAATGCTTGCTCTTGAGCGAATTACGGTAATTGTTGTAAATTATAGAGTGTGGTCTAGACCTACTCTATCTGTAAAGTGTCTCGAGATAACTCTTGTTATGATTTGATACTTTAAATAAAATTGAATTGAATTGAATGATACATGATGGCAAAGGTGTTGGTTTTTGTATGATTCCGCTTTTGTATGATGGGGCGGTTGCTCAGGAGTTATAGCAAATTGTCCACTAATTGGAAGATCAGCATTTCGATCCCCGTCTCCTCCAGTCCGCATGATGAGCAGATTAGCACCTTTCATGCCGTCTGCCATCAGTTTATGAATGTGTGTGTGTGTGTGTGTGTGTGTGTGTGTGTGTGTGTGTGTGTGTGTGTGTGAATGTGGCATGTAGTGTAAAGCACTTTAAGTAGTCCTAAGACTAGAAAGGTACTAAATGCAAGTCTATTTACTATTCAATGCACCATATTTTTAATTGCCTGGATAAACAGATACTTCCTTGTCACCTTTTACATAAGCATTTACATTTACATTATTTATGTATTCCAAGATATGTGGATCCTTCTTGCATGCAAATTCCTCACAGTTGGAAATCTAAAATGCATGCCTTGTTCTTTTTATGGCAGGGCTCCTCAGATCTCTGCAGGGTAAATCCAGAAAGCTAGTTAGACTACCTGTCCAATCTGAGTTTTCTGTTGCACGACTAAAACAATTTATGAACGTACACATGTTCCACCAAAACAAGTTCCTTCCTGAGGCTATTTTGCAGCGGCAAAATTGTGATTGGTTTAAAGAAATGCCAATAAACCAGAGCACGTTTTTCTCCCATCCCGGAATGCTGTGTGGACTAGCCAGACCCTCCTCTGCAGCGCTGTGGAGGAAGGTCTGGCAATGAGAGACTATATGCACAGTGTCAGATATCCGACTTGACTTTATGAACTGTGACAAAAGCATCCTTTTTAAAAAGATGACATGACATTTTATGAATATTTCAGGAGGAACTTGTCAGTCACAGAATGCTACACTTTAATGAACTCATGAACTTGTATTTCATCATGCTGTTGTATTGTTGTTTATCAGTTTGAGTATGCGTTATTGTGTATGATTGTATCCTACTTCTCATGTGGCTGATGTGTTTCTGCAGACAGGTGCCACTCCTGTTAGGGTGTGGAAGGGGCAGCAGCTGGTGTCTGGAAGAGTTAGATGAAAAGCAAAAGGACCCTCGTGATATTTAAAATGCTCATATTATGCTCATTTTCAGGTTCATAATTGTATTTAGAGGTTATATCAGAATAGGTTTACATGGTTAATTAAAAAAAAAAAAAACACCATATTTTTGTTGTACTGCACATTGCTGCAGCTCCTCTTTTCACCCTGTGTGTTGAGCTCTCTGTTTTAGCTACAGAGTGAGACATCTCACTTCTGTTCCATCTTTGTTGGGAGTCGCACATGCGCAGTAGCTAGGTAAGGACTACTAGCCAGTCAGAAGCAGAGTATGAGGGCGTGCCACGCTAGCAGCTAGGCGAGCATTATAACGTGTGTTACAAAGTGACGCACATTTGTCACGGAAGTAAAGGCTGGACTACAATAGAGCTGTTTGGAGCAGTTTGTGAACAGTGTTTTCTGTTGGAGATGGTAAGTCCCTTTGGGGTGGACTTTGGGCTTTTTCACTTTGTAAACATATAACATGCACAAAAAACATATATAACACAATAAAGGAAAGGGGAAAAAGCCAAAAAGCATAATATGAGCACTTTAATACTTGGGCAACTTCACTGAGCTCAGGTACCATGGTAACCAGCCAGAACTGCCCTTCTCTCTTTGACTACTGTCTTATTTTATCTCCTTTTTCTCTATTCCTCTATTCTCACACTTTTGGTAAGCAACTGGTCATCAGACCGTATCAGACTGATCATTTTACAGTACATATATTAGCGACTGACATGAGAACTGCTGACATCTTATACTGATGACAAAGTTCACATCACGGTCACATTATGAAAGCAACTTCTAAGGGAACAGCTCCCTCGCCCCCCCCTCCCCCTCTTCACTCTCTCTCCCTTTTTTCTCTTTGATGATAAGAAAATAACATGTGCCTTAAACAAAAAAATGCAATTATGTCACAATGTGATTGAAGAAAAAAAAAAAATGTGTCAAAGAACAAAATTTAAAAGAAACTAATTTGGATCAGTCATAGTATATTCAAGTGTTTTGGAGGAATTTATTTGAGTCTTTTCTGTAAGCATTATGTTACAGTGCTCTGTCCTTTCTCAGTTGCTCCTTGGCTGTTTGCCCAACAGATTGGCTCTAGCCTCAAGACTAGCGCCAAAATAAGGCATCCCACTGGTCTTCACTGCATGATTATTCTAAATAGAGCAACTCACAATTTAATAACAGGGAAGTCAAAGTAAGTCCTAATATACTCAGCCTCACCCATTCCATTGTATTTTGTTCTGTTTTATTATTCAAAAGAAGAGTACCGGTAATCTTAATCTTAAAAAAAATGTAGGAAATAATGATCAAATATAAGAAAGGGATGAATAATGGAGATGTAATTATAATGTAGCCTTCTGAAGAAATAGGTTGCACTTAAAGTGGAATGTCAGTAGTTTTTAACCTGGATGATATTTTTTCCATGCATTTGTGTCTAATTGACTAATGTAACCCTAATTGACCCTATTGACTAACCCTAACCCTAACCCACTGAAAGGCTCAGATTGTTACTTAAATATCTACACTTATGTAAATATGTGTAACCCTAACCCTAACCCTAAAATAGGAAAGGAGTGATAAGGTTTAGATGAGGTCTTAAACCCAAATCTGCAAAACTGAGCTGTCACTAGCCAAAACTAAAAGATTGTTGTATTTAGTATTTCTCAGCTACAGTGTGTTGCTACGCAGACGGAAAACCAAGTAAAGAATGTTATGTCTAAAGCATCTGCATCGTAACCCTATAGTGCTGTATTTGCCACTGAAAGGCTCAGATTGTTACTTAAATATCTACACTTATGTAGACATGTGTTGCCTGACTAAAACTTGCCCAGAGCCATGGAAGCAGGGCAGAGCTGCTTACATTGGCCTACACACTGATATAAAAGCACCAAGGACAGTGGGGAAAAAAAGAGGCTGGTTATATTCTGCTTTGAGAATAAACAACAGAGAAGGTGAACTGAGAGCACATTGTGAAGGATTCACAGACTCAATGAATGATATTCAGACAGGCGAGTACAACAACAAACATCGATTTACAGAGAGAGAACAATGTCAACAACCACTGTGTTGCCTAGAAACATGACATTGTGAGTGTGTGTGTGCTACATTGTCGAGTTTATTTTGTCTTAACATCTCTGTGTTGGCCGCTTTACTTTATTCTGCCGTTCAAGTGGCAGGTTATTTAATTTATTTAGCCTGAATGTTTCTTTTTATTTATTGTTGCTCATTTATGTGTAATTGGAGTTTTGTACTCTTTTCAAGTTTTTAGGGTATAGACAGGAAGGTGGTTGGATATATATAACGCAGTAACGGAGTACATTTCAGCTGAACAATTTCTCTTTTTACTTATATCAAGGAGCTGCAAAGATGAATTGATTAACAATCAATTCATTGTCAACTATTAAATTAATCTTGGACTATTTTGCTAATCGATTAATCGGTTTGAGTCGAATTTTTGGAGAAAAAAAAAGTGATTCCAGCTTCTTAATGTGAGTATTTTGTAGTTTCTTCTCTCCTCTGTGACAGTAAACTGAATATGTTTGAGTTTTGGACAAAACAAGACATTTGAGGACGTCACCTTGGGCTTTGAAAAACACTGATCGACATTAACAACATTCAATCATCTGACATTTTAAAGAGCAAACAACTAATCGATTAACCAAGAAAATAATCGATAATGAAAACAATCATTAGTTGCAGCCCTATATCAAAGCACATTTTATACAAGTAATTTCCCTTTTTCTTGAGTAAAATACGCAGTACGCTTCTATAACTGATGTTGGGAGTGAAGTCACGAGTAAAGAATGACAGCCAGGGATCTAAAAGAGAACGGCAGAGTGGGGAAGAGGGAGGCAGGATACCCCTCTGTCATCACATGCCCTTTAGGTTGGTCCCAGCTTTTTTATGGTTCATGTGGCTTTTCTTTCACCAGAATGAATGGCGCAGATTAGGACATTTCCCTCTCAATTCACAGTCCCACTTGAGGGGAAACACTTTATATAAGGGGACAGCTGGGCTGTTATGCTCCTGAAAATCTATCCCCTGTGAGCCAAGACATCAAGTTCAACCTTATGCAAGCCATGCCCATCCGCTCTCCCCCTTTCTCTCTTTCTCTTACTCTGTCATTTACTCTCTCTGTCTCATGTCCACACCCTCCGTAACTCTGTCGCTCAATTGACTCTTTTGAGGAGCCTGCAGGGGTGTTAAGTGTTCTAAGTCACGCATGGCCCTATAACAAGACTACTCTCATATCCTCCATTCTCTTCCTACTACACACTGACCTTGCTGGCCAAGTGCTGACTGCCTGCTCTATCCAGTGACCCTTGCCATTTTTGTGTCTGAAGGTCTTGCTGTCACTCCGTTACTTCTTCATTCAGCGTTTCCTTGGATCACGGTTACTCTGGCCAAGCTGTCATGGTCCTGTCACATTGCCAGCAGACCCGGGCATCACACAGTTTCTTTTCAGGCTTTAGTCAGAGCATGCACATGCTTGACAGCAATATAAAAATGTATACAGATTGAAGAGACGTACAGTAATACAGACTCATGCTGAATGTTGGTGTGGCGTATAGAATAATTATTTCTGCTATTCAAAATGACAAAAATGATGCTGAACCAGAATATTGTAAACATACATTTAAAGAAGAAAGAAGAAAAGAATTAGCTCAGATTCTTTCCCAGGGTATGAAACTTGCGCCTAAACCCCACAGATCCTGGGGGCTCAGATCCTAGCTTGATGCGTATTATGTTGGAGACACCTTCGGTGAGCAGACAGTCTCTCTGCTGCCTACAGCAGATGCAAAGACATCAAACTGAAAACACTGCTGGCTATAGCCTATTAAACTTGTATTGTGTACTTTTTTCTTGCAAGATGCCATCACAGATGTTCTCCATTTTAACCACTGAAAAGCTGAAAATGTTTTTTTTTTTAAACTGGCTCAGATTATAGAAACACAGCCAAAATCCAGTTTTAGTGTTCTTTATCAGTTACTTAGTTATTAAAATGGTAATAGTCTTTCTACTGCATTTTCAAGACATCATCAATCAAATGGATTTTCTGTAGGCGTAGATTTAGGTGGTACTCTGACATGGTTTTGTTGTGGAAGATTGTGCAGAAGCCTGATGTGTCTTTGAATTTGAATCAATCAAAAAATAAAATATAACTTCATATGATCACCTATTATATGCATGCAATGTAGCTTGACATCACAAGCTTAATGAAAGTTCAATCAGGAAGATACCTTCATGCTCACTGTATGTATTTAAATTTCCTTTCCTTTCCTGTTTCCAACACAGCTGACTAGGGGCACTCACACTTCTCCCTTCAACCAATCTGATTTCACCACAACCTTTGTGAGCCAATCATCTCCTAGCACTCTAACTTTAAAATGTGTCCCTTTCTCTGCTGCTGTCAGTTATCATTTCACTGTCCTATCGTCAGGGTGCGGTTTGTAAAGAAAGCAGAGGGGGGGATGTTTTTTGATCATGCGCAACAAAACATGCAATAATTAAATCCCCCTTTCAATACCATGGATATAGTGCCACTCGGCTAGCCATGCCAAAACACTTATTTATGCACTTCAATATTCAATGGGAAATAATCTTAAAATGAAATAGCACAACGTGGTGTCAACATAAAACAACGCTTTGGTGGTGAAAACTTTCACCCAAGAAACGCTTGTTCGTTCCTCAGAAATGTTTTAATCCAAACCACAATCTTTTTCCTAAACGTAACTAGTCGTTAACTGTCATCGCCGCATGATGCTCACTTTTTCTGGATAAACTCCACTACCATGGCCCCAGAAAGGACCGCCATCTGGCGGTGCCTGTAGCCGGCTCGCAGTCACCTATTGGCGGCTAAACACCTGCCGCTGGTAGCCGGCGTCCCGGAGCGCTGAAGCTGCTAAATACAACCAGCAACTGCTGCTCGGACTATATCGTTCTATTGCGTTCATCACAACCAGCTGTCCAGTTAGTTCTTCTCAGATGAATCCTGCTCGGCATCACATCATCCAGATCTTCAGCTAGGTTGTTCATCACTCCTTCACCACAGCCAGTGTCTGGACTCCATTTAAAAAAATCTCTTTTATTGGTTTCTTTCAAAAATAAACAACTGCAAATTCGCAATAGCAGCGACCATGTATTACACACACATACGCACACACATAACCCCTATGCCAAATGTCAGCTTCCTAGGGCAAAAACTGTAGCTGCCAAAGTGTGGTCATTTTTTTGTTGATAAAGGGATATATAGAGCTCTGGTCGCAGCCAAAAAAAAACATCCCAAAGGTTTGACCGGCTGAATTCAATCAGTTACAACAGATTCCAAATAGTGACAATATCTTAAACCACTCCTGCAGCATAATCCACTTCTCTACTGTCCATCTGTTTGCACAGTAGGCCTATGTTCCAGTCACATTTCTGCCAAACATGGCTAAATGGGTAGCTTCTGTATTTTGCTATTATCCTCCAGTGAATAGAGTGTCACTTTAAAATTGAACAATACACTTGGAACTGCAGTTGAGGTAGGCCTACCTGCTGGTTTGTAGGCCAGAATAGCACTTTCATTACACGTCACAGCAGGTTACAACCATTGATTACAGCTCAAACAGTAACCATGGCTAATGGGTGATGTTGTGGGATAAATATGCATTTATTTTCTATTTTTGTAATTTCTTAGACCAGGGATCTTTAACAGGGGGTCCGGGATCCTTAGGGGCTCCTCAGAGTCAATGCAGGCGGGCCTCCAAAGTATAGTATGTTTTTGAAAGTCTTAGCATGAATCCAACATATTATTAGCAAATATAAATCCCCACTGATGATAGGCTTACTGGTGTCACTAAGGAAGCCATCCACATATACAGTTCATCCTAAGTGTGTATGTTTAACATTAAAACATGATTATAATATCATAATAAAACATGGCTTGATTCATGTGTTATTTTATTGTCCATTTGTGTTCGTGGTGAGTGGAAATTGGCATTATATTAAGTCGAAAGCATCATTGTGTGAGTTAACGTTAATGCCCATTCAAGTTATTATCATATAATTTAGCTTAAACTTAGCGCTACGTAAACGTTACCGCTTAGCTTTAACGTTACCAGCCGGTTAAGATTTGACATACTATGGCTACTAACGTTAGCTAACGTAGTTAGCTACATACACACATTGCAAGAATGACAAACTATGAATGAACATTCTTACTTTTGAGTTATGTAAATGCGTCGTGTTTTCTTCACACTCAACGTTACGTTGACTGCTATCAGTCTCCGTTGTATTTCTGCAGCTAAAACATGTCTTCGGTTTTCTGGCAGTTTTACATTTAGTGTTTTAGATCCAGTGGTGAAATATAACTAAGTAACGTTAGCCTACATTTACTTAAGTAGGCTACTGTAATGTAACGTTACTGCTTCTCATACTCTAATGTCACATCTCAGAGGGATATGTACTTTTTAACTGCTCTACTTTTTTTTTTTTGACAGCTTTAGTTACAAGTTACTTTGCAGGTTATTATTAATCAACACATACATTATGATGTATTATTATAAATTAAACTACCCAACTGTAGATACAGTAGTTAAAATCAGCTCCAACTTTACCAGCTGCAACATTGCAGTGATATGCATTTATTACATCACTAATTATAATCTAGTAATATAGATGTATTTCTGAAATGAGCCATACTGCATAATGAATAATTCAATTTCAATTTTGGTACTTTTAGTATATTTTGAATGCAGGACTTTTACTTGTAGCAAAGTATTTCTACACTGTTTACAGAAGTACAAGATCAGAGAACACCAGAATATGGTAATGTTGTTAACAACATACTACATATTATGTATGCTTTATTTTTGTATAGGCTACATCATATACATTTATATTCTATATATAATGTACTATTTAATTTACACATTTGCGTGAGATTGTCAAAAGCTGAGTATATCAAACAAGGCACATCAAATTCTGGGAGTTTTTGGATAAGACTTCACACTTTGATGTTACTTGAGTCAACAATTGTTCTCATGAACAAACACAGAGCTCATTGTACAGAAAGGCAGGCACTTAATCAAGTTCAAAAACATCAACAATATCAAATATAAAATAAGAAATAAAGCTATTTGGTATTTTTAAATGTTTAACCCCTAGACAAATACAGTATGAATATGCAAAGGCTGAGATGTAAACCTATTTTTTTCATTCATTAAGACCCTACCTATTAACATTTGTTATGAAAACAGTCAATGTCTACGACGTAATATACTAATTAAGTGACTTTTCTTCATGACAGGTAAAATGCGCAAACAAATCTTTTTTCCCGGGATAATTGCGGTTACATTTCGCAAGGGACCTCTGGGGTATCTTCGTCAGGATCCTACTGATGCTGCAAAAGTCATTAAAGACAACTACAAGACAATTAAGGGAGGAGCTGGTCAGGCAAAATGCACTCAGTGTCGTCCGTCAGAGAGGAGGGGATGCCTCAGATAAATCTGAGGTGGCTGGAGAATACATCCTGCAGTTTGGGAAATACAAGGGGAAGTCCTTCCGCTGGCTTCTTGAAAATGATATTGGGTATACCATCTACCTAATCAGGAACAAGCTGAAGGAGGAGGCTGCAGGAGTGTTTATAGCAGAGGGGCACAGCAAGGACAGCCTACTGTCATTTGTGAACTATGCCCTCAGCTTTCAAGAAATCCAGTCTCTTCTTGACTATGAGGCAAGGTCACAGGTTGTGACAGTAGCAGCATCAGAGGATGACCAGCTGGTTGGGTTTGGCTCTCGTGCCAACAACACCTGGTGAGAGATTTGGGACAGCAGGGATGATGGCTATGCAGCCTTTATACTGAAATAAAGCTGTGATTCAGGGACAAGGATGCACAAGCTACAGCAATACCTGCAGAAGAAGCTGCCCTCACCACCCTCTGGCTCTTCTCTGATGACACATACGTCAAATGGGTGGGTCTTGTTTTTCCTTTGTTTTGTCAAAAAGATGTACATGCTGTAATGGTAGCCAATACTAATGTCTGTCTGTTTGCATCACAGTGATGGATGAAGATGAAGAGCTGGAGAGAGTGATGCTGAGCATTTCTCCTACCAAGCAACATTAGCAAAGCTGTGAGTAAACATTAGTTGTCTTTTATTTGTTTGTTTCTACTGCCTGAAGATTCTGAATGATTTAAAGTTCAGCCCGTATGATATTAATCCTGTGTTCTATATTGTATATGTTATATACTGTATATCATTTTGTTCTGTTTTACAGCTGTATCTGCACCAGCATCAACTGCCAGACCACCACAGGCTTCTGGAACAGATAGAGGTTCTTAACCAAAACGTCCTGCATCAGCAGACAACTCTGGGACCATGAATTCTTATCCCAATATGAAGCATGACTTAAAGCTTTCCGTCTCATGTTGACCAGGTTCTGGTCATGTTTGTGTTTTGGTGTTCTACCTATTGTCCTAGTGACTATGAATTGAAACCAGTCATGATGAGGGTAAGTATTAGTCTTTTGCTTATGTGGATGAAAATATATGATACATGATACAATTGCTGTGGTTACTAACACTTGTACACTGCATGTACAGTATGTGTGTCATGTTGCTTCCCCTGCTCAGGCAAAATTCTAATGAGTGACTACACAATATTAATCCCTTAAAAAAAATGATTGCATGTGTATGAATGAACATATTCTTTATATATTATTATAAGAAACAGTCTGTTTCACTATATAAGACTGAGATAAGCAGGTGAAGTAAAAGATGGGTGCCTTAACTTACTAACACAAATGTTTGTATTTTGCCAAAAATATAAATGACTGAAAAGACTTTTTCTGTTGTAGCACCATCTAGAACAACTAAATTGAAGAGCTCACAAGAAGATGGTAAATGCACTGTATTTTGCTTCATCCATTCAAAGCTTTCTGTCATATTCCCTATGCTTTTGTCCGTTATAAACCAATAACTGATTTTTGTTGTTGTCCTTCCCTCCTTGCAACCCAAGCCCTGCCAACTGTAAGGAGACCTGTGCCCCTTCCTCAGGAGCTGAGGTTTCTGATGCCAAAAACAGCAGGTCCTCTGCCAACAGAGACAACTGTAACAGTTCCAGGTGTGTATTATTTTAACTGTATTTGTATTTCTTTAAAAAACATCCATTTGTTGTTCCATCCATATGTTGTGTCCATCATAACTGTTGTAAATCCTTTAAAATATGTTTAATTGTTGTATATCAGATACTGTTCCACAGTTTTAAGACAAGCCATCATTTAAGTGTATGGCCTGCTAAGTTTCAGGGACTAAAATGTAGATGTGAAGTGTAGTGTCATATTACTTTTTTACTTTATCTTACCTGTAAATAATAATGAAATGTTTAATATTCTATATAGTGTCAGAGGCACTTGTGATTACTCCGTCTGCAGAGCCCAGTCAACCGGCGCTGCAGCCACCAATTGCACAGAGAGCTCAAAGTACGTTTTTTTATTTGAATTGTGTGCGTTTCATAAAGATAGAATCAAGTCAAACACAAAATCTTAATAATTTGCCTTGTTATTATTCTTGTCTTACTAGGTCAGCCGGTACACAGGCCATCAAGTGTCCCCAGCATTCCTCCTCCACAGCTTCCTGGCTATGACCATGATGTCAGTCAGTGGAACTGTTCTCACCAGCAGAGGATCTGGATGAAGACAGAGCTGGAATCCGGAATCGATGGGTCTCTGGCCGGGCTCCATTCCTGTGCGCAACCCCATGAAGATGGTGTCATTGTGGCGTTTCCCTCCCCAGCCAGAATTAATTGACAGCATCTCTGATCTTCCATCCCCAAAGTACTTTCAGCTCAATCCCTTTTTTATATGGAAGCCAGAAAATGACTTAATGGCAAAGCTGAGGAACAACGACACTCTGCCATGCATTGAAGGTTGCGCTCAGGCCCAAGTTGCCTCTGCAGGTGTTGGTAGACCTTGTGTGATTGTTGGCATCACTGAACAGTACTACCTTTTTTCATCCAGGCTGGGCTGTAAAGTTTGCCGGAAGAGGTGGTATGCTGACAACCCACTGTGGCTGGAAAAATTACCAAAGAGGTTCACAAACCTGTTGCCGGCAATACTGACCTACAAGAAGGCCATCTGTAAATCCGTAATGGATGAGCTCAGGCGCACAGGTAACTCACCCACCGACATGGTAAAGCAGATCATGGAGATGATGCACCTGAAATATGAACGTGCTCACCTGGCCTTCCTCCTTACCTGCCAGAACATCATGGATGGTGAGGCAGGAAAGTATGACCTAAGAACCATCACTTAGTTCGTAAGACAGGAAACCAATCCAGCTCCCTTTGGAGAGTATGGGGATTCAGATGGCTGGAATGGGATCTCTGTGTCTGCACACTACCTAACTGACTGCCTACTGCATGAGTACCAACACCAAGAGGGTGCTATCACAAAGCTTCTTCAGGGCACCTTTGGACAGGCTTTCCGCTCAGACCACACACGGAAAGTCGCTAGGAAGGTCACCTTTTCATCTGGGACCATGTCATCATATGCAGTCATGAATGAGAACTGGATGATCCTTTCATGGGTGATGGTGCAGTCTGAGACAGAAAAGTCACTGAAGCCCATGTATGAAGGTATAGCACACCGCTACAGCACTGCAGGCATAGAGAAGGCACACTACCAGTGGGTAGACAGGTAAGATATAAACAGTATATTTTGCTTTCATTGGTGACATGAACAGCTAATAATCACAATTAACTTTGCTTTTAATTTTTCATAATTTCACTTTGCATTCATTTTATTTTATTTTAATGACTGAATACACTGAAGTGTAAATAGAAATTGATATCACTGCTTTAACATTAATGGCTATACTGTGTCTCTATTTCTTCTTTCAGGGATTGCTGCGCAGCATTTAAGGTTGCAGAATCTTATACAGGAGAACATATGAACTGGGATGCTTGGACAACTACTAATGGCATTGTTGCTGATGCCACTTCTGGTGACCTGCTGAACACCTGTGCATCAAGATCCCACTACAATGAAAACATCATTATCAAGCTGGACTTGTTCCACTGTTTGAGACGGTTCCTCCTTTGCTCAGTTCCTGTCGGCAGCCTTTTCAGTGGTGGATCAGGAAGATCTGCAGAGGCTTAAAGAGGCATATGGCTTCTGTGGAATTCAGCCTGCCAACCCAACAAAGGCACACATCACGAGCACTGCAGGACCAGAATTCCACAGCCTGAGGAGCTTGTCAAGAGAGTCAAGGGAGTTTTCCAACACTTTCACCTCACAACTGATCCAAACGGCGTTCCTCTCTTCAAGCCCTCTATGCTGAAGACGTGGTGCATTCAGCGCATACACATCTTGCGCGAGTGCCTGAGTAATCCTGAGGTTGAAGGTGGCATCTTGTACAGGCACGGAGGAACACTGCAGCTTAACCACGTGCAGGGGGAAGGTGCTAAAGTTCCTGTGTGGATCCCCATCAGAGGCACTTCACAGCAAGAGGGATACCATTTCCATCAGGCTCAGTGGGTCAATGGAACATGCGTCTCCACAGAGCTGTTCCAAGCCCAGGGGATGACAGGGGTGGCACGGTGGAATTACCAGCGCCTGGTGGACTTGAAACAGCCAGATGTTCACCTCCCAACTGTCTTTGAATCCAGCTTTAATGGCAGAACTAAATGCAGTCTCTGAAAGAGTGCTCGGGCATGTGAAGTATGCTGCTTTTCATTTCACTGGCAGAGACACGGGAGAGAAGTTTGGCTTGGAATATGTTGAGCCTGGTTGCTGCCCAGTTCCTCTAGACTGGGATAAGCACAGGAGCAACACAGACTTAACCCCTGCCCTGAATCCCCCTCCTCAAAGCAGCCCACCCACTGTCCAGGCTGAGCTTCCTCAGTCATCCTCCAGCTCACCACCCAAGGGGGGGGGGGTGTTTAGTGTTTAGTGTTGTATATACTGTATATTTTGGCCATTTCATATTTATTTTACATATTGTTTTGTGTATGTGTGACCTTGCACTATGGGGCTTGGTGTGTTTAAACTGTCATTGTTGTATTTAATAAACAAGACATTTCATTAACCAGTATTTACGTGTCTCATTACTAAGTGCATCACATTAAGAGAACAGTAAAATGTCTATAATTGAATGCAAAGGTTTTAAGAAATTGTAATGTTACACATACTAAGAAAACTTTAATATTAGAGGTTAATAGCCATGAGTAAGTCAAGTATTTCATACAACCGTGTCATTATATAATTTTTAGTATATCAGGTTTTGTTTAAGGTATTTACTTGACTAAAGATTTAAAAACAAAAAACATACTAATAAATACCTATTTATCTTATCTTACGTAAAAAACGAGAAAAACGTGCCCGTGAACACGTATCAATAGATTAAAAATAACGTAACATTTACACGACCTGCCGTGAGACCGGGCTGTATCCAGATATGTGTGGGAGACAAAGCCCTGTCAAGAGCCAGAGTTGCTCACTGTATAATCTCTCAGTACAAACTCTGCCGCAGGACAAAGCAGCTGTTTTTTTCTGCAACGTCACAAAAAAAAAGTAGAATAAGGGAGAGGGACCATTCTTTACTCCCAGTTTAGGTTCGGCTGCTGTGGTTTCATACAAGTAAAGGACAATATACATTTGCAGTCGTGGCCACAGTGATTACGAAAGCGGGAGGAGAAGACAAATGATACAGAGTCAAATGTCTCTCAGTCTCATCTAGCTGGTGCAGCTGTTATTAGACAAATCCTTCCTGTGGGACGGGAGGACAGATGAGTTTTAAATACTGCAGCATTGCATGATCTTTTATGTAATTTTTCCAGCCAGACATGTCAGCAAATTATTGAAGCTAATGGGCTACCTCACACTGAAGACAGTAGTAAGCTATTTCCGAACAACGTTTTTCACCTACTATCCGTCCATCTGGCTGGAAGTCCATCTCCTGAGTGATTTCTGCACTTGGTTTCTGCACTTGGTATCTTTGACACCATGAACACCATTGAACAGATTCTCCTTGAAAAACATGGCCTAATCAAAGCCAAAGAAGGAGCGGGAGAACATCTAGAAAGTTCACGATGAAGAGAAGCTAGTTTCCACAGCTCCAAAACACTATAAATTGACTCTTCAAAGCTCTATGGGTGACCTACTTTAGTGCAGCCAATTATGTTATGTCTCACTCTTGCATCTTTTTTAAGTGGGTCAAGAAACACAAGAAATCTGAAAACAAAGTTGGTGCATTTGTACACAGAAGGTGCTGGTATTTGTTCTTCTTTTCTGACTGATTATTAATAAATGTCTTCAGCTGTCAGGATCAATTAAACATGAAATACTTAGACAAAAAGAAAGCTGTTGATATAAATGGAAAGATTAAGTTTAGAAGTTTAAGAAAAAGACATACCGAGACCTAAGATAAAATGCAAATGTTGTTGAAAGGGTTAGGCATGGGAGCTGAATATCAACTTCTGTTATGCTATGACTTTTTGTGAATGTATCTTTAGCTCATACAGTACAGTATTCTAATAAGCAAAACTTACTTTTGCCCTATTTTAGTTAACATTTCCACTAAAGTATACGTTTTGTGGGCTGTTTTGGAATTTCTGAACACTTAAATTACTTCTACTCTGAAAGCACTATTAACATCATGAGCGTGTCAGCCAGAAAGACTATGACTGATTACCTCTCGGTTCACGAACATCCATGATAGCCGAAAAAACTGGCAACCCCCAGAACAACCTGCTACTAAACAGTTGCCCAGACATGATTAATGGAGTCAAAGCATATTTTTATGATGCACAACATGAAAAACAACAGATTTGGCTTTCTTTTGATAAAGCCTAAATGTTAAAAGCGCTACAGTACAGCATGCGTTGCATTTATCTATATTACATAATATAATTCTGCCTTTTATACCTGAGAGCTAACAGTGAATATGGGGAAACAAAGAGGGAGATATAAGAGCCCCTGCACTCAGAGCATTGCAGTTACATGTTCTATTAATGCATTGTTCATTCACGTACAGATATCTATTGGTAAGCAACAATCTGGTTTTCTTGTACAGGCCCAGGAGCATTGCCAAATTATAATAATGGGACATGTTACTGAATCAAGATGTGAAGGTTGTGAACAGTGTAGAGTGAAATGAAGCAGACATTTGCCAAAATGTCTTTTAGCCCTAAAACACCTATATCTGATGCGTGTAGATTGTATTAAAAGATGAACAAAGGACATCAGTTTTTAGATCTCTTCATATGCCATGGCATTGTCATGAGGCTCACTGTTTAAACCTTCATTATCATTTTCTCCTTTGTTCAAATGTAAAAGCAGTACCACTAGATTTGTTTTTCTCCTTTTTTGAAAAATGGGGGCAGTGCAACAATCTGTAAATGCAACACTGGCATATTATCACCTCATACAGTGAAGTTGATATGGCAAATATGCTAGCAAACTGTTGCCTTTTTAAGGCGCTGACGCACTAACCTGATTACCGGCCGTCGGACAGTCTGGCGAGGTCAGTGACTCGAGTCTGTTCGGTCTGTTCGAGGAGCCGTCGGCCTTCATTTGGGCCGATTTGACTTGTTGTTTCAGAAGGCGGGCAGTCGGACTCAATGACCAATCTGATTGGTGGAGTGCTAATCCGGAAATGACGAGCGTGATTAACGCCTCTCAAAATCTGACAAAAATCTTTTAAACTGACCTTTGTCGATCTGAAATCAAGACAGATTCAACAACTGCATGGCCTATTTCTTGCTTAAAATGTTCAGAAACACATTTCGGTCAACTATTTTCGTAAAATATGAGATCGTATTCCGAACGAGCCGTCATTATGGTCTGGCTTTGAAATTCGAGAGAAGCCAGACCCACAATACAGATTAGCACCGCCTGCTGTTATGGAGAGGTATTACGTCTTGCGCATGTACAGAACTCTCCTTTAATCTCGGTTTTGGGCTCCACCAACTCCTGGGGAAAAAATCTGTCTCTTTCGATCTTAAATGCTCATCAATGTTCACCAGCTGATCGATAACTTTGTCTGTCTGCTGTTTGGTGGTGGACAGGTAGCACACAGTCAATATATGACTCCAGGGCATGAAGTTAACTTTTTTGACCACCAGCCACTGGTGTTACTGGTGTTACTGTGGCAGGTGGATTTAAAAATCCACCTGCCACAGTAACACAGTGCCACAGTAACATAAGACATGTTGCGTTAGTGCTCCTTTTGTACCATAATTTTATTGAATGAAATGTTAAGCTTCGCTCCTACGAGATGGGTGGGTTTTTGTTACATACAAAGCTAACTGGCTATAGTTAGCCTGTATGTATGCTAGCGGAATTAGCTAACGTGCGTAACCAGCCAGCAACTTCGGCAATAGTTTCGGTGAGCTAACCACGCCAGTATTGTCGCCCACAATCAACCTCTGCTGCTAAAAGCAATCAACCTGCAGTGATGTTTGAAATAGAGACGCTTGTGGATGTGTTAGCTGTCGTGGTTAGCTCGCCGAAACTACTGCCGAAGCCGCTGGCTGGCTACGCAACGTTAGTTAATTCCGCTAACATACATAACATAACATACGTAACAAAAATCCACCCATCTCATAGGAGCGAAGCTTAACATTTCATTCAACTAACGCCACATGTCTTAAGTTGACAACGTGGATGCAGATATAGGAAACTCCAAAGGCAGTCGTAATATTTACCTAGCTGTCTAGGCTAAAACTGTTGCGCTAACGTTAGCAAAACGTCGGCGTAGCGTTAGCTAGCTGTCTAAACTTGTGAAAAGCCGAACAGCACCCCCATCTAAGTAATAAATAAACACTAGGCAAATATGTTGTTACTGGAGCTAGTAGGCTGCCATCAAAACCTCCATCCATCCATCTTCATCCGCTTATCCGGGGGTCGGGTCGCGGGGTAGCAGCTCCAGCAGGGGACCCCAAACTTCCCTTTCCCGGGCCACATTAACCAGCTCCGACTGGGGGATCCCGAGGCGTTCCCAGGCCAGGTTAGAGATATAATCCCTCCACCTAGTCCTGGGTCTCCCAGCCCAGCTGGACGTGCCTGGAACACCTCCCTAGGGAGGCGCCCAGGGGCATCCTTACCAGATGCCCGAACCACCTCAACTGGCTCCTTTTCGGCGCAAAGGAGCAGCGGCTCTACTCCGAGCTCCTCACGGATAACTGAGCTTCTCACCCTATCTCTAAGGGAGACGCCAGCTACCCTCCTGAGGAAACCCATTTCGGCCGCTTGTACCCTGGATCTTGTTCTTTCGGTCATGACCCAGCCTTCATGACCATAGGTGAGGGTAGGAACAAAAACTGACCGGTAGATTGAGAGCTTTGCCTTCTGGCTCAGCTCTCTTTTTCGTCATAACGGTGCGATAAATTGAATGTAATACCGCACCTGCTGTGCCGATTCTCCGACCAATCTCCCGCTCCATTGTCCCCTCACTCGCGAACAAGACCCCAAGGTACTTGAACTCCTTCACTTGGGGTAAGGACTCATTCCCTACCTGGAGAAGGCACTCCATCGGTTTCCTGCTGAGAACCATGGCCTCCGATTTAGAGGTGCTGATCCTCATCCCAGCCGCTTCACACTCGGCTGCGAACCGATCCAGTGAGTGCTGAAGGTCACAGGCCGATGATGCCATCAGGACCACATCATCTGCAAAAAGCAGCGATGAGATCCCCAGCCCACCGAACTGCAACCGCCTCGATATCCTGTCCATAAATACTACAAACAGGATTGGTGACAAAGCGCAGCCCTGGCGGAGGCCAACTCTCACCTGAAAGCGAGTCCGACTTACTGCCGAGAACCCGGACACAGCTCTCGCTTTGGTCGTACAGAGATTGGATGGCCCTGAGAAGGGACCCCCTCACCCTGTACTCCCGCAGCACCTCCCACAGTATCTCCCGGGGGCACCCGGTCATACGCCTTCTCCAGATCCACAAAACACATGTAGACTGGTTGGGCATACTCCCAGGCTCCCTCCAGGATCCTTGCGAGAGTAAAGATCTGGTCCGTTGTTCCACGACCAGGACGGAATCCGCATTGTTCCTCTTCAACCTGAGATTCGACTATCGACCGAACCCTCCTTTCCAGCACCTTGGAGTAGACTTTACCGGGAGGCTGAGAAGTGTGATACCCCTGTAATTGGCACACACCCTCTGGTCCCCCCTTTTTTAAAAGGGGAACCACCACCCCGGTCTGCCACTCCTTAGGCACCGTCCCAGACTTCCACGCAATGTTGAAGAGGCGTGTCAACCAAGACAACCCCTCCACACCCAGAGCTTTAAGCATTTCTGGACGGATCTCATCAATTCCTGGGGCTTTGCCACTGTGGAGTTGTTTAACTACCTCAGCAACCTCCACCAGGGAAATTGATGCCAATCCCCCCCTCATCCTCCAGCTCTGCCTCTACCATAGAGGGCGTATTAGTCGGATTTAGGAGTTCCTCAAAGTGCTCCTTCCACCGCCCTATTACCTCCTCAGTTGAGGTCAACAGCGTCCCATCCTTACTGTACACAGCTTGGATGGTTCCCCGCTTCCCCCCTCCTGAGGTGGCGAACGGTTTTCCAGAAGTACCTTGGTGCCGACCGAAAGTCCTTCTCCATGTCTTCTCCGAACTTCTCCCACACACGCTGCTTTGCCTCTTTCACGGCAGAGGCTGCAGCCCTTCGAGCCCTTCGGTACCTTGCAGCTGCCTCCGGAGTCGTCTGGGATAACATATCCCGGAAAGACTCCTTCTTCAGTCGGACGGCTTCCCTGACCACCGGTGTCCACCACGGTGTTCGTGGGTTACCGCCCCTTGAGGCACCTAAGACCCTAAGACCACAGCTCCTCACCGCAGCTTCAGCAATGGAAACTTTGAACATTGTCCACTCAGGGTTCAATGCCCCCAGCCTCCACAGGGATGCACGAAAAGCTCCGCCCGGAGGTGTGAGTTGAAAGTCTGTCGGACAGGGGCCTCCTCCAGACGTTCCCAATTTACCCGCACTACCCGTTTGGGCTTACCAGGTCTGTCAGAGTCTTCCCCCCACCCCTGACCCAACTCACCACCAGATGGTGATCGGTTGACAGCTCCGCCCCTCTCTTCACCCGAGTGTCCAAAACATATGGCCTCAGATCAGATGAAACGATTATAAAATCGATCATTGACCTTTGGCCTAGGGTGCTCTGGTACCAAGTACACTTATGAGCATCCCTATGTTCGAACATGGTGTTCGTTATAGACAATCCATGACTAGCACAGAAGTCCAACAACAAACAACCACTCTGGTTTAGATCAGGGAGGCCGTTCCTCCCAATCACGCCTCTCCATGTGTCTCCATCATTACCCACGTGCGCGTTGAAGTCCCCCCAGCAGAACTATGGAGTCCCCGACTGGAGCCCCATGCAGGACTCCACTCAAGGTCTCCAAGAAGGCCGAATACTCTGAACTCTTGTTTGGTGCATATGCACAAACAACAGTCAGAGTTTTCCCCCCCCACAACCCGCAGGCGTAGGGAGGCGACCCTCTCGTCCACCGGGTTAAACTCCAACGTAGCGGCGCTCAGCCGGGGGGCTTGTGAGTATCCCCACACCCGCCCGGCGCCTCACACCCTGGGCAACTCCGGAGAAGAAAAGAGTCCAACCCCTATCCAGGAGTATGGTTCCAGAACCAAGACTGTGCGTAGAGGTAAGCCCCACCAGATCTAACCGGTAGCGCTCCACCTCCCGCACAAGTTCCGGCTCCTTCCCCCACAGAGAGGTGACATTCCACGTCCCCAGAGCCAGCCTCTGCTGCCGGGTCTGGTCCGTCGAGGCCCCTGACCTTCACTGCCACCCATGTGGCAGCGCACCCGACCCCAGCGGTTCCTCCCACAGGTGGTGGGCCCATGGGATGGAGGGATGTCCGCCACGTAGCTTTTTCGGGCTGTGCCCGACCGGGCTCCGTGGCAAACCCGGCCACCAGAGCGCTCGCTGGCGAGCCCTCCATCTGGGCCTGGCTCCAGACAGGGGCCCCGGGCTTCCTCCGGGCAGGGTCACTTCATCCCTTCCTCGATTTTTCATAGGATTTTTTGAACCATTCTTTGTCTGGCCCCTCACCTGAGACCACTTTGCCTTGGGAGACCCTACCAGGAGCACAAAGCTCCAGACAACACAGCCCTCAGGTTCATAGGGACACACAAACCTCTCCACCACGATAAGGTGATGGTTCCCGGGTTCCCAAAACCTGAGATATCTAATCGAAAATTTGTCGGGGGATTTCACAGGTGGGACTGACTGGCAAGTTAGCCCATAGCTAGCATGATGCCTTCTATTTCTAGATCTAGCTAGATTACCAGTACTTATCTGAACTAACGACATGATCACTGTCACTAGATATAAAGAAAACCTTGACTTTCACTCGGTGCTATTCACTGACAGTAAAAACACCTCTTCCTCATCCCAGTCAGTCACCATAGTTCTAGTACTAGGCTGAGGCACGTCTCCCCAACGTGACGTCATCACCGAATTGCGTTAAAAAATCCAATAATACCAAAAACGACAAAAACTGGCCTTTAACACTATTTGGAGACATTTTTAACAATGATATACATATGTTGAGTGCTTTATGTACCCATTAATCAACAGTGGTGGTTAACCTGCAACATGGGCTTTAAGGAAATGAGGTTGATGAAAAATGAGACAGTAAACCAAAACTGTAATGCTGTGGGCTGTTAAACCAAAAATCACACAATAGGAAACAACCTAATTCTAAATATGAATATGTTGGATAAAAACATGGGGATAAAATCTGTCCATCTCAGCCTGGTCACACAGAATTCCGTGAAATGATCACAAATTGTTAACAGCGCATTACGTGGTGGTGGCACGGAATGTGTGAAAAATCTGTGTGGCCACCACGGAAAACAATGCCAATGTAAAGTCAATGAGAAGATGACGTAGCATTAAGAGTGTCTACAGTAGCGAGTACTATGTAAGGCCGAAATTCCGCTAAGGAGGTTAGTTGGGGTGGTGGATGGGTCAAACACAGGACTTTCACCCAGGAGACCGGGGTTCGTGTCCCCCATGTCAAGTTTCCTAAAGTCGCTTTCTTCTTTTCCGTCCCATTCTTTCCGCGTGTCACGGAACCGTGAGCCCACCCACAACCTTTTCCTTAACCCAACCGCCCTGTTCTTCCAGCGTGTCACGGAACCGTTTCTTAACTTTTTTTTAACTATTCCTTAACTTAAGGGGCCATGTTTATTTAACGGAATTCTTCCGTGGGCCAATCACGGAATTTTCGCCGATCCGTGTTCATTTCACGGAATTCTTCCGTGGGCCCATCACGGAATGTTTTGCGATTCCGTGAAACTGCCACAGATTTTGAGTTAAGGGGCCGTGTTCATTTCACGGAATTCTGTGAAATCAGGTTGGTCCATCTACATATCATTTTCTTTGAGTTTTCTATCTCATAGTATAGGGCTTGGACGATGTGCTTTGGTCCCGATTCGATTCTTTCACGATACATGGGTGCCAATTTGATTTGTATTTTGTATTTGATTATGCATTTCCTGCTTTCGCTCTGTTTTGCTGGAAACGGATATGATGTAGTTGCTGTCGGCGGTAGCGTAAAAAAAGGAAATATTTTTGGTCATTAGTAAAAACATGAATAAAAATATTAATTCTAGAGAAAAGAATCCATTTAAAAAATTGTTGCAAAAAAATAACGATACATACAGTACGATTTCCGATTTTTTTCCCCACCCCTATTATAGTATGTACTTTGTCCATGGTGTGTGCACACTGGTAATCCAGAATGTTAAAATACAGCAGCAGTGATCATTAATAACCCTTACCGTCTCACTCAGTATGATGGCGATTCCTTCATGCCTTGATATGTGTGCTGTGCAGGTACCTGCACTTTTCAAAAACGCCAGATAAAATGGAATTAGACAGAGGCTCTAAGTCACCAGAACAATGGTGTCTTTTCTTTATTAGTATCAGAATGTTGTTTACAAATTCCACACTCTTTCTAGCACACGCACAACAGAATACAGATTATTCCTCCCTCTCTTGTGGTTTTTCTTAAACTCTATAATTTTTTTAAAAAAAATAAAAAATAAAAAAATGACTTGGCAGCAATGCACTTAAGTTCTTTTAGAACTTCCTTATGATCCAAAGCCCCAACAAGACACAAGACAAACAGAGGTCTGAGTGGAATTTCAAATGCTTAGGTGAGGCATGGAACACGGAATAAAGTTGCTTAACAACTCGTATGAGTTCGCAGCTTACACCTCCGCCACAACAAAGCTGTCTGTCTGTCTGCTAAACTCTCCGAGTTAACAAGGCATGACGCCTCAGTTCCAGCTGATATCTTACCTTCCACTCTGTTGTCTCTCCTCTCTGACTGGATATCCAACTTTATTTCACTCTTTTTTGTTATGGATTGAAAAAAAATGGGTTTTAAGGACCAGTACTTTTTGGGCAAAAGCTGCTGAAAGCTCAAACCAACACTCAATACCAGTAAAACTGACCATTTCCATGCCAAGCACTTCCTGAAAATACTATATGCTGTTTTCCCCAGGAGATTTTAAAGCCACTGGGAAAGCCTTTAGAAGATAAAGCACTGACATTTAGGCCCATGGCAGTAACAATTGACTCAAAAAATGCTTTAGATACAAATCAGGGTTTGCTGTGCACTATTAAATCAACATATAATGAAACTAATTAAATCCGATCAAAGATTCTAGCTAAGGCCTTAATGATGACAGTGCAGGGCATCAGTCTAGTGTGGTAACTGTGTGTGTGTGTGTGTGTGTGTGTGTGTGTCTCAAGCATTATACAGGCAGCCGAGGCCAATTGGCAAGCAGGGCTGTAGTTTCTGTCAGCAGGAGGAATACACAGCAGAGCCTGAGGACAGGAAAGAAGTGGAAGAAGGCAAAACGCCAGCGGACACTCAGGAATAATCACTCTCTCCCCGGTCACCAACATACACCGAGTTCTGTCAGCACAAATACAGCCAGCCACCCACCCTCTCTCTGTCTGAGGCCCTACAAACATTGCAGAGTCAAACCGACACAGTTCAGCAGGTTTTTGGATAAAGCATATGCCTGTTAATCACAGTCATATGCAGACAATGGCAGAGTCCTTTGTACAGCACAAACAGGTCACACAATATGGGACAGCAAAGTAAACAGCAGATGCTCTCAAATGTTTAATGAGAATGCCTGAGTTAGTACAGCCCGGGGATAAATGGTGGCTTGGCTGACTTTAGTTATTTATGTGGATTTTTAAAATGTGGCAGCTAGCCTGTTAAAATTAGACTTTAATCTCATAAAAACCTGGTTTCACGCATAAGAGTTTCTTTTTAAAATGAAATATTAGTAAGTAAATAAACAACTATTTGAAAAAGTTTGAAATGATAAATTAATAAATTAGAATTAGAAATTAGAAACCGGGCGCCCACATATAGAGGTTTACTCCTCGACGCAGCGGACCCGGGGTTTGACTCTGACCAGCGGCCCTTTGCTGCATTCCCCCCTCTCTCTCCCCTTTCATTTCTTCAGCTGTCCTGTCAATAAAGGCCTAAAAATGCCCCAAAAATAATCATTCTAAAAATAAGAAATTAGAAACCATCAAATTTGCTTCTTCAAGACTGTGTGGGTGTAGTTTTATCAAATTTGATCGATAGTCTGGCAAAAGAAAACTTGGCAAATAAACTATGGTTCAGGTATGGTTAAATATCTCATATTATGCTAATTTTCAGGTTGATACTTGTATTTTGTGTTTCTGCTGGAACATGTTTACATGCTTTGATGTTTAAAAAAACACTTTCTCATACTGTCCGTCTGAATACACCTGTATTCACCCTTTGTCTGAAACGCTCCATTTAAGCACCTGTCTCTTTAGGCCCCCCTCCTGAATAACCCAAGTCTGCTCTGATTAGTCAGCATTTCTGGGTCTTCCGCACCGTCATTGCAGCCGGGGAATGACTGTAACGGCACTGTAGCAGCATTCAGGGTTTCACTTAAATATAGTCAGCCCAGTGTCACGGCAGTTCGTGAAATGTTCACATAATTTAATCTATTGATTCGTGTACACGGACACGTTTATCTTATCTGGAAGGCATCTTTCGTGATCACAGCACGATTCTTTGGAAAACAATGCCAATGTAAAGTTAATGAGAAGATGACGTAGCATTAAGAGCGACTACGGTAGCGAGTAGTATGAAAGGCCGAAAATCAGCGTAGGGATGTTGGTTGGGGTGGTGGATGGGTCAAACAACACAGGACTTTCACCCCGGAGACCGGGGCTTGTGTCCCATGTGTCACGTTTCCTAAAGCCAACTGTTGCTTTCTTCTTTTACTAAACCCAACCGTCCCGTTGTTGTCCCGAGTCCCATTATTGTTTTCCTAAACCCAACCGTCCCGTTCTTCTTTTCCTAAACCCAACTGTCCCATTGTTGTCGAATCGTGCTGTGATCACCAAAGATGCTTACCACTGAAATACATTAGTTTAAAAAACGTGCTGACCATCACGAAAAAAACGAGATAAACGTGTCCGTGTACACGAATCAATAGATTAAATTACCTGAACATTTCACGAACTGCCGTGAGACTGGGTTGATATAGTATAGTTGTGACATCACAACCGTACAGAAGTCCTGATGGCTTGTTTAAAGGCACAGTTTCTGAATAAGGGCTGTGTGCATTTCTCTGGATTGAGCTTTACATCTTCCCGGGACTCCAACTCCGCTCCCCTGCTTGAAAGCCCTGTATTTTACGACCCACCCATTAACCCTGACCTCCTCCCTATGCGGACCAGAGCGGTCTTGTACAGCAGTTGTCTGTGGTGCATACAGCAAAAAATACATGGAAAACATATGAATTACAGTGCATTACTTTCCGTAGCTATATGTACGAATGGTTTATTAGAACAACCCGGAAAAACTTTACAGTGTAAAACCTTATCTTAAAGTTACATGCTATCCCACCTGAGAGCTGTTTTAATGAAAAGAATGGCAGGGTCTGAAATGCAATTTGCTTTTGAGGGATTGTTTCTATCCATTTCCTCCTGTGTGCATTTGGTGTTTGACAGAAAACAGAGTGCAGAGTATAGGACTGATATGAAAACACTTAACTGAGAGATTTAATAGAAACTTTGCCGAAATCAAATTAAAAGTAAATGCTCACTGATACTTTTGAGGTCTAGTTCTGCTGAAGTTGTTGCTGTCAGACTGCAGGAGAATGAATGATAGCCATTTAAGGAGAAAATGAGTCCTGGTATTGGATTAGATTTATCTTATCTTACTGGGTAGATATGATTCTATGTGTAAAAGAATGTACCTGTCCTGAAAAGAAAGGTTAGAAAAAAATCTGTCCAATACCAGCACATATTAATATAATTTAGCCTACAGCTTTCTCACTTGTAAAGGACAATACAGCCACTCCATTACTGAGTGACATTGTGTGCGTTTTTATCCGTGTGTAAGAAGGCGAGAGAGAGAGAGAGAGAAAGAAAATGTATGTGAGTAAATGCGAGTGTAACGGGCTCCAGCAAGGAGCTGAAATTCACAGATCATTTTGGGATGCATATGGTAGGAGGAGAGAAAGGGTGGGCGGAGAGAGTGTAGAGAAAGAAAGCGAGAAATTCTAATTTGCTCAGGGTTGCATGGCAAATACTTTCGGCTGATGTGTTTACAGAAAAACAGGCTGGTGGGATACTTGCTACCTTTTTTGCAGCATTCACAAGCGTGCTCTAAATGTAGAATGTGTCGCAGTACAATATGCTGCAGTCGTTACTATGACTGAGGCATTTTTCATCACCATAACACATATATACACTGTATGCAGAAATGTCAAGTTGAGCAATTGTAACTTGAAGCATTTTCCCCTAACTGCAAGTTAATACTGAAAAAAATGTGCTTGATGTTCTTGCTCTTTGTCCTTTGCAGCTGCATTATAACTGATGCACCACTAGTGACTTGATGTTTGTGTCACTGTCAGGATCTGTCAAGTGTGTGGCGAGGCTTGGACCCAAATGCAGTCAAGACAGAGCAGTGCTTGAGTTCAAAGATGTAATTAGGCAATGGGTACAACAAAGTGTCCTGAAGAAACAGGAAAAATATCTCCAGCAATACTGAAGATACAAAAAACAGGAAACACAGAACAAACAGGAACACCGAACATAACATACCAGACCAGAGAAACCACGACACAATAGTACTCGACATAACAGTACTCGACACAACAGACCAGCACGCAACAAAATTCAATGATCCAACAAGAGACAAAGACAAAACAGGGACTAAATACACCAGCTAATGAACACTAACAATGGACAGGTGATACAACAGGTGGAACAAATCAGGGTGGGGCAGAACAATCAAAAAAGGCGGGAAACAAACAAAGAAAGGAAGTAAACTGCGCAAGACAAGCGAGACAAGACAGACTACAAAATAAAACAGGAAACAGAACAAAACAGAAAAACAAGACTACCACAATAAGACAGAACAAAATACCAAAACCCTGACAGTCACACATCATGTCCCACTTTATCATGGATGACTCAACGTGCAGCACAAAAACACAGTGCCACTTTGTTAGTGTTTTATGGCAGCTACCATGGAAAATGGATGGTGGGGGAAGGGAAGCCTATGGTTCATATCACATTTAGCATGATTCGTCTAAGACAGGGGTCTTTTAAATCAAGGACCCATTAGCTAAAAGAGAGACAGAGCAGGGACCCCCCTACTAAATATACAGCCCGGTCTCACGGCAGGTCGTGTAAATGTCACGTTATTTTTAATCTATTGATACGCGTTCACAGGCACGTTTTTCTCGTTTTTTACGTGGTGGCCAGCACGAAAATGTGAAGTAATGTATTTCAATGGGAAGCATATTTCGTGGCCACAGCACGAAAATGGTAGGGAGTAGTATAAAGAGCCGAAAATCCGCGTGAGGGGGGTTTCGAGTCCCTCGTGTGGCGTTTTGTTTCCCGTAGTCTTCCTTATCACAACCGTCCAGTTCTTGTCGCGCGTCCCCCGCGGCCGTCTCGCAGCCGCTTCCCAGCATATGGGGCGTCCCTTTCGGCCATCTCCCGCCCGTCTCCCAGTAAAAAAACGTGCCCATGAACACGTAAAAATAACGTGACATTTACACGTAAAAAACGAGAAAAACATGCCCATGAACACGTATCAATAGATTAAAAATAACGTGACATTTACACAAACTACTGAGACTGGATTGCAGCTGCATAACATGGCAGACTTGCTAATCTGACATGATGTACACCCCTGTCACCTGATCACTGGTAGAATCCTGATATCAAAAAGACAGCATCCCAATGTGAGGGAGACAGACGGTGATAGAGAGAGACGATACATATGAGGAGAGAGAAAAAAAATGAAATGAATCCCCAGACAGATGGTGCAGCGTGATAGATGAGCAATGCAAGGCAATACATTTTACACCGGGTGCAAGCTTTGAGACTTGAACTCGCCCATCGCATTGAAGTGATAAGCCATATGTTACACGCCCTCAGAAAATATACAGTGTTAAGTTAAGTTATAGGCTTGAGGAGATTATTTATTACAGATAGATGCAGTACATAAAGAATTATTATTCATTTTACTTATTCATGGAAACACTGAAACCCTACAGTTTGCGCTAACAGGAATCCGTTTCTGGTAATGTACTGCTTGCTGTTAGAGTTCTCCCTATGCAATGCTAAGCTATGCTTGCTATCATGCTGTGCCAAATCCATGCTATCATACGAACACGTTCATGAGAATGTGTTGCAAGATTACAGCAACAGCAATGGCCAATAATCACAGCTACAGCCACAGCTATGTCTTTAGAGCCATGGCACAGATCACAATCACAGCAGCAGTAGCAGCAGCAGCTGCCAGTCACAGTGTAGCTTGCTCTGGATCAATGGATCTAAATGAATGTAAAAAGCAGAGATGGGAGTAAGTCACACATGGGCAAGTCACAAGTAAGTCTCAAGTCTTAACCTTCAAGTCTCAAGCAAGTCCAAGTCATTTCTTGTGACAATCAAGCAAGTCAAGTCAAGTCATACAAAAGTTTCCATTTTTAAACAAGCTAAAGACAGTGGTTATGAACTGCTGGAGTTTTATTTGCATTTTTTCCTACTCAATATTCAAAAGGCATTGCATCCAAGCCACATACATCTGTAAACAACAGTTTAAATGTATACAGATAAAAAAGCACAGCCTAAAACTGATATTAGAACAACAATACATCAACATACATATTTGTTCAATATGCCTCAAACATGACATCAAATCATGAAATTCATTCAAACAATTCAAGTAAAATGGTTTCTAGTCAAATAATATTCTTTGCATGCCTCGCTTTTATGGGACAGAAACACATCCTTTAACCTTTCCTTCTCTTAAAGAGTTTAAGAGTAGCTGAATCCCACCAGTTTTGCGTAATTTGGAGAGATTGAGTATCACATGGAATGGATAGCATATGTTAATATTTGTCAGTGTATTTGTGAGTGAATGTGTGCGTGTGTGAGAGAGAGAGTGAGTGAAAAAGTTATTAATATTGGTGAATGAATGTGTGTGCAGAGTGTGTTGGGTGTGTATGTGTGCCTAGCTTTATTCACATACTTACGTCTGCGTGTGTGTGTGTGTGTGTGTGTGTGTGTGTGTGTGTGAGTGTGTGTGTGTGTGTGTGTGTGAGAGAGAGAGAGAGAGAGAGAGAGAGAGAGAGAGTGCAGTTTGTGTTGTGTGTGTAATATGTATGTATGTGTGTGCCTAGTTTTATTCGCTCTTACCGCCACCTTGAACAAAGAAGGGAGGGTGTGCTTATTCATGGCCCAAAACTGAAGGGAGTTCTGTCCATCACAAACGTCCAAAATAGTGGTTCAGCTGAATATGGGGACTGGAACCCGAATCTCTCCCGATTTGAAGTGTCTGATGAAATTCGACGTGGTGGTGGTTGACGTTGGAAATTGTCGTGCTGCAGACAGTTCGTTTCTTCTTTGCCTGGTCAGGTGTGTAATCCTTATAGCCAATCTTCATTATTTTCGGTGCAGAGGGATCCATGACGTTAAGTTACTAGCCGTAGCCAGTCTTGTTTACTGCTGGTCTGCCGCCGCGTGCCGTGTCATCATATCAACGGGTTCCCGCGCATGCAACAGCACTTAAATCGTAAAGTTAGCTCAAAGTCAAGTCATTTCAAGTCAAAGTCAAGTCGAGTCTTTTATAAATGTTTATCAAGCAAGTCTCAAGTCCTAAAATTTGCGACTCAAATCTAGTCAAGTTATGTGACTCGAGTCCCCCATGTCTGGTAAAAAGTATTGTGAGGTAAGACAAAAGTAGTTAGACAACAGATTATCAAAAGTGAACTTTCACCGTAGTGTTCTGATGACCTCATGATGAGTTAGCCTATCCTTGGTTATGTTCATAATCCCTTCATTTAAACACTGAGGGCACGCTGTAATGATCAATTAAGAGGCTCTTTATGCTTGAAATACTGCTCCATTATAGCCACAGTGGGTAGAATGCAAAAAGGAAACTTCAGAATTTGAAGTAGAGTAAGACTTTATCCTACAGCTCTCCCTCTGTTCTTTTTTTTCCCGTCGTACGGGCATAAGCATGCACAGCCAATAAGAAGGCTCTCTCTCTCTCCGAAATGACCTGTGATTGGCCAAAGTGTCTCGTCACGCCTAAATTTTCTAAAGCCAGAAAACAGAGCCAAGCAGAGTTGCAAAAGTCTAGTTTTTTTTTTTCTCAGACCACTGCAATTACAATATGCTGAAAAATAATTATGGAATCCTTGCCCAACGATTCCATAATAATATATAGTAAGTATAATATAAAGTAATGTGCCTACCACAGCTTTAAGCTGTTTAGTAAGCCAGTTGTCTTGTTGCTAGGTTGCCCTGCTTTGCCAGATGAACATGTTCAGTATGTGTGGAGGACAGGGTGTTATTAAAATGTATTTGTGCATAACATAGTGTAGGTCAGAGTCAGGCCATACACTGATTAATCCCTAGACTGTACAGATCTTTTTGCCTATTGTATGAGCTCTGGGTCATTAAAACTGTCTCTAAAGCAATGTGTACAGCATAAAGAATGTGTGTGTTTTTAATCTCAGAAGACCCTTACAGCTGAAATTGGGTAATACAGTATGCCATGCATGGAAATTCAGTAAGAAAGATGTATCAGATCTTTAGTTTTTGATACACTGTGGGCTGGATTTCTCAAACGTGACCTTCTTTTATCCTAGCAATCAAACTGTAGAGCTTTAACGATTTTCTATTATGTTTTCAAGTCAGTACACTTTTTAACTACTTAGAACAAATGGAATGAGGTCACGCACTGCGTCACGTGCGTAACCAGAAGTGAAAAGTCTATTATTTTAGCCAAAACCACGATCTTTCTCTAAACTTAACTTAAGTTGTTTTTGTGCCTAAACCTAAACAAACTGTGACCTGTTACGTTCTGTGGTTTAGATATGAGGACAGAAAACGCTCCTGTGGGTCGTGCTTCCTGCTACCACTCACTCCCGTATGTCATTTTAGAAGGTAGGGATAAATGACCTATATTGTCGTATGGTTTTGGAGGACTTTAGGTACTAATGGATGTGGCCTGATACTGTGGATGGTTCCTATATAAATAAGGTATGGATGCAAAATATAGTTGGTTAAGTAGTGGTCAGTATATAATAACTGTATAAACATACTGCATTTGAGCATCTTAAATAAGTTACATATTTGTGTAACCTCCCTTTAAAGCACTGGCATTTTTATGTGATCTTGCTCTACAAATAAACCAGAATCAGGCATGAGCTGCATTATCATGAAGCAGAGGAGATGTTGGACAATCCATTATTCAGAGTTCAGAGTCATTTAATCAGGATCACATTCTCAATCCCTCTCCAGCGTATTATAGAAGAAACATGCTGCGAAAACAATGTCTATCTCATTTAGGACATTTAGAAAAGCAAGATCAAGCAAGTTAAGAATTCATGTTGTGTTGTCTCCTCCTCTGCCCTCAGGGTACTTTAAGAGGACCATGTGACAACATTCTTATGAATGAGTTTTAAAATAGTTTTCTAAGATGGTGAAATGCTTCTTTCTTTCTCTCTCGGCAGTGATATTCAATTTTTCGATTAGCTTTGATGGTAACTGTGTTTGAATTCCAACAAATCTCATGCGTTAACACATAAACTGAGCCTTGATTAAATGCCATCATGTGACACGGTAAATTAAATTCACAACTGAGTTGAATGTAGCATCTTTTTAAATGGAGACGTTGTATATAAAGGACAGGGAAGGTGGAGGAGTAATTGAATAGGCATAAGATACAATTGATTCATTTATTGTCCAGGGGCGGAGCCAGACTTTGTAAAGATACATAACATGGCACTATTTTTCAAACCATTTGATAAAAAATGCCTACAAATCTACACATCGTTTGGGAAAAACATGATAGTTGCCAAGGAAAAGAATGATCCCGTAGAGCCGACATCCAGCTTTGTATCTAATTGTTCTCCATACCTCTGCGTCGAGGCATAAACCTCTATGTTTATGTGCCAACCCGGCCACCTGTCTCCGTAACTCTTAAAGCAGAACCCAACAAATGTTGAGGATGACTCATTTTCACTCCTGCCAAAATAGAACAGGCAACATTTGCATGATACTGTTACTACTTTTAAATGACATAACACGGGTTAGGTAGGAATTTGGTGTAACCCGCATTACTAATCTTGAAACCTATTTTCAGTAGAGTAGATTGTCAGTATTTCCCCAATAGTAGAACTTTTGCATCATTGATTTGCTGGTCTGGTCAGAGAGAATGAGGGGAAATTACACAACATTTAAGTTATTTTAAAACCCTCAAAGATTCAGGGCTTTTTGAGAAAACCTTAGGGGTTGGAGCCCAAGAAGCCATCCCCTCGCTCTGCCCCTGTTATCGTCATGTAGCACTTTTAAAGCAAAAATCTTTTCTCAGTTTACTTGAGAAGGTCACATGCATTTTTCAATACACTACGTACAGAACCGCAGTCTCTATATAAAAAAAAAACATACTGAACTGCTCTAGTTTGCAATCAACCAAGGTCTATTTATTTCAGTGGTCATTAATCAATATCATTTTAATATAAGTTGTCACTAGTGTGTGAAATTCTCATTTATTGATAAAAGAACGTACGGTATGAGGAACTGATGAAGAGTGTATTGATGCTTGTACATGTTCTGTAATTACTTCTGAAGCAACATACTGTAGTCTTCACAAAGACTCTCATTCCATAAACGTGGGTTATTAATCATACTTCACAGACATAAAGACAATTGCTTCTCTGGAAATGTGTCGCCGCAAGTTGCCCATCCTTTCCTGGCTTTTAGTGTCCACACATGTTCGGAGAGACACGCATTCACAGAGACCATGCCACCTTATTAAAGCCAAGAGGCTCTTCGACGAGCCTTTTAATTGTTCGCATTTGCTTTGAGCATATTTATATCTTTTCACAAACTATTTTAGGTGACTTTGAACATTTTTAGTCACTTTGAAAAGCAACTTCAAATACATGGTGCAAAAACACTCCTAAGATTTCTTCCTGTGTATTTTGGAAATGTAATTCACGCTGTGAGTCATGAGGTTATCCGCTATTTATCTGCAGTGCGTTAGTCAAACCTCAGTGAGGCATTATTCACAAATGTTATTCATAGATGCGACTTGTCATACAGCACGTTTGAGATGCATTACTGGACAACAAATTTGGCATTTGTTTATGCGACATACATGTGTTTATTTGTTTCTGAATGCTTGTCAGTACTGTGTATTTATATACAGGATATAGGCCTATATATGTGTGTTTCTTGGCTTTCCCTCTGTCTCATGATGCGTTTGTGTTGACAGCATGCTGACAGAGACAGTATGATGGATTCTCCCTCGTGGTGACACTTTATGCAAAACTGTGTCCTAATTACAGCCCATGAAAAAATGTGGAGCAGACAGTCCCCTGATGCGGGCAAAGCAGACTGTGAAAATACGTTTAACTAATTCTAGTGAAGCTGCAACCATCATCCATCATCATCAATCATCCGTCAATCATTGCTAAACTGCACGTGCATTATTCCCAGATCTTGTAATCCCTTTTGCGTCAATAGTATTATATTCTCTAAATTCCTCATATATTTATTTTCTTTATTGGATTGTATTTTTTTTCAGGGTCATGAGTCCCGGAGCCAAATCCCAGCATGCTTTTAGTCGAAGGCAAGGAGATACCCTGGACAGTTTGCCTGTCCATCACAGCACTAATGCAGATAGACAATCACTCTTTTTGCAGTTTTAATTTAGTCTCACTTGTCGCACATGTGAAACAAATTTCTCATAGAAGAGCTTTAAAGCAAGACTATGTAATACCATTAATCCACCCAAATGTGCAGGTATATGCATGTTTTTTTAAACCTGTAAAAATAGCCTATAGACTTTACTTGAGATACAGTGGTTCAACGTCACAAACATGCTGGAAAGTGTTAACTAGCTGCTACAGCTTTCCGACAAAACTGCGAACTCTGCTGTACATTTACTCGATATCTTCGCTAATAAAGTGAGTTATTCACTCAGACCGATCGCTCTGCATTCACCATCCTTCTCTCATTCGTTCCACCACGCAGGCCCCAGAGTCTGTTACCTACTCTGTCTCTCTTTCAAACTCAGTGCCGCTTGGGTAGAGACGGACAGATTTTGTTGGCTAAGATGATAAAAATTACTGATGGAGGCGACGTGCGTCACAGCATAGCGCTGGAAAAGGGACGGAAATTAGCGTCAACCCATTGGAGCTGGAGCCCATAACTATCCGTGCATTTATTGTCTAACTACTATGTCATACGTGAGTTTTGAACACATTTATTAATTATGATTGTCGCTAAGACGCTGACAATCACAATCCAAAATGCTGATATTTGGCAGGTACACTTTTTACCATGTTCACCATCTTAGCATGCTAACGTTTGCTAAATAGCACTTAACACAAAGTACACTCAGGCTGATGGAAATGTCACTAGTTTTTCAGGTATTTGATCAGAATCCAAAAACTTATAAACAAATTACACTTTTTACCTGATAATACACTAGATAAAAAGTGAGGGGAACACTAAAGGGATTGCAATTCAACCTGAGGGGGGCATATCCGAGCCTAAGTCTTTGGCAGTGTCCAAATTTAGGATCCAGTGGCCTGAGGGTAGAAGCTCCTCCTGAGCCTCTCAGTGCTGGCCTGATGTACATTCTTCTACCTCAACAGGAAGAAAAGGCTGTTACCTGGGTGGTTTGAATCTTTAATGACTATTCTAGCCTTTTTCTTGCAGCGCCTGGTGTAAATATCCTTTAGGCAGGGTAGGGCACCGCCTAATGTATGTTCAGCCAAACTAACCACTCTTTGCAAGGCCTTGTGGTCCTGTTTGGTGCTGTTTTCATACCAGGCAGTGATGTTCCCCGTCAGGACGCTCTCGATGATGCAGGAGTAGAAATTCCTCAGAATTTGAGGGGACACCTGGAATTTCCTCTGATGTCTGAGGTCTCTGCATTGCCTTTCTTACCACTGTAAATTCCAGTTGAATAATGTCATCTAAAATCACACAAAAAAATTAACATCTGACAACATATCTCACCATACTAACATTAGGCCCAGCAAAGGACAGTGTTAAGGATCTCTCAACATCAAATAGCCTATATGAGGACAATTAAAATGCAAAGCAAAACACATCTACTGAACGACGCACTGCCAATACATTTCAGACAGCAGTCGATACTTGAAGAAAAAAATAACAATGACATTTTAATAATTTAGAAGCTGGCCGGCTGACTAGTAAGCTAGCTTGCTTGCTAGGGGGCTAATTGTTTAGCTGTGCAGACAGTGCAGAGAGAGGGTCTGTTACGGTCTTTTTATAAATTTCACGATATTAGTTAATTTTGTAAGGTGTAGGTATGTAAATCTTTTAAAAGACATGTTATTGTTCAAATAACTATACCAACACAAGTAGTTATGTATACCTTGTTTTGTATGTTTGCCATCTTATGGACATAATGTGCAAAAATAGTTATTTCAATCGTTCAAAACTATGTGTTTTTTAGAAGGAACATTCAAACGTAATTTTTGGCCAGTTTTGACAACTACGTGTGTTTTGGATTATTCAGATTAGATAAAGAAAGGGGAGGGGCCTTCTGTGTACGCTCTCACTGTTGTTTGCTTTCCTCACTACGGTTTTCAAGCTGAACAGCCAATCAGGTGGATTGCCTGACGAAGGCCGACATTTGGCGATTGTGCAGGACACACCCGCACAAACTAGGGTGACGGCAGCTAAGCGACAGCCCAACTTGGACCGACGGCAGACGGTCGCATTGGTGTGTCAGGGCCTTGACGTTCACTTCTTGAAGAGGAATGAGGTGCGACGGTCCTTTATGTCTAAATCCAACAGGATGATGACATGGATGAGTTCATTTTCAATTAATAGCGTAGCCAGGGCATTCAACCTCTGATATTTTGTGTAAATGTCTTTATTCCTTCCAGAGTGGAAAAGTTTCTGTCTGATTCAGAGCTTGACATTGGTGTTGCGATGGTGATTGGATCGTGGTTTCGAGGTTATTTTCATGAATGGACTTTAATTGCGGTGTTGCCTTTTGCTCAGTTTACTGTGCTGGTAGAGGGAGCTCAACTCGGTTTACAGCTTTATCTTATTTGTTAATGGCCATAGATGAACAGCACATTCCAGTTCAGCCTCTGGAAATGATTTTACAAACCTAGGGAAAAGTGTACAATTAATGAGTTTTGCTGTAATTAAATGATCACTTTTAGAGAACCTCTCCTCCACTTGACTTGATACATTGTCGCAGGCCTCTTTCATAATTGCAGCCGTGTTGATTTCTCTCCTCTTATCCCCTTCTGCTCCGCTTTTTTGCACAATTACATCAGGTTGTTACCTAAGATTCCCTACATTCTTCTATAAGGTGTCCATTGCCTGGTTAATACCAGCCACATCAATTTCCTGTTTTTGCTGTACATTGTACAGAATGCCCACTTCTGGCATGAGCGCAGAAAAAAGAGCTGGAGGAACTTCGGTTCCTGCAGGTGCAGGTGCATATACAAACCATAGGCCTCGCTATCCCACCCCTCTTTTGTATGAATGTTGTCCAAACGCTCTGATCTCCTTGCGGCTTTGCCAGACAGCATGAACTGTTCTGCTTTTGAAACTCCACTGCGGAGCTAGAGTTCTGGGGGTGCGAACAGTCAATGTCTCTGCAAGGGCAGCCGTTTTCTTGGGCGGATTTGAGAAAAAAAGTGTTGAATGCTTACAACCACTTGTCCAACATTTTCCCCAAATCACCTGAAGAAAAGAAACAAACTTTCAACATTCAAACTGACACTCAAGTTACAAGGGTGACAGAAAATGTAGGTGACAGTTAAGTTCATCTAAATTGCAAATCTAAATTCTTATCCCAAGGTAAGGAGAGGAGAAGAGGAAAATGTAGAGTATTCTGCACAGAATTCCACTATAGTGTAATACAATCCAAAACAATAGCTCTACAGGAAAGCATGGTTTTGTTGGGAATGATGTTGCTTTAATTGATTTTTAAGGTTGTAGTTTGTGATTTTGTTGTATTAGGTTGCATTATATGTATTGTGCAACCACAGACGCACACACACACACCCACACACACACACGCGCAAACACGCACATGCACGCGTGCACACACACACACACACACACACACACACACACACACACACACACACACACACACACACACACACACACACACTGTTGGTTATCTGCCATTGCAGCTTCTTGTTTTTCTGACCTCATCAGACCTTTCTTGGTTTCCAAAACAATGTGTAACCGGTGTGTGATACATTACCAGAGTGTGTGTGTGTGTGTGTGTGTGTGTGTGTGTGTGTGTGTGTGTGTGTGTGTGTGTCTGACCCTTTAGCTGACTGCTGGTTGAACATTTCTCCTGGTACCACGATATGGTTTATTCAGCAGCCACAATCTCACAGAAAAGTGAAGTGCCAGCAACAAACTATGTTCCAGATACCCAACAGAAAGTTATTGCTTTCCCAGGAGATTATTAATGAACCAAACTTTTCTGTGCAGTGATAGAAATACAAATACGTACAGCTATTTGAACCTGTTGATTCAATTCAGCTGTAACTTCCAGTCACTAAGAATAGTTATTAACACATAGGCCCTGAACATGCCTTGCCTCATTCCTTTGTTTTGTGAGTTGAAATATTTATTTTCTTGGGGTATGAAATCTTTACAGATACAGTATGAGGTGGCTTGGTTTTTTTTAAATGTAGTTGTTGCTAGCAGCTTATTATTTACTCTGACAGGCACTTCACCTTCAGCTGAGCGGCCTGGAGTATTTGCAACCTCTCTAAATAATGTATGTAGGTATGAGCCAGTGGTCCTGCAATCTGTTTTTCAAACTTTTTTTGTCTGAAGTAAAGATATTCAGAGGGAGGGAGAGTGTGTTAGGGAGAAAGAAAATTGGAGAAATAAGACAGATGGGGGGAGGAAGTAAATGTACATACAAAGAAGTGCCAAAATTTGCTCAAATGCAAATGCTGCCCAAACAATAGTCCAGGAGCAACCAGAGCTGGGATATGTTGCTTTAGAGCGTCTTCTTATGCTTTTCATCAATATATCTGCAGACATCAACATGCAGCATATTCCTGATGTTACCATGGAAACAAAACATACTCTGCATGGACCAACAACAAATTTTACATTTGCCTCAGTATGTTTCAGTGTTTAATCGGTCTAATTGTCAAACCAAACAAGCAAATTGGGAGTGCACTTGCTTATATTGTTCTACAAAACTGAAGAATGTTAATGTGTATGTTAATATGTGTTAGTGAGAAAATCACAAAACTAAGAATAAACTGTGAAATTTTTCACCCGCTTATGAAATGTGTACTGTAGTGTAATATGTCAAATCTACACCATAATGGCTTAGTATAATTAGTTTTTTTTCTCGCATACACTGGTACAGATATTGCTCAAGGAAGACAAAATACAACCCTACATATTCAAGTTTTGAACCCTCTTTACCCACCTCACCATCCTTCCATCAATCTGGCTGTAGCAAACACTGAAGTATTCAGTGCAAATCAAATATGTTGCACTGGATTTGCAGTGTAGGATGAGGTTCTGAGTATTCACAGAGACACATGGGCGTGTTGATGACGTTCTTGTCACGCGATCAACGAAAATGTCTAACCGGATGACGACGAGATTATGAGGTCGCACTTTATTTTACGGTACTTTAAAAAGACGTAATAAGCCATACTTTGTATCAAATGAGATACAAATTGTACAAACACGATTATGAGAACTTCTGTCGATTAGGGCTGACACCGAAATCTAAAGACAAATCCAAGTAACAGCAAGAGACACCGTTGTTTATGACCAAATAACAAACCAGCTACGCGACCGCGGCGTAATATGCGTCATGTCCTGCCTCCTGCACGCTTTACCCAGGCGCCACTCCTCGCCTAAACTAAAAGACATATTGCCAGTAAGTGAGACACGGACAATCTCCTGTTGTGTGCAACATGTGTGAAAGGGCAACTTCTAACAATGTCTGGAGTTTATATAAAGTAAATGACTCTCTTTGAGCTCTGTTTTTGGTCTCCACCAACTCCTGAGGGAAATATCTGACTCTTTAGCTGCTAAATGCTCCACTATGTTAACTTGATAGTTGCTAACTGTGGGACAGTGGGTTTTTTTAGAGATTTTTTTGTTGAAAAAAGCTACATGCTCTGGTCAAAGATTATGCTATTAGAGAGTGAACAATGTCAACAGTCAAGTTGGTCATTTCCTCTGATTGGCTCACAGTAATGACAAGACTCCTGGTAGTTACTGCGTCCAGCTGTTTCCTAAGAAATAACTACAGTAGCTTACCCCTTTCCTCCAGTCTTTATGCTAAGCTATGCTGATCGCCTCCTGGCTCTAGTTCCGTACTTAACACACAGACATGAAAGTGCTACTGATCTTCTCCTCTAACTCTTGGCAAAAAAAAATAAAAAAAAATGTTAAACTATTTATTTAAGGGAAGTTTGCAGAATTTACAACATTTATCAGATTTGTTTTGGCATCTGAAAATGCACATCTCTTTCAAGAAAACACAGGTGTTGCTGGTTTAAGGTGATCAGGCTGCAGGAAAGAAACATGAAAACAGGGGCCTGCACTAAAGATCATGTTCAACCATTTTCCACTGGGTACACCAGGGATGACCAGCCAAGAAAATAAAGTAATCCTCAACTGGAATGGCATCAACTGGAATCACACTTTGCTCTGACAAAATCTCTTAGTCACGAACTCTCAAACTACATTGTGACTCATTTGCAAGCCCTGGTTCATTCGTAACTCACCAGCTTTGGGTGAAGCAAATGTTTCTCCAATAGTTAGTAGCAGAGAAAAACAAACTGAAAGGTGTGAGTACTCAAAGTGGAAGGGTCTCCAGTGGACTGGGATGACTCACAGAACACATTTTAGTGCAATAACTTCAGCACAATACCATTGGAGGTTTATCTCAGTATCTGCAAGGTTAAGACATTTTTGGTTTGTCAAACTACAGCACTGTGTTATTATGACTTGATGGATTTTGTATTCGTAGCCATTTCAGTATGAAGATAAAATCCAGTGGATCGTTTTACCAGGTGACAGGTGATGCAAATTCAAGGCTATTTTGACATGGAATTAAGTTTTTAAAAAAGCATGTCACTTTTGAAAGATAAAAGCAAGTTTTCTCGACTCTCGGTAGCAAATCCATTTTGTTTACTTACCAGTCTGAATATTCTCTTTCTGCCCAATAAACAATATCAGCTTTTACTGGATAGTTTTGTATAATGTGAGTAAAACAAAGAAGAGAGAAACAACAGAGAGAAAGACAAAGATAGAGAACATGGTTGAATGAGCGAGGGATCAAATGGGAAAATATTTAAAGAGAGGAGTGATGAAAGTACAAGGGGAAGAATCGGGGAAATTGTTTGTTTGGTGTGCTTCTACCTGCTCCCCCAATGCTTAAATTAGTTGTGCTTGTGTTTTTAAGTACCTTTTACAAAAAAGATCTGCTTCCTATGTTCCTGATTAAAATTCCTGTTTAAAAAAAAAAGAGGAAGCACATATTTTAAATGACCCCAAATCCCTTCTAGCTAGGCAAAATAAATGACATGCAAAAAGGTAACATTATTGAGCTGGAAAGTGACTTTTTAGCTCTGTAATTACTTTCTTAGCTAGAAAGTTGCAATGACACATCACTGCAACATCTTTTGATTCATTCATCAACCTAGCCCCGCTGTTTTGTGACACATAATTCTGCCTTGTATGCAGGGTTATTCCAGTCATCCCATCACCAGTGTGGGGGAACACTCGACACAAAAACAATTTAATATGAACACACCAGAAAAATGAAAGGATGGAAACCTCAGGTGGAATGACAAGGCAGTCCAGCTTCCTCTGACATCTGTTCCTGTGAAAGGAAAGAAAGGACGCCACTAACAGTTTACCCCAGATACCACAGTCCCCTCTGGCATCAACATCTGTCTAATGAGGGTGCACAGTAGCTCATGTGAAGCCAGACATAACGGCACTTTGATATCATGAGGTTTGCTAACTTTTCAAGAAGATACAATGATGAGGATGAAAAAGCTAAAATACTAAAATGTATAAGGCGTCTTAAAATTTCCCTCGGGATGAATAAAGTATCTATCTATCTATCTATCTATCTATCTATCTATCTATCTATCTATCTATCTATCTATCTATCTATCTATCTATCTATCTATCTAGAGAGGCTTAGATGTCTAAAAATCTAATTCCCAATCTGTATCCAGATGCTTCATCTCTTATTGCATTTATTAAAATATATCTAAGGGTTTGCATGGAGAAAATATAGGACTGCATGCTTCTAGTCAATATTTATTTGTCTACTTTTCATTGTACAAGCCAAGCTGTGGGCATATAATGAATTAGACAAGTTATGTATTGGTTTGTAATCACTCCAACGCTAAATAACTCAGGTGTGACTGAAAGCTAAATGAGATCAATTGTGGCCTTACTCCATCCAATAGGCAAGTGCATTGAACACATTTTCTATTGTGTGGTTGTGATTATAGAAATGACCAGGGGCAAGTTCATAGGCACATTTGTAAAATGGGTAAACATGTGTTAAGATGCAGGTTTAAATCTCTGGTTCTTGGCAATATTAAACTGTACATAGTTTAGTCACTGTAATAAATAAATGCCAAGTAAATAATTTGAAATGTTCTAATATTTAATAAAAGCTTAAAATAGCTGCTATTGGTAACTCCAAATAGCTAGAAACGTCTATCCGTCTGTCTGTAAAGAACTGCTACCAGATTTAGCCAGTTAGCTCCTTTTAGCTAGAGCAGCAATGCCAAAGTAGTTCTGAATCAGCCAACTGCTGCAACTGCTTAGCTGCTGCTGTAAATAAACTCAGTACGCAGAAACTAACATCTCATTTTCATGTACTGAGCTTAAGAAGGCTGCACATGCTAATTATGTAACTAGCTGAGTAAGTAACTAGCTAGGTGCGGTTGTGACCTTAGTTCATTAGCATAAAAGTGAAGAGACAATATCAGCAGCAGTCAATGTTTGTTTGTTACTTCTGCCACATCTAAAGATGTTCCTCGGAGAAAGACACACAGCACTGAAGAGCAATACGACACAAAGTCTTTCTCTGTGGTCGTTCAGTGTTACAGTAAAAGGAGCTAGCTAACACTGCTAACACTTGGGTTCCATACAACTGTAGTCCCTGCTGCTCACATTGACATAGAGAACAGTTTGCTGTCCATGGTTCTGAACTAGTGCAAATATAGGGTCAAGACATTTTTTGCCCTATAAATAATTGTCATTTTAGAAATAATAATGCTTTAATGGTGCAGAAATTGTTGCCAAATAGATATAAATCTTCACCTCTCCAAGTCAAGGGCAGAATCCATGGTTGATAGCATGGATCTAGCTCTGCAAAGGCCACACTCTTGTGCTTGGAAAATAAATTGTGGATGAGTGATTCCTGAGGCTTTGCACTGAAATCCATCAAACAGATTGGGAGGTTGGGTCACCTTGCAACTGATTGAAAATACATGGCCATGCTAATATCCCAGCTAGCTGTACTGGCTCTGTGGTCAAATGTGAAATGATTGGACAAGACAGAGACACTCTGCAGCACTTCAGTGGCAACTGGAACACTCCAAAGACTTACTTCATTGCCACATTTGGAAAAATTATCTCCATCTCTATAGTACATATCTAGCTTGTAACTTGTTGAATAGGAATAATATATCACACGTGGAGCTTAAGAGATCACTAGACAAATGCATAAACAACTTTGGTTTCAGGGTGCACCATTAATCTGTTCTCCATTTGGTGTCCCAGTTCTAAGTTATGGAACATGGAGAAAACAGCCCACATAAATCATGCATGTAACATGCACATGGTCATATAACCCTGGGTTAAATGGTTTGGTGAAAGCAGCAGCAGCAGATGAATGAGGGCTCAGGTGGATGGTGAAATACCAGGATTCAAATGAGACAGGGAGAGATTCATCACAAGTGGGCCTGTCGTTGGAGGAAAAGGTTGTGAGCATGATGGCCTTCAAGTTAGCGGCCGTATCTTTTCACCTGTCTGTTCCTCTCTGCATAAAGAATGGCAGAGGGACAGTCCCCTGTTGGAACTTCAAGGATAGAGAATAGAAGATATTAAGTCTGTAACACGCTACAAGGACAGTGAGACATGGCAAGTGGCAGTCATTTCTGGATGTGAATTGTATTTCTTCGTTGAATTGTGGGATGGATGGATGAATGGATGGATGAATGGATAGGGAGGCTATTAGGGAGTAACAAGATCTCAAAAGTCAGACGACTATACTTCCTTTTCTTCTATTTTACGTGAAACAGTCTGTAAAAGTGAATATTTCCTCAACTGTAATGTTTAGCTCCCTACAGTAAAATGATTCTTTAATTACCCAAAGGCATTGGATTATAACTTTTTCACTTTAAAACAATGCAATTACTATTTGAGTGTCTACGAGTTGTGAACAGTTAGCCAAAGAGTAATTTTTCCTCTCAAGTTCTTTTGTTTTAATACTTTGTCGACTAGGCCCCAGGAGGCGAAATTGTGAAGAAAAAAAATACTAAGATTAGAGCAAAATCTGAAGAAAAATAGACATCACCCTTTTGCTGCGGAAATATACAGTATATCTTTCTGCATTCCTACTCTGTTACTCAATTTGTGACCACTGCAACTCAAACTATACTAAATGTCACATTTACACAGCATGAGCTGCCAGGCCACATCACATTTGTGAGCACTGCCTAACTGTAAGTGTAAATGAGTAGAAAATGCACAAGTGTGAATGAGGTTGCTAAAATGTCAGTTCCTCTGACTGTCAAACATGTGGTAGTTGTTTTGCGTAAAACAAATGTATATTTTTCAATATTGAACTGATCTCCAAAAGACATTTGTTTTTACATTTTTACAATTTTCATTCATTGAACTCAACCAATAAAATGCCTCCAAAGAATCACTGCCTCTTTGAAATACATAATATATACAGTAGCTCCATTCTGCAAATGCCTTAATAATCCACACAGGGAACTCCTCGTTTCTCCCCTCCCCACTAAGGTCAGGGTTCAGGTTCAGGGTCAGCGAGAGAGCATGCCTCCCTGGAGAGGGAAGCTAATACATCAATGGGCGGAAGGGATTCTCTGTCCCACTTAAGCATGCTTCTGCTGAATGACTTGAACCCGCTCTCGCTTGAATGGTGGTCTCTATAAAAGCACCACAGCACTCCCCTGCCCTATCATGCAGTTATGGCACACATGTGAGCTCAGATTGGATCAGCTGCTGCCTGACTGACCACCCCTAACACCCTTTGGGGTGTTTTGGTTGGAAGTGTACACCCACGCAGAGGTAAAGAGGTGAGGCCTAGGCAAGGTTGTCGACCTCCATCCATCAGAGGCAAACACCTTGGCACAAGGTCCTCCATCCTGACTTGTAGCCCATGAGCGTCCTTCCCTGGATTTTTAGACCAACCTATTTTTTTTCTCCGTGAAGCTGATTAGAAAGCATAATAGCTTCAAGTGCTGCTGTGAAGCGTTAAACGTGCACTGACAGGATTAATGTCACTTGATTTATTCAAAGTACCACAAATAGAGATGGAATGATAGCACACTGTGTGAGTCGTGTCTGTCAATATATATTCCATTAATCCACTATGGTGTCTTTGATATAAAAAACATCGCTGTTAAGGGTTTGAAACACATGCATCTTTGTCTCATATGAATGGGTTAAAAAAACAAAAGAAAAACACAAACTCATCCATGGTTTAGGTTGTGGTATGAAATATAGTTTTTCTGTGGACAACATCATGACAGATATTCTGGGCATTCATCTCCTGGGCAGCTTTGGAGACTCCAAATCAGCTGCGAGTCCATGGCGTGCGTCATTGCGCAGCGGCGCGTCCAGCACATAGTGGTTAATGGGAATCCGCTGACAGAGCACAACCAGTTGTTTCTGCAAGCATATGTATGCGCGGATCAGCAGGTGCTCTCTTCACCCAAACTGGATGGAAGTCACGGTTAAAACCACACCGATCTGAGAGATCAATTCTTACGGCACGGACTCCCTTTTCCAGGATGTACTGACATATGTGACATGCTCACGGCGATCGGCACTTACAGGTAAAAGTTCGGATTTTAACTTTGTTACCTTGGCTAATTTCTGTTTAAATGGTGGCGGAACCTGTTCGTGCTTGCTGCGACACACATTCTTGGAGACGTTTGTTATTTTTTCGTGCGCCTTTTTCTAACCAGTGCGCCTTTGAACAGAACGTGCCGTCTAATACATGCTGATTAAAAGTCCGCTGACGATTTAAACTTTGAACTATGCAGTAATCTTTTTTTTTTTAAGTCCGAAAATATCAAAAACAATCTGTAGAAAATGTTGATGCGTAGTGAACTGTTTTTGGCGTATCTCGGTGTTACTTAACAGCATGGTTTCCCTACTAAAATCTGCTGCTTTCATTGAATTATGCCTGTGTAAGCTGTTGGTGCACCAGTGTATGATGCTCTTTATTGATGTGAATGAGGGTTAGGAGGTTAACAAGAGCCACTTAATCCTTGATTGATTTTTCTGTGGGGCCATTTTCTTTGGGAGATTGTGCTCAGTTTATAATAAGAGCAACATTCACAGTATTCCAACGGTGGTCCAGCTCATAAAGCTTTAATTTACCTTTAATAAGGCACAGGGGAGGTTTAGATGATGGTAGTTATTAAGGAGAAATAACGGTGAAGGTTAGGAATGAAGGGTGATGTGCAGCCTGCTGTCTAGCTGTGTCTTATGTGTGTTACTGGGAGACATACATGGAGAATTTATCAGGGTTAAACACTACAGCCTGTAGACTTTCACAACCTACTGTAGATAGTTCTTATCAATGGTGATGTCTACTTTGGCCAATATTTTCCCAGCGGCTCTGCATCAGATAAAAACAGTTAAGCTGTCAAGTCAACAGAAAAATGCTCCGAGCAATGCGATGATTCCACTGTGAGAAAACAAAACTAAAATCACGCTTCTGCTCCCTGAAGCCTTGTGCTGGGTTTCCCTGAGTCCTCCTATAATTCTCAAACTATATTTATCACAATGATGCCTGTAATCAGTGGAATAAGCACAGATTGTAAGGCATTCTTAATTGGTGCAGAATTCTGTTCACTCATTTGGTATAAAGTGCCAGCTGTCCTTCAGATTTAGCTTTCACAGTGCAGGCCAGCAGACACAAGACGGCACGGGAAGGGAGAAGAAGGAGATTTACATGAATAGAGTTGTACAGAGATAATATAAAGGCTCTCTGTTATCATCAAAACTCCAGAGCTGGGGGTGTATTCTCTTTACCTCTCAGATGGACAACATGGAAGAATAAAAAAAAAAATAGCAGTTGTAAGCAGCAAACTGAAGTATTGTAGTGGCTGTGCCTTTTTGGACAAGTGACAGCATTGTCTACCTTTTCATTTTTCTCTTTCTGTATTGATTTCCCCCCTTCTCTGTTTCTTTTTCTTTTACCTGCTTATTGACTGCTTTGAGCTAAATAAGAGCGTTATTTTCTGTCATACATTCATCCATCTCTTATGTCAGGCGCAGACCTTATGACCCCACTTTTTCATACGTTTAATGTGTCTGCACTGAACTCAAAGCAGCATTTTAGACTCACCAGGTTTGTTTGCAGTGCAGGTGCATCATGGCAGTAGCTGCACAACTACCTGGTTTATGTTTTATGGGATGTGCCTCTAATCAGTAGCACACTGCCATCAGTAATATAATCTGATAGCCTAAGTCCTTCTGGTATTGTCCGTTCTCGAGCTGTCACAGTGTCCAGATGCGTCTTCAGATCAACTGGTTTCCCTCAGGCTTTTCTTTTCAAGGATTACACGTAATCACAAGTGAAATGTGGCCAAAGCCCAGTGGTGTGGTGTTGATGGACCAGACGCTCTTAAACAGATACACACAGTATGTTTCAGTGGATGGTGATGAAGTCCAATGTATCTTCATTTGTCAAGAAAAGTTGACACAGTGGCAAATATACTTATTCACTTTTGTGCAGAAACTGCATCCTCAGTGTTACATAGAAACACAGGGTTCTCCTGGATAACAACCCTGTAGGTTTATGTTTTATAACATTATAATTATTTCAACTTAATCTCTGAGGCATAATGTTTTGTCCATCATTGGTATAGTGGGCGGCTCTATATACTACAATACCCATGAGCCTGCCGCTGTTGCTATGAAGAAAAAGCAAGATATATAGGCATAGGGAATCAGAGCAGGAGCAATTCAAAACACTTTGTTGTTGCAGTTGGGAATTTGTCCAAATTTGACTTAAAATCTAAAGTGGAATTAAATGTATCTTTGGATTGTAACTGTTGTCTCAACAGTGTAACCTTTAGCTCCATCTCTCCCTTAGCAGCCCAAATAACAGGCTATTAAGCTCTGTAAATGGATTTTTCATTCCGAAATGCACCATGGGAGTGGTAGTTAAACAAGCAGCAACCTCAGGGGCTGGAAAATCAATTAGTCAATCAATCAATCAATCAATCAATCAATCAATCAATCAATCAATCAATTCCAGTGAAATTAAATCCCAATTAGTGCCAAGTGCTAACAACTGCAGTTCCTCGAATAGCCACTTGAGGCTAACTTCAATAGGAAGTCAAACACCTGCATATCCACGACGTTCCACTTCTGGGATTGCTCCGTTGCCTACAGAAATTCCGCCGGATTTCACTCTTTTCAGCCGGATGTCCGTCACCTTCCACTTACCTTGTGTTGGAATTCTAAACTCCGGTGGATTTATGAGGACTATGGTTAACTGCTCCTCAGATCTCTGCAGGGTACATTTTCCTCCCATGCTGTGTGGACTAGCCAGACCTTCCTCCGCAGCGCTGTCTGGCAATGCAAGACTAATCCCTATAGTCCCCTATGTTACATTGTCCAACTTTACAGCAGAATTAAACAGCTTGGCACAAAAAATGGCTTTGGTCTGAATAGCTTAGTTCCCCCCTTCATGCTAACTGTATGGGGGTGACTTTTTGTATCACTCACACGTTGACCTATTTTAAGGCTTAAAGCTTCTGTATAATTAAGTTCTGCTTTGAGTGACAGGTGGCTGCCATCACAAGTGGCTAGCATAGACTGTAGGCTTCATTAGGCCCACCTTAGCTCCATCCACCTTCCTCCTCTTTGCCCATGTTTTGATAACACAACGTCAGGCACTGCCTAGAGGGCAGAAACCTATGCGTTACTTCACGGAGACTATGTCCATTTTTCATACAGTCTGTGTAGTTCCTCCCAACGATTGGGACAGATGTTAATTCTCCGCAAGAAGGCAACCACGTGCATTTCCTAAAATGTTGAACTATTCCTTTAAACACAATCCCTACTTCATTATTATACCTTGCATTTTTTATGGATTCCTCCTCATCATTACCACGGCTGTAATTGCAAACCTGCAGATTTCCTCCCAATGCTGTATGTTGATGGGCAACACTGCTGACTCATCCCAATAATGATGCGGAATGACAGACACTGGAGAACTGTCTGAGATGATGAGAAGTAGAAGTCACTCAGAGTCTGAATCGAGACATCTAAACCCACAGATGAAAGAGGGGAGGAGAGGCATCCGCCTAGATGAAGTCCATAGAGTCTCTAATCTTTCTGTGAGACATTGCCTTTTGTGTTTGAAAGAGAGAGAGAGAGAGACAGAGCAAGAAAGAAAGTGAGACTGAGAGGCTCTCTGTCGGGAGGTTGTGCTGGGGGGTACAGAGCAAACTCATTTTTATATAAACAACAAATGTTTTTTAGACTGTAGCAAGAACCTTAAAGACCCTACAGCACATTGACAACATCGCTAAGATCCTTTGATAACAGATGAAATGATTAGACCACACAGTGAAATACTCCATTACTCTATTCCATCACTCTTACATTAGTTATTCTTTAAGAGCTGTTTTTGCTTGTATTAAATCTATTTATTGTTTTACTTTTTCACCATATCTTCGTGTCATAGTTTTCTACCTGACTGGATAGGTAGAGAATCAAAGAATTATTCGGCTGACAACATTTCATAAAGTCTGGATGAGCTCAAGCCTTTAGGGCAGTTGTGTTACTAGAAATAAATGAAATCCCTGATGCTAGTTTATGAGACAAGATATTAATGTGCTCAAATATATATATCCAAAGCAATCGCTTGCTAAAGTATAGTCAGAGATGGCCCCTACATGAGCAATGGTATCCGTATTGGCTGATTCCCTGAGTTGAGCTATCAGAATCAGTATCGCAAAAAAGATGGATTTGTGCATCCCTAGAGATTTGTGAAACCCTGGAATAAAGGTGACAAAAAAGCAATAAAAAACATGTATAGCCAGGAACTTGCACAACACAATTTCCTAATTAGCACCTATAGTAAATGATACTTAGGCTTATTTCTGCCATTTTATTAGGTGGAAAATCTTTACACTACTTTTGCTAAAAATCCCCTACTGCAATGTTTTGCTTAATAAAATGGACATTTTAAAACCTTTGATTTGTCACAGCAAAAGTAGTACTGTGTACCCAATACTGTACCAATGCCTCATAAGCTATGCTAGTGAGCCAGCGTCCACAACAGCAGGGCCCTACTGGCATGGGAGGCATCCATTATTTATGCAATTCATTACAACGGTACCTTTCCAGCTATAACGTGTCAAAATTTCTGCTGTGCACGTAGTTTTACGTGTTACACTGTAAAACTACTAAGACTCACCTTGAGTAAACTACTTAGTGTTTATTATGTAGCTAATGAAGCCATTTTGGATGGCGATATCTTGGGGGACAGAATCACGCTGTCACAAAGAGAAACGAGAGAAACAGGAAAATGCCAAAAAAGCTGCTGTGGAACAAAAAATATAAATAGATTTTAAGCACATAAGATACGTAAATATTCACTGTCAGTGTGGTAAATCGCTGAATAATGCTGGTGACAGTTACTAGTGAAGGATAGCTAGCTTGAGTGGGAGGCTGCTGCAGTTCAGCAGCATCAGGCTGTCATGTCCAACTAAATCTCAGCCTAGCCTTGATCAAACAGTTGGCTATTAACAGGGTTGGTCATTTACAGTGAACACTTACAGTAGTCTAATGATACCTGGCCATTCAATCAAATATGTATCAATGTCCGGATAAGAAATATATGCCCACTGTGTTGGGTCACTGATCTACGTGGACAGGGGAAAACTGAAGGGGCATGAGAGCAGACAGATCAACCTTAATTTCTTAATGTATCACGAACGCTCAGGTTTAGGCAAGTTTGTAAAATACCTATTAGACATGTCTATTAAACATATGTGTGTTTAACAAAAAAATGTATACAAAATGATTTAAAAAAAGTATAATCCAAACACACGTCCTTTTCGGTTTTCTATCCCCCAAAAAGGGGTGTGGTCTTGACGTTTGTCTATTCGCAAAGTCTCTGAAAAAGTTGTTTTAAGCATGGTTATCTACAGTAGGAATTTAACTTTAAAAATAAAAAAAAGTCAGCTCCTAAATGTAGCTGCATTGTACATGTGACATGCTAACATGTCATTACTAGCTTTTAGCTTGTAAAGATGTTTGCATGCAAATACATTGTTTAGGCCTACGTGTGCTTACAGGACAATGCTAGTTAGCTAACCAGACCATAATTATAAGAGATAGGCTAATGCTTTATTTTTCATGTTGTTGTGGCTTTTCTGCCTGCTTGCTACACTCAGGGCAAGTAGCAAAAAAGCTTTGTTGTTGTAATTTTGTTTTGTGTTTTATCAGGACCATGAAATATTCAACAAAAAAGCTTTTCCTGTATGGAAAGCCACTACAACAGGAAAAAGAAGATCATTATCTTGTATAAATTTGGTGTCTGGTTAGCTAGCCGTCACTGTCCTGTTAACAATCACACATGTAAACAATTTGTATGCTAACATATCTTGAAAATCAATGCCACCCTTCAATAAGTCAAGGCTATTGCGGAGATAAAGGAGAATAACTGGGGGAAGGGCTGAATTTGACTATGGACTAGCAGCTTGGAGGCCACAAAGGTTGACATGTTATGTGACTCATCCAGTATGCCTATAGAATAAGTACTTTGAAGAGTGACAAAGGAGAGAAAAGCCAGAGAATTAGATGAAGTGACTCAGTTCTGCCTGACACATCTTTTTTTTATATTTGCGACTGCCCTTTTCAAGTCAGCTTAAAATCAAATTGCCAGCAGTTGGAGTCACAGCTGAAAGACAGCCTTCACTTTGGAGGGCTGTTGCCCATCCTCCAATGTTGGAGTGTCCTTCATCATGATAGTCACTGAGCGCGGGCGGATGCCAGAACAGATTTAACATATGAACATGGGCTGAAGAGTAGAGATATCTGTGCATTAGGTGGAGCGCTGCCTTACCTGGGGCGCTGATAAATCATGGTCCCATCTTCTAAAATAACAAGTAAGCAGATATTTGGTACTTTGAAGATTGGAGTTAAAACAGCGGTAGTCAACAGCCAGCTTTCTATGTGCACGTTGTTGCATCTGTATGTGTTTTAAGTGTCCTTTGGTCTAAGGTTGTGTACCATAAATGTGAAATAAGGCCACAAAGGCTGAAATCTGTGTCTAATTTATTTATTTATTTTCATCCGAAAATGTTTTCCACTGACAGTGACAGATGGATTCAATTACACCTGATAGTGAGAAAACAAACAAGGAATGATGTAGTTTTCCCATGTACTGTCCATCACCCAAGCCCATGCCCACTAGGGCAGTAACTATAGGGTATTACAGACAATCGTATGTCAAAGTCACACACTTTACAAGAGGAACATTAAAATGGATTTTGAAGTGAAGTACAGGACTCTAGCTGGTTACAAGTCTGTTGCATGGATTCTGGTTATTTGAGTATTGAGTTTTCCTTTTCTAGCACTGGAGTAAAAACTAATTTAGATCAATATGTTATTGGGTGATGCTGCCATCTATGTACTGAAGCATGCAAATTGTCTTTTTGCAGGATGCTTCCCACTTTAAAAAGCTGTTGTAGCAGCAGATTTAAATAATCCAGATTGCCTGCTGTATCCTACATATCATATCACTTATACATATACACCCAGAATCTTACAGCAATCTTTTCCTATATCAAAACCTCTTGACATCCGTTCCTAAAATATATAGCAATATTCGAGCATTTGCATTGAATGACCTTAATGGTTCTCTTGGTTATGTCCTAGAATATGCTGACTGAATTGCTTCCATGTGAGTGGGCGTCATTCAGTCCTTTTAATGCATTACCAGGCTGCATGTATAATTATACATAATCGCTGTCCACAGTAGGGGTCCAAGCATAATGCTGGGAAAGATGAAAAGAATGTCTAATACATTTATCATACGACATGGCACCTTGTAATTCATATCCGCTGCAGCAGAGAAAAAAAAACATTACAAAAAATATTTTTAAGCTCTTTTTATGCTTTTAATAAGCTGAAAGTCCATTCCCACTAATTACCCCCAACTCTGCTACTCAATGAGTGTGTTTAAGTGTATTCTGTCTTCAGTGCATCAGTCCAAAAATAACACTCCTATTTGGGTTTTAACATCCTTCATTGAGCTTTAATCACTCTGAAGTGGTGCACTCTGGCGTGTAAATAGAGCTCAGTCTCAGTCTCATTTGCTCAGTCTTATGTGAGTGACAGGTCAGCGAGGAGGAACTATGATATGATGATTGGTTATTTTTGCTAATATACAGCATTGGAAAATATTGCTTTAGCAGCATCAGTTAATAATTTAAATATTTTACCTGATAGGTAGCCTGTATCCACGACGTTCCACTTCCAGAATTGCTCTGTTGCCGACGGAAATTCCGCCGGATTTCACTCTTTTCAGCCGGATGTCCGGTACCTACTGCTTTCTTTGTGTTGGAATTCTAAACTCTGACAGATTTCTGAGGACTATGGTTAACTGCTCCTCAGATCTCTGCAGGATAAATCCAGACAGCTAGCTAGACTATCTGTCCAATCTGAGTTTTCTGTTGCACTAATCAACTGACCTAAAACAACTTTTGAACATGCACGTTCATGCAAGTTCCTTCCTGAGGCTATTTTGCAGAGACATCGTGGCTCTGTCCGGCTCAATAAACCACAGCAAGTTTTTCTCCCATCCCAGAATGCTGTGTGGACTAGCCAGACACTCCTCCGCAGCGCTGTGGAGTAAGGTCTGGAAAAGCGAGACTACCTGATGGTAATGCCCCTTAGTACTCATTTAGCTCCCTTTACTGGACTACGGCACACAGCATGTACTATTGCGTTGCTTCCTCACATGAGCAATACATTTTTATTTAATGTTAAGCTTTCACAAGGGACAAATAAAGCCAAGTTAAATTCATAATGAAGTAAAGTAAAGTTAAGAGACTGCTTAACTTACTAATAGCTGAATACATATCACCAAGACACACAACTGACTAACCCTAACCCCTTTGGTTTAACAAAATCCTAGCCATAACCCCTTGACCTGACTGTTCATTTCATGGTTTTGCTGCTCATTGACTACTGCTTTTGTGGTTTCAGTGAAACACTTGACACACTGACATTTTGCATAATTCATATTTTGAATCAAACCTTTCTTTTTTAGGAACTGGTAGCCAATCAATCTACTTGCTCAGAATACAAACTGATACATTGACAGGCCAATTTAACAAATGCAGGTTGTTTTAAAAAAAAAAAAAAAAAGTCACACATTAGTAATAAATAATAAAAGTCATTGAAATCCCAATTTAACAGGCTTTGCTAATGGCCTGAGGTTTGAGATGGTGGTTATGTTGCTGTACAGGCCTGGTAATGATTTGTTGCACCATCTCGCTCCTATCTTCTTTCAAATACCTGGCCCAGCGAGATTGTGTGGAGAAGCGACAACAACAACAACAACAACAACAACAACAACGGATGTGCTAGCAACAGGTCACGCAGAAGGCCTCAGAAACAGGCTGAGGAACAGGGCACACCGCACACCACTGCCCAGCATCCTGCTAGCTAACGTCCAGTCAATAGAAAACAAGCTGGACGAGCTCAGAGACAGAATTAAATACCAGAGGGACATGCGAGACTGCAACATCATCTGCCTCACTGAGACATGGCTAACATCTCGATACTGGACCATGCAATTCAACCAGCAGATCGCCTCTCAGTTCACCACATGGACAGAACGAGGCTCGATGGTGTTTTTTGCCCCCAACTGCTCCTTCCAGGCAGCGCTGCGACCGCTGCCTTCAAGGCACCTAACCCTAACCTTAACCCTAACCCTAACCATAACCAGTGCCTAATCCTAGTGCCTTCCAGACAGCGCTGCCTGGAAGGGGCCGTTGGGGGCAAAAAACACAGATAAACCAGAACGAGAGAGTCCGGAAAGTCGAGGGGAGGAGGCTCTTGTTAACCACCAGGCTGAACATCAGGATGCAGCTGTCATCGTAGCCGGGGATTTTAACAGTGCTAACCTGAAGAGAGTCAGACCTGACCTTCGGCAGCACATCACATGCCCCACCAGAGGAGAGAGAACCCTGGATCACTGTTACTCACCCTTCAAGAAGGAGCTTCTTCCCTCAGGCTGTCCGTCTGCTCAATGAGAACTGTGGCTAGCCCCCCACCCACCACCTCATTTTCTTGTGTTGTATATATTACTATTTTTATGGATGTTATTGTTATTGTTTTTATTGTGACAGAACAAGTACACAATGAATTTCACTGCACATTGTACTGTGTTGGTTGATTGGATTTATACTTGCAGGATTATTCAAATAATGATCTGAATGCACTATTTACATTAACAGAGTAGCTCATGAGTCATAATGCATGGTTGTTGAATGGGCTTATCAGCAGTGAGTTAAATCTTTAAACATTCCTGCACTTCTTCAGGAACGTGTGTGGGTAAATGTAGTCTGTTTGACTGTAACAAAGTTGGCAAATTGATCATTAAATAGATCCTATAGTCCTATAGCTTCTGTGTGCAAGGGCTGATGTGTGCTTGCTTAGCTACCAAATTGTAGCTTGTTCAGAGCTGTAGCACTGAGAATTAATAACAGGAAAGTCAGGAAATCTAGCTATGATTACATATCTGTAAAATCCAAATTGCATATTGTATTTTAGTACTGTGGTACGCATCTGTCCACAGCAGCTTAAACTACTTACATCACCATGATTACATAAAGATTATGGGCATGGTGGTTAAGTTCATTGTCAGTTGTACTCTTAAGCCTAGCAGTGATTGCCAGTGATGCCTGACCTGCTATAGACCAACACGCTGTATATGATGCATAGACTGTAAAAATAATGGACAAAGCTTTCGGGTCTGAAAGTGAAGCCAATGCTGAAGTGCCTTAAACCTGCATTCTATCTAATTTCCAGCAGGAGGCGAATCCACTGGTTGCAAAAAGAAATCTGTTTCTATAGAAGTCTATAAGAAAATGACCCTATCTCAATTAATATTTTCATAATGAGTTTATGTTCTCAGTCGCTACTTTCAAGTCTTCTTCAATACAGCTTGATGTTCATTTAGTAAATTATGGGCCCATTTATTTTATTTTGGCCACGTCATCCTCCCCTGCTCCACCCTCTTGTCAAAAATTGTCACGTCCGGTTTCAAAAAACCAAGATAGTGGTGGCCAAATTGCCAAACAAGGCAACAATCAAGGCTTCAAAACGGCAGTCCACAAACCAATGAATGACGTCACTGCTGCTACATCGACTATTTTTTTTACAGTCTGTGGAATTATGTAACCAAAGGTCTTTTACTGTACTTCAAGTCGACACCACTGTAAAGTCACTTTTAACACCACAGCCACAACTTTACATTAAATATTTCCTCAGCCCAGCATGCCGTCCACATTATTCGGGTCTCAGTGGTTGCATTCTGATCTCTAAAGGTTTTCTGTCTGCTTTCATCTTAAAAAAGCCATATGAGAGAGAGAGAGAGAGAGAGAGAGAGAGAGAGAGAGAGAGAGAGAGAGGATGACTCTCTTTGAAGGATATTGCAATATCGTTTTGTACTTTTCAAGTCTGGAGATCACAGTGGCAGGCTTGGAGTTGAGGTCAGTAACAAGAGGTCATTACTGTTGAGAGAATGTCCCTCAGGCATGTCAGTACTAAGACTCGCTCTTGTGCGATTTAGAAATACGTCTCGAAAAATTGTCCCACATTTCAGTGTGTGTAAGAGAATCTGTAAAAAAATAACCAAGTGGCACCGAGAAACCATCGTTACCTGGGTGATAGGTATCATCTCAGTAAAAATAATATTTGTGAAACTGTGGACTGTAAAGATTAAAAATAGAAAAGGGGGCACAGGCCATCTGTGATGTGTGCCAACTGATTCAGTTTGAAAACTGCTCCTGAAAAAGGACGATGTAGGAGTCTACTACTACTATCTTCCATCCTTGCTGAGATGCATCAAACCATCTTGGTTTCAAAGGGAACAAAATCCATATTTTCTAAATCAACTATCATCACTTGCATCTCTCTAAATTGCATGTTGTTGTCCTTTGTTTGCTTTGATCACAGATAAACTCCACCTGGCATCTCCACTCCTTTGGCAGCCATGTCTCTCTCTGTATCTGGAAGGACTGTGTTCACTATCCTCCTCATTAGCAGGTAAGACTGCTTACAGAAATACAACCACTGGGATATGCAGACACAAAGCCATCGTAACAGGCAGAGGGCATCATTAAGTCATGTCAGATTCACAGAACACCAACGCTGTGAATGTGGTGAGCTGAGAAGGAAATAAAAAAGGTACTCAGTTGTATCATTTTCTCGTGAACCATCAATACTCAATATCAACTCCCCATGCATCAGACAAGAAGCATTGAAATTCCATTGCCAAGTTCACGGTGCTGCTGAGCAGAGCTGATGAAGTAGGATCCAGTACCATGTGTATCAGTCATTGCATACAATTGGTGTTATAATCCCTGCAGAGGTCATACAGAGGGGATGATGGGATGTTTTGGTGCTGTTTTGTCAAGAGAAGCCTCTCCACTTCTTACAGTTTCTTTTCAAAGCACAGAATGCACTTAGCACATTTTTGATAAGGCAAACCCTCTGGGTCTGGCTGAATCCTGCTATAAGATATTCTCTGTATAGTGCAGCGCTTCTTTGCACAATCAGCTCTGGGATTCATGTGCTGTAGCAGATTGCCTAGTGCACTAGTATGTTGCCAAATGCATGCTTTTAGTGTAAATGCCATATGCCAGACTTTAACCATTCCAGCATGAAATAAACGGATTTCATGAATCTGTGAGCTTTCAAAGATTCCATGCTGATTACTTTTGCAATGATCATTGTTGTGATTGAGTGAACCGTCTGGGTAATGACCCTGTAGTCACTGCACTATAGACATCAAAAGATTGTTGCATTGCAGTCAAGGCTGAGAAAGCCTTAAGCATACAGTATACATTCGTATAAGACATCTCTGTTGATTTATTAATCAATGGAAAAAGGTTATTTTATTGTGAAAATATAACTTTAAAATGCAAGTGTAGCTGGCAATATTTGCACATTTTGTTAAAGGTATACTGAGTAGCATTGTGCTGCTTGTAAACATACAGTCCTTATTAGCTCAATAAGACATCAACCACTGCATTTTTATTAAGTCTCTCATTGTTTATTCAGCTACTGTATGCTAATAACGTACTGCCATTATAAGGAATAATGCCCTCACAGGTCTGCTCAGGTGCTGCAGATTCAATAAAATGTGATACCCACAAAGGTCCTCAACTTGTAAACGGCCTTCATGGGAACAGAGACCCAGATCATGATGTACAAAGTATATATCCAGTCCAAACTGTAGGATTTCGTTGGATTGCAGTGTGTCTTGCTTCTGTGCGTCAATTTGACTGATATCAATTCAAGCGGACTCGCTATAAGCACTGATGACATTGTATGCCAATGATTCTGGATTGGGTCTAATTATCCTTGGTTCTAGTTAAACTGGGTCTGATGGTGTTTTTCTATTGGTACTTTTGGCCCGGCGGAGTCAAACCATGCCACACTGAGTTGCGTTTCCATTACCACTTTAAACACGCCGAGTTGTGCCAAGTCGCGCCAAGATGGGCCATCTCCGGACTTGGGCTAAAGTGCGCCTGACCCCGCCAAGCGAAGAAGACCCCACCTTCTTTCCCTCAAACAAGCTTGTGTTGCCTGACTCAACTCAAGTCTGTGCAGGTGACCAGAGAGAAAGACGTTTTTAAAAGTCATTGTGTGTTCAGCTTTCGGTGACTGTTTCACGTTTGCTTTTAGCTGTATCGGAGTCGTGTCAAGTTACTGCTGATGATAACCCAACATTTCCTGATTTTGCTTCTTCATAATAAAAACGTTTAAATAACAAAATAACGGGCTCCTTTCATTGTGAAGATTTTACAGAAAATAACGTGGGTGTATCCACCGTTTTACAGCCGTTCCTTTGACCACTAGTCACAGCCATGGATCCGCCCGCTGCTTTTCAACGCCATCGACTCAAGACAAGCGTGTTACAGTTAAAGACACACCTTCAAGGGTTGTAGACCTGTTGTAATGGCAAATCCCCACCGTGCTGAGCTGACATGCAGAGTTAAGCCAAGTCTTAGCCAAGCCAACATGTGTATGGAAAACCACCATGAGTGTCTCAGTTCCCTTTTAGTTAGCTTAGCGTGCAGCTTTGCCTTGGGCTGCTCAGACGCTTTGGCTTGTGTCCTGTCTTTTCCGACTGGAAAAGTAGAACAATGTAATTTTCTTTCTGCGTCTCAGTGTAGCGGCGTGCAGCTCACCATGAAATGGAGGTGTTTTTGAAAATTCAATTTGAATCTAGTGACCGCTTTCACTTTGCAGCATTTCAGCATCAAATGTTTTTTTTTTTTTGTAGGACATGAGGATTTATCTCAGACTACCATTTTTCCATAAATGATAGGTAGAAGAAGGAGAATTTTAGGATAGTTCATCCTACTTAAGAAGAAAATCTTGCCCATTATGCCCTCTATTTTCTTTTCAATTCCAGATCTATACGTTTTTTTGCTGTAAATGCACCATTGTAATGAATGAAAATCTCTTTTTTTAGTCTGGTCTGTTTAATTTAGTGCTTGATGAACACAAAACTGATCCTGTGTAATTAAATGATGGAAATTCAGTCACTGCAAATTGTGACAAATAATTCAGCATGTAATTAATATGACCTCTGTGACATCAAGGCCCTAGAAAGTTGATTTACCATGGCCTGCAGCCCATCAGCAAACCCTGTCGGCATGAGCTGCTTAGCCCAGAACCCCTGATAGCGTTGTCGATTTAGTGATAAGGAAACACTGATTGCCCTCTGCCAGTGGAATACAAATGCGCTGCAACCATTTTCACCAACACACATGGCCACATTATTGACCTAATAGTTTTATGAAGACGACCCATGACCCTGACAACGCTGAAACTGCCAGGACCTTGCAGCAAAGGAACGCTCATAAAGGGTCATGAAAGTCTCGCATACATCCAGCACAAACAGGCTCACAGGGACATGAACGGCCTGCTTGAATTCTGTGGAAAGATTGATGTCTTGCTTCATATGGAGGATACAGTATACCACCAATGTAGATTAATTCGATAATGACACGTTGGCAAATGCTTGAGTGTCAGTCTAGCCTCAGATAACTTTCTCCTCTCATGTTCCTGTAGCAATCATTGACAACCCTGGCAGAATTGGAGCTTTGTTTGACTCCCCGAGTTAAAAGAACAAAGCAAGAAATCCAAGAGGATCACAGCTGAGCTTGTTATTATAAAAAAGCTGTTGCTTTAAAAAAAAACAAAAAAAAACTGAATCGTTGTCATCTGAGGCAGTCAGCCATATAAAGTATTAACTGATTGTTGACTGTAATGTAAACATTGCAACAGTGCACCTCACATATATGCTTTAATTTCACTTTTTAATATTTTGTGTGTTGATTCTTCTGCTCTAATTTCAGCTAGATGTTCACATTATAGCTGGTGTCTTTTGCAAGAGAGCTAAAATTCAGAAACAAACAAAAGGTGAGGAAAATATGCAGGGGAGAAAACAAAGCATCAGAAAATAGAGAGAAAGCGGCACCATGAAAACAATTTATTTGCTAAAGAAGGCAATACATGTGACTGTTGTAATATCAAATTGATATTGAATTTGCTTTGTTACTGCTGCTACGCCTGTTAAGCTTGTTTTTCCTGTTACGTAATTTTTCATAGATGTAAACACAGACTTTTGATGACGTCATGAAGTTGCGTGGGATCATGGGAGTTGTTGTCTTCATTGTTAACCACCATTGCCGACTGAAATGTATCTGTTCACAGACAAGTTAATGTATTAAAGTTGTATTCGCGTTACGTTCAGTAACGTGCCATTCTCATGAAATAGCTGCAGTGTTTCACATATAATTCCTTAGATAAAATACTTTACACAATGGATGTTCTATTCATGAACAGGGATTTTTTTATGTTACCTGTAACCCCAAAAACTAATGTGTGTAATGCACACAGCTCCGGCATGTGGACAAATCCAAAGCTTGACATGTTTGCCATGGCTAGTTACGGTTGCTAAGCTATGATTAATCAATCACTTGTCCGGGGAGGGGTTTAGCCCTTCTTTTATTTACAATAATCTGATTAATTTGTCTTTGTTAAAACAGCTACAGGGTAGAAAGGGCACATTTATGATTGTGCACCCTTTTGTGCCTATGTCTCGCCTAAAATGTATTCAGAAACATATTTCAGCTCACTGTTTAACTGTTATACGAATGCGTTGTTACCAGCCTGCCGCCATATTGGTTATGTGACGTGCTCTCATTATATGTCACCCACTAGCGGGAGCGCTTATTGGTCCGGTGGTCTTATTGGTCTCTCTAAGATCTTTGGCGGTGGCGCTTCCACTTCAGCTGGGTCGTACCAAACATTAATATAGGGGTGCTGCAAGGCCTCATCTACAGAGATGCGCTTGGAGGCATCAGTCACTAACATCTTGGATAAGAGCTATCTTGCTTGGCTTGCTTTCAGTTTATTGTGGTCAGAGTCGCCAGGGAAGAGCACAGTAGTGCATTCTAGTAGTTGTAGGTTTTCTACCTTTTGAGCGAAAGGGAATATCACAGCTTCTTTTCTCTGTTTTCTCTGGCCATGTAGCACCAATTTAAACAATGTCTGAGCCATTCTACTGCATAGACAGCCCTGTTTTATGAAATGACCCTCTTTCCAGCGGTAAAGTACTTCTTTAACAGCCCACTATTACAAACCCAGGCGGCAGCATCAAAGCAGTCATCTTTGATTTCTCATTTAATCTCTCTCAATAGAGGCTCAATGACATAAAATAACACCACAGCACTGAAAATAGGAAGCGATGGTTTCACAGCACTGGTTACAGAGAGCATGGATACAATTTCACTGAAGCCTATTACAGGCAGATTAAAGGCTTACAGTATGCTTTTCTTGCCTTTACTGGAGAGACATGACTTACTCCTGTATAGAAATCTATTTCTTGTCCCTGGAAAGATTAGTGTACCCCTATACTCGGATAATTAAATTACTGAATTGTCTCAAACCACCACAAAAAGAAACGTGAGGAGAATTTATTGTCCTGAGAGAATATTGTATGCTACTGTAGTGTAGTGTATTTAGTTTTTTCTTAAAGCTACATTGTGTAAAAATTTCTCACCTTTCTTAAAGGTGAAATTGTATATGACAACCAACTGAATATTACTTTCTAGCCCCGCCCATTCCGATCGCGTTTTAACTCCTACGGTGGCCGAACCTGAAATTAGCTCTTAGTATCTCCGTCGTTTACCCGCAGCTGTTCTAGCCACTCCAATATTAACTTTGGTCTTGTTGCTTTGCCTGTCACGTTATCATTTTAATTCTCTTTTTCGCTTCCCTGGCGAGTAATCTCTCCCTGGCATTTGTCATGGTGCGGGGTGCCACTGAGTGTAAAAGGGCAAAAGGTGGAGGCCGGCACTCGAGCGACTCGCCCGTATGTACTCTGAATGATTCTGAATGTCAGATCCTACGCTTACGAGAATACTTTGATTAGTTGGTGGAAGTAATTACACATGAATGAGCACATATTTGTGAAAGAACAAAGGGGTTTTTGCTAAGAAAAATCTGTCATATTTCATTAAATGACCTGTAACAGCAAACGAGACTAACAGTGAAAAGAATGCTATTTTTCTTCATTTTTTCCCGCCAAGTCACAGAATGATTTTTGGCAGGTAGACGTTGCTACAGTAACACATTCTGATGGATCACAGATTTCTTTGGAACACCAGAAAAGCTTGTGTTAGCGTATCCAGCCAGTTGAGCCAGGTAAAAGGAAGCAGGAGATTTCTTTATGTATCTTTATAATTGTATTTTAATGTTATTTTACAAGTTATCTGTTGTAGTTATGGCTGATACTGGGGCAGGACCATCACAGAAAAGAAGGAAATTAAACGAAGAACAGCTAAGAGCTAAAAGGGAAAGTGAAAGACAACAGGCGATAACACGAGTCACAGTCGGTCGGGCTATCAACAGATGGAGACAATTACGGGATTGTAAATTATTCAAAACCCACCCCGAATTGGCCCTCAGGTATGTAATATGTCTATTTCATTCATAAAATAACTTTACAGTGCGCGATGTGGTTGGACGTCAGTAGCCGACATTAAATACGTCCCCCTTCCATTTATCGTGGACGTTTTAATCCTTTTAGTCCGTGTTTGTGTTGGCTTACTATTTTCTTTTCCCTTGTCCCCCTGTACTTGTGTGAAGTGTCCGTGGGTTTCATGAAATGCGCTATATTAATCTAAGTTATTATAACATTGGTTACTACAACAAACTCTTAAAGTGCCCATATTATGCTCATTTTCAGGTTCATAATTGTATTTTAAGGTTGTACCAGAATAGGTTTACATGGTTAAATTTTCAAAAAACACTATATTTTTGTTGTACTGCACAGCTCTCTCTCACTGCTGCAGATCCTCTTTTCAGCTGGTCTCTGTTTTAGCTACAGAGTGAGACCTCTTTTCTTCTTCTTCTTCTGTACTATCTTTGATTGCACTCGCACATGCGCAGTAGCTCAGATGTAGATCATGTCAGCTAGCTAGCTCCATAGACAGTAAAAGAAAGGCTGTTTCTCCAACTTCAGTCAGTTACAAGGCAGGATTAGCTGGGAGACTTCTAAATGAGCGTGCACATGGAAGTAGTTCTTTTGTATATTATGGTGAACTTGTGTGTGTTGTAGCAGTGCTTTGCTATTGAGAACGAGGTAGCATGCTAGCGTTAGCGTTAGCATGCTAACGCTACGAGCTAATGGTTGCGGTTAGCCAGCTCGTTTCGGCTTGTGACGTCACAAGCCGTGCCGATTTTGAACAGCCCACCCGGAGACTGAAGGCAGGACACATTCAGAAACTGTATCTCACTCAGAACAGCATGGATGGATTTTTTTCAAAGTTGGTATGCGTGTGGAAGCACCAGAGACACAAAAGAACACCCTAAATCCCAGAAAAAGTGTTTTTTTCATAATATGGGCACTTTAATGCTTTGGCTCGTGACACAGTGACAGTGATAACGTTGTCCGGTTTAGGTCACGATACATCTAAAGTAGGCTAAGTTACCGTATGCAACACTTGAAATGCAACGATGCTGATCTGTAACGTATTCTTTTATTGTAAATTAAAGGTTTTCTGTCAGAGCAAAACATTCATCACAACTATAAAAAAAACAGCAATAAACAAGCCGTTCTTTAATGTCACCAACTGTTGTTTAGTACCCTTTTTTTTCCTTTTCTTTTTTTCCTTTTTTAAAAAGTATCGGTTCAGGCACCGTTAATTATGTATGCAATTAATTTCGATTAATTAATCACAGAGTATGTAATTAATTAGATTAAATTTTTTAATCAATTGACAGCCCTAGTAAAAACACTACCGCTTTTGTCCAAAGCGGCCGCTAGAATCAACACAGACTGAAAGTTATATATCATATAACCACTTTAAAGGGGAAATAAATAGTGTTTTAGTGTCACTTATTTACAGTAAATGACTTTATCATGTCTGAGGAATAGGTAAGGTTGTAGTTTTAAAATTTAAAAGGAAATGTGGGTTGGTGTATTATTTTCCCCATTCATTCAGAATCAGATAGTGTGTTTTCATGCAGTTTGAAGGTATGTTGAAGTGTAAGCTTCCTAGAGATCATATAACAACTGAGATTGTACTCCAGCTAGTGCTCTGGCACATTGATTTGGAAGAGTGATCGTCAATTTGACTGCTCCTGACAAGTTAATGCTTGCGGCAGCTCGCTGATGTGACACTTGTCAAGGGTTACCAAAATGTAACACCACTGATGTTTCTGAGCTGATGCAACCATTTGAAGCTTGACTGAAATACAAAAAAACACATGGTTAGACTTTAGCTTTGATACTAAGTGGCTTTAAAATGCTTATTGCAGTGGTCGCCATAGAAACACAAGATAACCCATGTTAGAATATCTATTAGTTTGCCAGTGATTTGACTAAAAGCTTCCTACAGTTACTGGCAGCAGAATAACCTCCTAGACAGGTCAAGGGAGAAGGCTTTTAAGAGATTATTTGAACTTTTTCAAAGCCTATTTTTCTCAGAGATATACACCCGCATATATTGCATTCAGTCTTAATTTAAATAAGGTTGTAATTGAGATCCTTTTGAATTTCACACAACCCCCTTTGTCTTTGCTACAGCGACTACATTAGGTTAGAAATGCCCTTGCCTCGCCTATTTGAAATTCATCATTTATCATTATCTGCAGCAGAGCGAACTGAAAACCAGTTTTTCATGTTCATTAAGTTTAATTGTAGATCCCCTATCTGGAACAATATCTTCCCTCGGTTGGGTTTCTCTCCCATTTCCATTTTCACAGCGAGTTGTCATGGTACCATTGTCACTTATATTTTCCCTAAGCAAGGCACATTTCTCACTAGAGACCTGCTTATTCTGTACTGCTCAACGCTCTGAACCACAGGGCGTAATCTTATTGGCCTCTTCATTTCTGTGAGAGCACCTTGTCGTCAACTCATAACAGATTAACAATAAAAACACATACCACCTCTGTCATTTTGTAAAATAATATGAAAATGCATTTTGTTGGGCGTTGGACGTTTCTTGACATGGTTAAACATATTCTTCGAAGATGGGTCTTTAACAAATGATGTGATATACATTAAGAGTTGATTTCACTCCCTGCGGCAGATGACAGACGTGGCAGATGTTCCCCATTTAGAAGTTTAGCATTTTTGGGCACATGATTTGAAGTGCTAATGTTTTAACCATAAAAGTCATGTACATTTTGTGAATTTAATTTTCAAAATTAGAACATGCATTTGTTATGTTATTCTGTTACTTAGCCTTTAATAACTCATACATAAACAATTCATCTGCAAATGATCTGCAGAATTGTGGTGATTGGGGTCACCCAACTGAATATGACAAATAAAAAAAATGCATTTATACACGTTTGCTAGCTGGAATTAAATACAGCTTGCAATGTATTGTTTTGTATCTTCTTTTTAGTGTATATGGTGGAGAAAATGAATCAATCATTACGATGATTTGAATGAATATGATTTGATTTCCAACAGATAATGTCTTAACATAGTGGTACATTGTTACTCACCAGAGGGAATTATTTTTTATTTTATATCGACATGTACATACAGTATCGTTTTATTTTTATTTTACCTTTATAGTAGCTTTTTTACTTTCCCCTTCACAATCAATCAATCAATCAATCAATCAATCAGTCAATCAAACTTTATTTATAGAGGACTTTCAAACAACCAAAGTTGACCAAAGTGCTGAATAAATAAGACATAAAGTACATAACTCCCACAGGCATAAAACAGACAGCATTACAGTAAAACAATAAAATACTTCTCCTATGAACTCCTCTTTCGAGATAAGACATAATGATAGGAAGTAGCATTATTTGGGCTACACATACGTGACTGTAGGAAAGGGTACAAAGCTCCCTAAAGTTCAGAAATGACCAGGTTTTGACTGACTAGTTCAGTCCTGTGGTTAGAAACCTTAATCTCTGATATAACTGGAAACGTTAGCACTCCATTTCTTAGACAGCATTACATTTAAAAAAAAAAAAAGAAGCTATCATGTCAATTACAGCCTGCAATCTACCATGCCAGTGTCTGGATGTGATTTAAATTTAGATAAGTGAGTCAGTATCAAATGGGGAAATTTGAAGAAGTCAACCCTGTACAGTATGAACAGTATCTGTGCATGAGCTCCTCCAAAGCTTCAAGGTCCATTTCATATCGCAAGACTGCAAAGCCAGAGCTAGGGAAACAGCTCTTATTACCATGATAACGCTTTGTAGTGTCATCTTAATTAATACTAACTGAGATCTTATTTTGGCCTTCCTTTGAGCTCCTAAAATCTCAGAGCTCATGTAAAAGAAGATGTATTAAAGGAAGCACATGCTCGCCTTGAGCAGGATGTTACTGTAGCTGATAGCTTTTCCCATCGGACAGAGACTCTAAACTCAAGATCATTTTACTTTGTATCTCCCTCACCAAGGCTTTCTCAATGTTAAAGGCACTTGCAAACTGATTGTCATGTGTTTGCTTCTCTCATACTTGAAGGCTTTACAGGCTTCACTTCCTGATGATCCAATGATTAAGTTTAAGAGTAACAGTGTGATTGAATCACGGAAGCACAGAAAGTTCAAGCTGTGAAATTTCAAAAAGGTTTCCCCCATTTTAACGTCATCAAAACCTCATTTCTTACCCTACTCTTTTTTTTTGTGAGTACTTTAATAATTTAGTGCCAGAACAAACATTTTAACATTACTTAAATTGCCATTCCTATACACAATACTGTAAACTTTAGTGAACACAGTCTATTTTCTAGAGAACTCTTTAGATAGATATGAAATATTTAAAGGTCCCACGGCATGGACATTTCACTTTATGAGGTTTTTTAACATTAATATGAGTTCCCCCAGCCTGCCTATGGTCCCCCAGTGGCTAGAAATGGCGATAGGTGTAAACCGAGCCCTGGGTATCCTGCTCTGCCTTTGAGAAAATGAAAGCTCAGATGGGCCGATCTGGAATCTTCTCCTTATGAGGTCATAAGTAAAGCTCATTGTGGGACTGGCTCTAGTGGCTGTAATTCTGCATCAAGGCTGAATTTCAGGAAAGAGACTTCAGATACAGTATTAGGGGACCACTAAGGTCTATATAAAAGAGACTTCAGATACAGTATTAGGGGACCACTAAGGCCTTTATAAAAGAGACTTCAGATACAGTATTAGGGGACCACTAAGGCCTATATAAAAGAGACTTCAGATACAGTATTAGGGGACCACTAAGGTCTATATAAAAGAGACTTCATATACAGTATTAGGGGACCACTAAGGCCTATATAAAAGAGACTTCAGATACAGTATTAGGGGACCACTAAGGCCTATATAAAAGAGACTTCAGATACAGTATTAGGGGACCACTAAGGCCTATATAAAAGAGACTTCAGATACAGTATTAGGGGACCACTAAGGCCTATATAAAAGAGACTTCAGATACAGTATTAGGGGGACCACTAAGGTCTATATAAAAGAGACTTCAGATACAGTATTAGGGGACCACTAAGGCCTATATAAAAGAGACTTCAGATACAGTATTAGGGGACCACTAAGGCCTATATAAAAGAGACTTCAGATACAGTATTAGGGGACCACTAAGGTCTATATAAAAGAGACTTCAGATACAGTATTAGGGGACCACTAAGGCCTATATAAAAGAGACTTCAGATACAGTATTAGGGGACCACTAAGGCCTATATAAAAGAGACTTCAGATACAGTATTAGGGGACCACTAAGGTCTATATAAAAGAGACTTCAGATACAGTATTAGGGGGACCACTAAGGCCTATATAAAAGAGACTTCAGATACAGTATTAGGGGGACCACTAAGGTCTATATAAAAGAGACTTCAGATACAGTATTAGGGGACCACTAAGGTCTATATAAAAGAGACTTCAGATACAGTATTAGGGGACCACTAAGGCCTATATAAAAGAGACTTCAGATACAGTATTAGGGGACCACTAAGGCCTATATAAAAGAGACTTCAGATACAGTATTAGGGGACCACTAAGGCCTATATAAAAGAGACTTCAGATACAGTATTAGCGGACCACTAAGGCCTATATAAAAGAGACTTCAGATACAGTATTAGGGGACCACTAAGGTCTATATAAAAGAGACTTCAGATACAGTATTAGGGGACCACTAAGGCCTATATAAAAGAGACTTCAGATACAGTATTAGGGGGCCACTAAGGTCTATATTAAAAGAGACTTCAGATACAGTATTAGAGGACCACTAAGGCCTATATAAAAGAGACTTCAGATACAGTATTAGGGGACCACTAAGGCCTATATAAAAGAGACTTCAGATACAGTATTAGGGGACCACTAAGGTCTATATAAAAGCATCCAAAGAGCACCATGTCATGGGACCTTTAAGAAGATTCTATCTACAATGGCTGGAGCTTCTACACAATTAAAGAACAATGAGGGGTTGGGGGCCTGTATAGCTCTCCTGGTAGAGCGTGCGCCCCATGTACAAAGGCTCAGTCCTTGTCGCAGCGGCCGCAGGTTCAACTCTGACCTGCGGCACTTTGCTGCATGTCATTCCCCCTCTCTCTCCCCTTTCACATCTTCAGCTGTCCTATATAATAAAGGCCTAAAATGCCCAAAAAACAAATCTTCAAAAGAACAATGAGGGTTAGACAAAGTATATCCTAAAACAAATAATACCCTAAAAATCTTTTATTCAACATTTTTAATTTCAGTATTTTTAGCTTTAAACAACACAATTGTTTTCACAATATCCCTCTTGTTGCTCTCTCACTTGTCACTTGCATCCCGTTCGACAGAACCTCTGGGGAGCTTTATGAACTTTTTACCTGATGCATCACATTTGAATCTTCCCTCTAGTTTATAGTGTCTGCATGTGTCTAACTAAACTCTGCACTGGCGGACTTGACTAATTTGTTTCTCTAGTTGAAGGTTTTTTTTTTTATCTTTCCAGATTGTACAGTAGGGATAACCTGTAGGTGTGTTGGCAAAGGTTTTGATGAATGCAGTTGGCCTTTAACAAGAAAGTGAAAAGGTCAGATCTGATGAAAGCGATAGGCTACTAACGATCCACCCTTTCCAGCTCATTTACCTAAATAAAATGTTACAGGTGCCTACTGTGCTCTTTCAGTGCATTCGGAGAGAGCTATTACTCTTGCAACATATTGTTACGGAGCATGTTCAAGCTTTCAAGTCCTCCCTTCAGGATTTTGTTGTTGTTGCAGAATATAAATACTTCTCAGCTTCTTGAGTGTCTATGTGCTCTGTGCAGTGGAGACTTAGTAATGTAATGCAGCATGTAACTGTGATGATAGTTCGCCCATGATGAATCCATCAAAACTTTAACAAACCTATATTAAACCAAATTATTCACTTCAAATTCCTGCCTTAAAAATGTATTTGCACAATGATAGTAGGTTGGTGGCTTTTTGAGAATATAATTAGACTCTTATTATACTTGCCTACAGATATTCTCATTCTCCATATACCTACCTTAATGTTTCAGCTCTGCAAAAACTCTATTAAGGGCTGCTTGACTAATCCTAGAATACCCTGGGGATCTGATTTAATGTGCTGTCGTATGGATGTGATGAAACTGAGAAGTATTCTCCACTCTTTTGTTCTTTGGCAGCGGCTCAACTCACTTCAACTTTCGACAGCCTTTAATTAGAGACTTAAGGGTGATGGAGGACATGGGCGTAAATCTGATCTAACAGTAACCTAACATTTCCGAAGAGCAATTTTTGAAGAGGACACAAATAATTCAGCCACAATTATACTCGTAGAGGACATGTGTACACAGATGAAAGCCTAAATACTATCATTAGTGTAGCATGGAGACTCTACCATTATCCTTCTTTTCAGTGTTTCTCTCGATTCAATGAAAAAGCTGACTAAATTGACCAAAATATTCTTCTTTAAAACCATTTATTTATTTCTAAGTTGTTTACAATCAAGCCACAAAAATACCTTAAAACATAATGACTTATTTTGAAAATATTTCCCCATATAAAAGAAATACAATGCTTTTGTACACTTGTTAAATTAGCTGATCATAATGTAAATTAGTGAGCCACTAGTAAAGCTCATCTGCTCACCCTGACAGCCACACACCTCCAAAAATATGAACTAAGCTCAACACACTTACCTGAGACTCTACACCTGACTGTCCCTCGTCTCCCTGAGACTCTCCACCTGACTGTCCCCGGTCTCCCTGAGACTCTCCACCTGACTGTCCCCGGTCTCCCTGAGACTCTCCACCTGACTGTCCCCGGTCTCCCTGAGACTCTACACCTGACTGTCCCTGGTCTCCCTGAGACTCTACACCTGACTGTCCCTGGTCTCCCTGAGACTCTACACCTGACTGTCCCTCGTCTCCCTGTCCCTCAGTTCTTTCTGTCTCCTTTGCCTGTGATATAGTGACGTTATTATTTCCATAAGCACCCATTCTTATAAAGATGTTACCAAATTGTCTTGATATGAGGACTTATTGTACTTACTTGGCATTTTGGTGTACTGAAAAAGGATCTTATGCCTGTTTTTCATTTCTCTGTCATTTTATCTGGGCAACAACAACACAAATCTTTAACGTCAGATGTCTAAATATGAGTTAGGTTCATAGGTTCACCACGCGGTCATATTATAATTATAAAATGATCTTGCGTCCTCCACATAAATATTAGGTTTCTTCTGGGACAGAGGATATATATTTAACTGATCAGCCACTTAACTTCATATTCAGCAAAACACAACTGTAGATCTTCAATATTAACCCTAATGTCAGTTCACACACATAACGTTAGGCTTATCGCCGCGGTAACGTTAGTTGTAGTGGGTGCATTTCTATCCAACAAGCTATTAAATAAGCTAGGTAACGTTACATTATATTACACTAACATAGCAAACTTTTTGTCATGACTAATTCATTAATTACTCAGCATCATTTCTAATTGAGAAAAGAAAAACTTCATCCGATGTTTAATGTGAATAAAACAGCCTTGAACCGCCTACTTACTAATACATTCCTGTCACTACCCGATGTGACTGTGAGTCTAGTGCAGATCCTAAGGTACACATCTATGCGTTTACCTGTTAATTAACAAAACTGGTTAAAAAATATATTAATATTTAAAGCTTTAGTGCGTAACTTTTTGATATTAATGAACATCTATTACATTCAAGTCATTGCCAAATGAGTTGCTACAAAGCTAATCAAGACTATCAGCTCCACACAACTCTCTCTGGGGGGGGCGGTGCGTGGTCATGGTAGGCTTGAATCATGTGGACGCGTCTACAGTTTTGTTGTCATTACTTAGAATTTCTCATGGGGGCAACAGAAACTACGCACTATAGATTTAAATAAATCACTGGGAGAGTCCGGTACAGCCCGACTCTGGAGATAACACTGAGATTAGCTCTCATATTCAAGTTTATGTTCTGCTTGTTCAACTGTTGTTTGGTAAATTGCTCTTAAATACATTTAGAAAGGATTTAAATTACTATTTCATTTTGGCGCTGGTGATTTTTCTTTTGGGGGTGGCTAAAACCTCTTTCGGGGGCGCCAAAAATTCCTCTATGCAGGAAAAACCCTGATATTCAAACACATATACAGATGCTGGCATCAAACAAGTTTTATTTTTGAAATTGTTTTTTTTTTTTAAGGTTGGATAAAAAATGTCACATGAAACCTCACTGTTGTCAGAGCACTAATATTGTTTTTTATTTCATGATTGCTCTGAATTGAGAACAATTTTTGCAAGTTATGTGTGGACACGTTTGGTAGAGGCATCCATTAACACGCTTGTTACTCCATTTCATCTGGCATTGAAAAGAAAAGACTTAATTATCCTGATGATGGGATTTTTCTGGATGGTTACATTTTTCTTCATAACTAATGAGTTTTTTCCTCAGTAATGACTTAACTCTGTGTTTAATGGGCAGGAAGAACATGCTAAGAGTACTTATAAATTACCCACAGAGGCATAAAATGTATCGCTCACTTAGTAAAAATCAAACTTGAGTGCAATCTTGGCAGGATGACGGCTACAGTTTCAGAGCAATATTTCATTCCATTTGGGATGGTGCTACAGAAAATAATCAGGGGGTCACCAAGTCATAAGGACACATTAGGGACATTAGGGAAAATTCTGAAATAAAAAAAACAAATATTGCAAAAAAGGTTTTTATGCTTGGCAGTAGTGGAACAGTTGATGTATTGATTAATACAAAAAGTGAATGTGAGTGCAATGGAAAAGGACTTGGGGGATAAATCATGACGTACATGGAGCATCAAACTTACACATCACTCAAGCTTCCACTGAAGAGACCAAAACATCAGATCAACATTCCTCAAACTAATACGTAATAAAGAAAATGAATGCTGTATTTCCATCACATTTTCTCCATTGTTTTCCATCATTTTAGGCTCATTATTACCTCATCACCTCTTCTTGTTGTGTCCCCTTCCTCTGCAATCGTTTATGGCAGCTGACTGGAGAAATAGCACCACCAACTCTCAATTAGCCAACTCCTCATATTCCAATGGAATAACACATGGATGGAAATTCATTAATTCACATTTTCTTTTGCCGATTTTCTGAAAATCTGTTGATAATTTCAGTCTCAACTAAATGAACCAACATGGTGGACTGACCAACCGACTGACAGACAGACTGTCCTCCCCATGGCAATAAAAGGAAATATATTTGCACCAGCAGTGCTGTCCTCTTGATGCACAGGCTGTTAGGCTTTCATAGTTTGACCCAGAACTCAGAGACAGATACACAGACAACAGGGGAGCAGTTTAGGTGTTTATTTGAACAAACTTGGAATAAGCAGAGAGGAATGGTGCAGGTGGAGTGGCTCCAGGCGGGGGCGCAGCTGGAGGCAGGCTTACAGGTGTGTGGCTGGACAGACTGAGACTCGACGGAGGTTGCGGAGAAAGTCCGGTCCTGACTCACCCAGGTGTTTGTACGGGGAGATGAGCGACAAGGTGAGCAGCGAGGAGAGCGGGGTGGAGAGGCGAGCAGGCAGCAGGAATCAGCAGGCGAGCAGCAGGTCCAGAGACGGAATCTGAACACAGGAGATAACGTGAACAAAACCACTGGGAAGCACAAACACAGAGCTAGAAAGATGAGATACTAGGAGTGGAATCGCTAGTAGGTTACTGAGCCACGTTACCACAGGAATGGTTGAAACAAACGGGCGCTGAAGAGGTGAACAGCCTGAGTAGATAACTGTTAGGTGATTAGTGGAGATGTGCTGCAGCTGAGCTGGAACAGAGCAGGAGAGAATGACCACGCCTCTTGACCTAGATTCCCTAGGACACGCCTCTCGCCACAGCAGGTAGGGACAAACACACAGACAACACAGGGAAAAAGGAAAGAGGATAACAGACAGGACAGGGAAACAGACACTGAACCATGACAGTACCCCCCCTCAATGGACGCCTCCTGGCGTCCATTGGCTTGTCAGGGTGGTCTCGATGGAAATCCTTCACCATCTGAAAGTCCAGAATAAAACGCCTGGGGATCCAGGTCCTCTCCTCTGGTCCATAACCCTCCCAGTCCAAATAATGGAAACCCCTGCCATGTCTCCGGACGTCCAGAAGTTCCCGAACTGTGTACGCCGGATGATCATCAATAAGACGTGGAGGAGGGGGATCCGCAGGCGGACACAAAGAACTGGAGGAGACAGGCTTCAACCGGGACACGTGAAAGGTTGGATGGATCCTCATAGACCGGGGCAGCTTCAACTGAACAGCTGATGGGTTTATGGACTCGACCTCAAGGACCCAAAAACCGGGGCGAACGCTTACGGGACTTAGGCCGCAGGGGAATGCTGCTGGAAGAGAGCCAGACCTTTTGACCAGGTTGGAACTGGGGAGCAGGAATCTGGTGTCGGGTCAGCCACTCTTATTTCGCTCCGTGGTCTGGAGAAGAGCCTCTCTGGTGTCCTCCCAAACCTTGCGGCAGCTGCGAAGGTTTTCTTGAACTGACAGAACAGCCAAGACCGGTGGCAGAGGTGGTGAGTGAATTGTGGGCATACATGACCCAGGGGAGATGGTTAGCCCAACTGGATGGATTGAGAGCTGCCACACAGCGAAAAGCAGTCTCCAGGTTTTGATTGGTTCGCTCAGTCTGGTGGAAACCTGGGGAGAGGCTGACAGAGGCACCCAGAGCAGAACAAAAATCCTTCCATAAATGGGAAACTGTGGGCCTCTATCAGAAACAATGTCCACAGGTATTCCATGGGGACGGAAAACATGTAGGACAAAGAGGTCCGCTGTCTCACTGGCAGATGGTAATTTAGGTAATGCGACAAAATGGGCAGATTTAGAGAATCTGTCCACGATGGTGAGTATTGTCTCATTACCTTCAAATTTAGGAAGACCAGTGACAAAATCCAAAGCCAAATGGGACCAGGGGCGGCTAGGGACTGGAAGGGGGAGCAACAGGCCCAAGGGAGACCGGTGAGATGCCTTATTCTGGGCACAGGTGGAGCATGCCGCCACGTAGGCTCGGACATCAGCCTCGATGGAGGGCCACCAGAAGTGCCTCTTGAGCAGAGAGAGTGTTCTTTTCATACCGGGGTGACAGGAGAAACGAGAGGTGTGGATCCAGTGAAGAACTTGAGGTCTTACGGCAGATGGGACATAGAAGGTTGGGGGGTCCGTCGGCCAGTCCAGGTTCGGTCTCTTGAGCCTTCCTGACTAAGAACTCGATCTCCCAGCGGACTGCCGCTACCAAGCAGGAAGCGGGTATGACAGGTTCGGGATTGCAGGTCTCTTCTGAGTCAGAAAACTGGCGAGAGAGAGCGTCAAGTTTGATATTACGTGTGCCAGGACGGTATGTTAACACAAAATTGAATCTACTAAAAAACAGGGCCCATCTGGCTTGACGGAAATTCTGCCTTTTAGTAGACTGGATGTAGGCCAGGTTCTTGTGGTCTGTCCAAACGATGAAGGGCTGTTCCGCTCCGTCCAGCCAATGTCTCCACTCCTCCAAAGCCAGCTTGACTGCGAGTAGCTCCCGGTTTCCCAAGTCATAGTTTTTGAAAAAGCTACCGGATGAAGTTTCTAATCAGTGGGAGAGCATTGGGACAAGACCGCTCCCACTCCCGAATCTGAAGCATCCACCTCTACCACAAACTGCAAACTGGTATCAGGATGAATCAAAACTGGTGAGGTAGAAAACAGTTCTTTGAGAGTACTCACGGCTGATTCTGCCTCTGGAGACCATCCGGCTACCACCCGCCTGAAATCCTTGATGAAACGGCAATAAATTTAGCAAAGCCGAGGAATCGTTGCAGCCGTTTCCTTGAGGTAGGAGTGGGCCACTCGGTAACTGCTCTTATCTTTTCCCAATCTGGTGAAACTTGTCCCCGCTCGATTACAAAGCCCAGGAAAGGAACTGACTGACGGTGAAATTCACACTTTTCCGCCTTTACAAACAGCCTGTTCTCCAGGAGGCGTTGGAGAACCTGACGGACGTGGGAAACGTGTTCATCATGGGATTTGGAAATCCCATGATGAACAGTATATCGTCAGTATATCGTCTAAATAGACAAAAACAAAGCGATGGAGAAAATCTCTTAAAACATCATTGACCATGGACTGAAAAACTGCTGGAGCGTTAGTGAGACCGAATGGCATGACTAGATACTCAAAGTGCCCCAGAGGAGTATTGAATGCTGTCTTCCATTTATCCCCATGTCTGATTAGGACAAGGTGGTAAGCGTTACGCAGGTCGAGTTTGGAAAATACGGTGGCACCCTGAAGGGGTTCAAAAGCCAAATTAATGAGAGGCAGGGGATATGTATTTTTGACAGTGATGTTATTGAGTCAGAGCAGAGCAGAGAGACTTTCAGAGGGCGGAATAGCAGAACCAAGGCAGACAGAATGACAATGAGTGCTCCAGCTATGGATCTTGGGACGTTGCCAATCAATGTGGGGATTGTGACAGCTAAGCCAGGGATAGCCAAGGATAAGAGGGGAGGCAGAGGCTGAAACTACCTTAAACTGAATATTTTCCCTGTGATTGCCGGACAACAACAGAGAAACTGGGACAGTCTGGTGCGTAATCTGGGCAAAACGATGGCCGTTGATGGCAGTGATTGTGATAGGGGAAGACAGGGGCTTAACGGGAATTTTGGCTTGCTTAATAAAATTGGCGTCGAGGAAGTTATCCTCAGCTCCAGAGTCAATCGGGGCGGTTAAGGGATGGGACAGGTTCTGGAATTGGAGAGTAGCAGGAATAGCTAGTCGGGGTGCTGTGGGTTCAGAGTTAGAGGTAGGGCTCGCAAGTACACCCACTTTTACCTGCAAGCCTTGTCTTTTGGTTGGACAGGGCAGTTGGCGAGAAAATGGTTGGCGTCCCCACAGTACATGCACTCACCAGCCCGAATGCACTGTTGTCTCTCAGCTGGGGACAGTCGAGCACTGCCCAGCTGCACGGGCTCATCTTGCTCCTTAGTAGAGGAAATGGAGGTGGGTGAGCGCTGTCCAGATGGGATTGTGATCCGGTGAGTCAAAGGTGGCTCCCGTCTTCTGTCCCGCAGCCTGTTAATCTTAATTGCTAGGGACACGAGAGAATAAAGGTCAGTGGGCTCATCACGGACAGCTAATTCATCCTTGATAATGTCACTCAAACCATTTAAGAATGCTCCCTGAAGAGCTTCTTCATTCGATTTGGAATCTGCGGCCAATGTCCAAACATCGACAGAATAATCAGCCACACTGCCCGTACTCCCTCAGCCTTAGGAGTCTCTTAGAGTCATTACCGGCATGGTCCAGATGGTCAAACACAATCTTCAGTTGGAAAGAAAAATCATCAAAAGAAACTCGCCATCTGCTGGTTGGTACATACGGCCTCTGCCCAGGCCACAGCTCTCCCTCTGAGCAGACCCAAAGCGTATTGTACCTTAGACGTCTCGGAGGAGAATGATAGGGGCTTCTGTTCGAAAACCAGACGGCACTGAAGCAGGAAGCCACGGCACTTGTTTAATTCCTCGGCAAAGGGTTCTGGAGGTAACAGGCGTTCCTGGGGAACAGGTGCGGTAACCAAGCCTGAGGGAACAGGCAGAGGAGGAACAGAAAGAGGATTATTCTGAACTACCAGATTAGCCATTTGAGATGTTAACTGGGTAACCTAGTCTAACAACTGCTGGTTGTTCTCCACTAAAGTCCGGATAAGTTGGTCGTGTTGGCCCAACAACACTCCCTGGGAGTGAATGACGCCATCTCCCTTTGCCATGTGTGATGTCTCTGCTGAGTCCATTGTTTGGCCAGTTCGTTCTGTTAGGCTTTCGTATTTTGACCCAGAACTCAGAGACAGACACACAGACAACAGGGGAGCAGATTAGGTGGAGGAAAAGGAAAGAGGATAACAGACAGGACAGGGAAACAGACACTGACCCATGACACAGGCACCCATATAAGCATATCTTCAGACTTTCCTTATTTTTGCACAAAAGGAGAATTAGAACGAGGATACAATGCTTGGTTACTCATGAATCCCTTCTCGAGACTTGTGACACTGTCTAAATAAAACACACAGTCTTCCGAGCAGTAAGGGAGGAGCTCAGTCAGTTCACAAAGTGTTTGCCAACATGATGCTATATTGTATGGCTCTTGGAAGTTTGAGTAACTTCATGTCAGTTAAACCATTTTCCTAAGAGGCATTCAAATGTGCATCAGTATTTTCCAGTCAGAGAAAATTGCATTATCTTGCAGCACTGGCCATCATTTTCTTTAGCATTGATGGAAAGTAGTACGGGACCTGCCCGCCTGCATTACAACAAGCAATCCACCTGGACTGAGCCACTCAGAAGACTGTGTACGCATTCAATCAATAACTCATGGCTGATTCTCAAGCCCTAATCGCATGAGACCAGTATTCCCAGGGGATCCGATGTGAGTTCCAAATTCCCTAACCTATGTCTGTGTTTTGTGTGGCGCATTGGCACAGAACGAGTGAAGTCTGTATTTTACTCAAATGTACTGACATTATCCCTCACATATGATGTCAAAGCTTTCTTTTATAATTGCCAATACAGCCAATACAACCCCGAATCACAGAGATGCCGATTCAACCTCTGTGTTTGGCCAAATATGATTAACATAATTGCGGTGGAATATTTACTTGACGAATTACAGACAAGAGGCGATTAAGATCACAGACGAGCTCTGCAATTATTACAAATTACTAAAGGTCCCCAGGTAATACTAGGTAATAGGACTTTAGACTGCAATCTCGCTATAACTGTATAAAGAGAAGTGAGAAGCAGTTTGGATCTAACATCAGACTGAAAGCAGGCGCGCAGTGCTGGCTACAGCCGGCTGGATTTGTCTCACAGCAGGCTCACTAAAGCTGTGTTTAATCACTCTGAAAAACTCTCTGCAGAACCTCTTGTCAAATCATGCACCGCTTGTTGTTCAGACAGCCATATGTGTCTTCTATCATTTTGTATATGTGTTTTCTCATTTCAACGGCTTAGAATATTCTTACTGTTCATACACGTTCACAGCTTTGCGGCTCCTGGAATGACAAACTGCCTGTGGAAAGCAATCTTGTATAAAAGCAGCATCTGACACATTAACAACACAATTAACGGACGCACATGCTGTGAAACTCACATGGATAATCCGTCCAATTTACCGTGTGTTTCAGGACATTGTTTTATTTCTGATTGCGCCGATGCTGTATTATAACAGGGCATGACAAGTTCATAGTGTAAAGTGAGCAATACTTCAGCATAATTGACAGGGGCTGACGGAGCAAAGCACTTCATTGACAAATCTCACTCTGCCCCATCAATAAACAGCCGAGCAGAGCTCCCAGGCCTTCATGTCGCCTATTATTGATGAAAAAGAGGTTAATGATATAATGGAATAATATATTGGAAGTAGCAAAGCGCTATACATGATGTAATGATGGTATTTTAACATTAAAGTAAACCTATCAAGATTGTTAAGCATAGGACGCCTTGTAATCCAGGCAGTAATGATAATTATTTTCCTTCCTTTTTGATGTGTTTGTGTGAGGTTATAACTAAGACTAGTAGCCAGAAGCATATCAAAGTGTTCCATCTATACTTGCAGATTTGCCTGAAATAAAGTCACACTTCTTTTTGATGTAGGACTCACATTTCTTCTGAGATTCAGACTTCAAGTAGGCTTATGAAGACAGTAAATGTTCTGTATTTGGCAGGAGGGAGTTCTTCTATTCTCCTATGTGGATGGGGCTTAAGGAGCTGCCTGGGCTAGCATGAAAGGGAGAAACAGCTGCTTCTATCCACAAAGGCCTGCAACATGAACTCAGGAGGACTTTTTTTTCTTTCGTGGTGCCTGCCTCTGCATCTCCGAGCCAGGAGCGGCTGAGGGGTCTGAGGAAGCCTGGAAAGTCCCTGATGAACAAGAGAATAATCTCTGTATATGAGAGCAGCAGCGACTTTCCTCAAATCCCATTTCACAGCGGCAAAAAACTGATTATTCTCCGCAAAAAAAGGAAAAAAAGCGGGCATTTAATGCAACGTGACAGGCGAAGCATCCATTGCGGAGCGAACGTTTCTAGCAGACCTTGAGGATTGAGCTAGGCTGTATGTTTTACCTGTTCTCTCCAGCAGCCTGTCACTAGACAATGGGTGCCTCCCCTGACTTACAGCCTACTGTACCAAGGAAGTCAGGAGGGCACCTTTCATGCAGTGAAAGGCACCCTCCATACATGTCAGCTCTGTATGGAGGGAAAATGAACCCATTAATTTGGCTTATATTTGATCTGGGGGCTGTGAAGTAGGACGCAAATGTCATTAGTTGTCATTTGAATATGAATAAGCTTGATTCCCTAACCTTGAATGTCAACCGAGGACTTGCCTTGTTTTATATGGTTTGCAGAATAACTAATCATGATGTCATAACCCCTGCCATAAGCCCTACACCCCTGCCTTATTAAATCATATTCCGCCCAGCAAATTTGTACATGCTCCTCAATGGGGAATGTCCAATCAAATTGCTCCTGTGCGTATACAGAACACACGCGTTGAACTCCTTTGTGAAGCTTGAGCGTCATGGCATGCCAATATCTGCGGGGATTTCTGCAGCAGAGAGGAGGCCGGCTGAGAGTTCGGGGAACAAGGAATGACATGAATCAATGAGAGAAGAGTAAGAAGCGAGGTTGGAGTCAAACATACTGCCGAGTGGGAGAAAGAACAGAGAGGGAGAAGGAGGTCCACAGTGAGTGTTACTCAGTTCTCTGTAGGGGTTATTTTCAACTGAATTAATCTGTTGTGAAAAGTGCTGCCAGGACTGATGCCTTGGAGTTTCGGAAGAAGAGTAGGAGTGTGTGTGTGTGTGTGTGTGTGTGTGTGTGTGTGTGTGTGTGTGTGTGTGGGGTGGGGGGGGTATCTGGGAGGCTGTGTCATGAAACAAGATCTGAAAAGGTTCGAGTCCTTCATTCCAAGCCACCCTGTATTACTCTGTCTGAACCTCTCTCTCCACCCTCGCATCCAAACACAAGACATATCAGCATAGCCTATAGGCCATAGAATGTAGAGTATGTCGGCATAGAGGCTATCCTGTGGTGGTGGAGGTCGCTCTTGCTAGATGTTCTCTAAGTGCAGGACTACACAGTTTTACAGTCTTTGACATATTTAACTGGGAGGGCTCTCAGAGAGCGCGGACCTCCGCCAGAGCTATATTTCACAATGGTAATGCAGCGGGAATTTTCTAAGTCGGTAACTCATTTTAAGGATTATTCTGACACCACATGAATGCAGCACAAATGCCTTATCTCACAATGTTAACGAAAGTGACACATGTTTTGTATCCGCCCCGTGATTTGGATCTGCTCCAAAATTTGATTTCTTTTAGCAAAAAAAAAGAGCTTAAAACGCAACTTGCTAGTGCAAAGTAAATACTAGCAAGTTAAGCATTTAAGAAATAGATTGTAAAACCTTTTGTTTTTTACTTAATATTTAAGAACTTTTCTTAATTTACTTAAAATATATTTTTTTTATAATATTTTAACTGTTTTACTTTACTGATAGCATTAATCGGTCAAAATTTGTATTGTCGGTTAATGGTTAAACAGTTAATTATTAACATCCCTGCTCGCAATTTATGTTGTACAACCTACCTTGCAAAAAGGCAAAAATGAAAATTTGTGGTTGTGCTGGAACTATTTCTTTCCAAACAATATGCAACAGGTTATTTGATGATTTTGATGTTTGATACTATGGGTGTTTAATTTACAGTAAAAGAAACATTGGCTAGATGTTTTCCCCTGCTTCCAGTCTTTATGCTAAGCTAATCACCTGGCTGCAGCTCCATTAGAGTGCGGATCGGGCGGCATTCTGACAGAGCCCAGCCCGCGTCCGACAAAGCAGTAACCTTACCCGGCCCGAGCCCAACAGGCATTAAGATATTTATGTCCATACTAATGACACATGTACGTCTGTTTGTGTGGAAAGCCTGCTTTTATTAAGCAACTGTAGGAAGGCATTCGGAAATGTCAACAGATGAGCGCATCAGCACACATGGGGCAACAAGCGCACGTTACACAGACGCGCACCTACATAATAAGCTGTTTTAAATTTAAAATGTTCAATGCCTTATCGCGCTGATGTGACCGCGACCGACCCGAACCCCAACATTATTTCTAAATACCCGGCTTGGCTCGGGTATCTATCCTCTATGCTCCACAGAGTACTTATTGCACAGACATGAGATATGAGGTATTTATCTTCTCATCTTACTCTTGAAAACATGTAATTTTCAAAATGTTCTATTCTTTCAAGCTACACAGTACTTGATTAAGTGTTTTTCTGAAACTACTGGCCACCAGTACATTTATTGGCAGATAGTTTCTGATTTCTTCCATATTCTTTCATTGTGTTACTGGTGTTTTAATTCACACAGTGGATACAGTTTGGCCAGCAGTAATATAATGGGTGCAATATTTTGGCTCATTATCTTCATCATTGCGCAGTCAAGCAACCCAGACATTGACTGTTTACACTGTGAGAAAGAGGTGCAGAGACTAGAGCTGAAGATCTTTGCGGGTCCCGACAGGTTCGGTCGGGTTCGGTCTTAATTTCTATCATTTTACACAGGCTCCGGGTTGCGCAGTAAATGAGCAGTCAGGTGATGCATTTCGATGAGCGCAAAAATGGATGCTGAGGAGGTGAAACGGAGGATGGCCTCTGGTGATTACGTTTTGGTTGCACCGGCAAAGAAAGCAAAGTCTGAGGTGTGGTAAACTTTTGACTATGTGCACTGCGCATATTTGAATTATGTCGGGCTGTAAATGGGTTTGGGCTTTTAAAAAGCTGTCAATCAAAATGTACTTGCCTTGTCGGGCCTAACTTTTAAGATTACAGCTCTAACGGAGACAAATAAGAGATGAGGAGAGAAGCGGAGCACAATAAGCAAACCAAAGGGCCCATTACCGAGAATAGTGGAAGACTCTGACTTTGACAAAGAGACAAACTGATCTTTGTCTCCTGCTGGCACTTCCTTCCCACCAAGTTTAGAAGAATGTAGGCCAATTAGCACATTAGGAGTTGTTTGTACCCACAGTGTCATGTGTCTGCCAATAATGTAGCGGTTAAGCCCTCAGAAATCAGCTGGTGCCATGCAACTCGGCTGCTCATATCGACATCCCGTTTAGCTAGTTGAAGTGCTTATGTGCTAGATGCGTTCTTGAAATCATTTTGCATCTCTTTAGCATCACTGTAAGTGTCTGTGACTCTGGTGGTTTTGTACTGCACTTAGCATAACTTGTCAATCACTGGGTTCACTGGCATTTAAACATGTTGATAGGCGTATCACAAATGCCAATTGTTAGCATTTTAACAAATGATGCACCCATCCATTCATTTTAAATATAGCCTGTCCTGATCAAGGTTGTGAGGGGGGCTGAAACTCAGCATGCAATGGGTCAGAGGCAGGGTACTCCCTGGACAGGTTGTCAGTGCTCATAAACAGAAAAACACACTCACACATACAGGCGTTTGAAGTATACCCTTTAAACATACACATCACTTCATTCTAAAAACATGATGAAGTGTAAGGTGACAGTGCCACTTATTCTTCGTACCTGTCACAAGTCAGGGACTTAAGAGAACCCAAACGCAGAGAGCAGGCAGGCAGGTAGGAGAAAGTTTGAGTTGAGGAATTATTTGACCAAAGAACAAAAATAATCGTCAACAAAGGGAGTCCTGAGAGGAGTAGGCAAAAGCTAATCCCAGAGTGTAGTAATAAAGAACAGAATTCAAAAAACAAAGGAAGTACAACAACTAGGAACTTCAGACAAAAGGAAATCCAGGGAGTACAGAACTTAACATGACTGCCACACAGCGCCAATACGGGAACAAACAAAACGATCGTACACAAGACAAACGGAACACAGAGGCTAAATACAAGAGGTAATGAGCAAACAAGGGACAGGTGATACAGCAGGTGAAACACATCAGGGCGGGGCAGGACAATCAGACAGGCGGGAAAACACAGGAAGTAAAACTAGACAAGACAAGGCAGAAAACCAGACCACCAAAATAAAACAGGAAACAGAAACAGAAATATAAACAGTCCCAACAGAAATATCCACAACCACAACAGCACCACCGCTACATCATCTACACAAAGCATGTTTTACTTTGCGTAAAATGCTTCACTATGAATGTACATTCAAATATCCTGCAATAATCTTCATATCATTTAGTATACTGTAAATATGGCAGCTAATGTACAGAAATCCTCCTGGGCTTATATAGAGGGGCACATAAAAGACAAAGTCATTGTTTTTATTGTTTTATTTATATCTATGTTTTTGCAGTTGTCTTGAAACCAAGTGACTTATTATGGCAGAGGCCTTCTTCAGCTCAGTTGACTGAATTCAACGTTTCATGTTTTTTTTTTTTGATGGGCAGCCTGGTGGGCAGGCATGTCAGGTCTGTCAGCATTCATTCTGGGAAATTGTGCACGCCGCACTGTGCTTTTATCTAGGGAGAGAGGGACCCTACAGTACATAAATATGAGTGGTGTGTGTGTGTGTGTGTGTGTGTGTGTGTTTATGTGTGTATGTAAGAGAGAGAGTTAATGTGTACTTCCCTCAGCAGCACACAACCTAAAGATCATATCTTGCTTATATTTGTAGCCTGTGTGATTCTGGGAGGATTATAACGATGTATCCATTTCTGAGGAAGGGTTTTTTTCATTGTCAGGGCTCAGTGGATAGCGACTGTTTGGCAGGTTGGAGAGCTGAGGTCTCATCCCCGTCTGCAGGTGAAGGTTTAGACAGCCAGAAGTTAGAGAGTCTGGGGATTTACAGATATGGATAGGGTGAGAGGAGCTGAAAACTGTTAGCACACATTCAGGTCAGAGAAGCTGTGTTTCATTGTCAGACGTGAAAAACACCGGCAGACTTCAAAGATGATTAGCTCTGTGGCTAACAGTTAGTGCTAGGAAATCAATTCCATGATATATGGCACATTTAGTTGTATGTTTTCTTGATTTTTTTTTTTTATTCCCATGTTTTATCACATTCCCACCATGACATGTTTTATTTTTTCATTTCAAGCTGCTACCCTTATCTGTGCCACTGCAGAGGCTTTTTTAAAACCCACTTACACATTTACACAGATGCAAAAAAACATCTGTGAATGTAATGAGGGTCACACAGGGCGACCCAGATTGATAATGCAGTATGCCAGAGGCAGAGTGCTGCCAGTACCGTCGCTAACGTGGCTTTCCCATCCAAGTCTGTTGCCTGTTGAAACAACAGGCTGCGAGCTATGTTAGTGAGACTTTATGCAGCATAGCAACAGGGTGCTGCGGGCGAGTTAAGAGTCTAAGCTGATTTGACATAGTCAGGTGAAACAAGTTCTGAGTTTGGTGGGGGAAGGTTTTTTTCTGTGATTTTCGTTTTTGTAGAAGTCTGTCTAGAAGAGCTTTGGCTCTCGGCGGGTGGTGGAATCACCAGTAGAACAGCCTGTCCTTAAATGTGGAAGAAATAAGAAAGGACTGGTGTGTCACAGTTTCAGGAGTTGCAGGTTAGAAACAAAACGCAGGACAAGAGACGGGGAGGTTGCAGGGAGAGTTTCAATGATCTACGACGACGTTTCAAAATGTACTTAAAGTGTTAAAAGTAAAAGTAGTCAATGCAGAAAAATCCTCCGATTTTAGAAACTGGAATCGAGCAAAAAAGTCCAGTCAATCAACCAAGTGTTTAATCGGCTAATCTTTTCATCATGGACTTGAAGGCCTGTATGTTGTTGGGTATTTCATTTATTTATTGTGTTTTATAAACTGTGTTTTGTGTGCAAAAATCTTAATTGGTAAAGTAACTAAAGCTGTCAGATGAATGTAGTGGAGTAAAAAGTACAATATTTCGCTCTGAAATGTAGCAGAGTAGAAGTAGAAAGTGGCATGAAAAGAAGACTCAAGTACCTCAAATTCTTACATAAGTACAGTACTTAAGTAAATGTACTTAGTTACATTCCACCACTGCTAATTAACATACCGTACAAACAAAATCAACACCAAGAAGAAACTGAGTACTGTGTACTACAGGGTCGGATATAACGGGAACACTACTGGATTACAACTAAAGGAGGTTGCTTTATGGCACAAAATAGCAGGACGATGTTGCTTTTCCAGCACCTTACGAAAAGAAGCAACAGGGATTATACAACGGAACTGTAACACAGGCATGAGATGGAACCTACCAGTTATCTCGAGTCAAATTGATTAACTTGTTTACAGCAATTAAGATATCAAAATTTAAGATAAACCGATGCTTTAAAACATGTAGCATCTTCACCTAATGATGAGTGACTGAAGGTGTGGGCCATTTGATGACGCTGTGTGATAAAAACAGCATCCCATCTCCCTTCTACATTCTTGCTCTCCTTGTCACTCAATTTACTACAGCAGTGTAGAACTGACAGAGGGGACTCTGAGAGGCTGCCAGCATATGTAGATGCATGCTTTCTGCCTTTGCACATGGCCTGATCTGTCTTGCCCCAGCCCCTCTTACATCATGGCGCGTGCCCCTGGGCTTTCTCTACAGAGCAGGCGTTCTGTGTTTAGAGCCTGAATTATACACAAGCGCACACACCACTGGGGAAGACGCAATGAGTGTTCTCTTCCCCGGCCGCAATTGCCAGCAATATAATCATCTTCCCACACATAAATAGGCCTTTAAGGATAGCATTCAGAAACAACAGGGGGGGGAATCTCATGAAAGCAAATGGTAATTTTAAAGACAGAAGTGAGTGGAAAAGCAGAGAGGTGGATGGTTTGAAATAATTCTGCACCTAAATCAATTTAAGGTAACCAAATAAAGACGGTTTTTTATTGTTCTATTTTTCTCTTATTCCTCTTCCTTTAGTTTTTCAGTTGCCATTTTAATCTCCTGTCTTTTCTCCCACTCCCAACATGGTTTCTAAGATTTGCTGTGGAACTCAATCAACACCCTGCAGATTTTGTGCGAAACGTGAGGAGAGACGAAAAATAATAAAATAATACTGGTTTCTGTTTTTCTCTACTTCTTTCTTTCCTTCTTTCCTTCTTTCTCTGTCTGTCTTTCTTTCTCTGCCTTTGTTCTCAGGTTGTTAGAGAGCTCGATGCTCAACGCAGAAGTGAAGGAAGGAGAGATTCTACCTCCTACCATTCAGAGGCTGATGAAAGGATACAACAAGTACCTCAGGCCTTTCTTTGACAGTAAGGAAACTGCAGACACATGGAAATAATGGAACACTCAAGGGAAATGTGTTTGACAGAGAACGAGAGGGTTTCATATTGCAATTTTGTACTTGCGTGTCCCTTCTGAGTAATAAACGCTGTCATATTTGAATTGACTGCATATGTATATTATGATATAAGATGAAGTCAAGTCTTGGAAATTGTCCCACAATTACTTTGAGTGTAATGAAACAATAATAAGGAAATACATGCCGAATAAACCAAGCAAACGCTGATATGAGGCCTGTCAGAGTGCATGATATACTTAAATACTAATATCTTTATAAATCTGAAAATATAATGTTGTTAGTAGCTTAGCCAAGATAAGAGCTGCTAATACGTGTTGTGATTTAGACTTCAATTGTCAGCAGGCGGCCATATAGAAGCAAAGTCTTTCTCATTGTACGCTTTCAGAGGAACGATGTTATGTCATTCCCTGCAAATCCCTCGCCACCGTTATTGTTCTGGGCTCCGGGAATGCGAACACACATATTCACACACCCACACACGTGTATCTGCATTACAATGTAAGAATTTCCAATGATTTTATTCATTCCCTAACCCTTGAGGAATAAAATCACCCTAAAAATGCCTCACTAGATATGTGATACCTGTAATGTTGTCAGACCCAAAGGCATACATAAATCCGTGGGTGGACATTTAATTTTGGTAAGTGGGTCCAATGAAAACATAATGGGCAGCACCGGTACAGGAGTGTAGGTTATAAGCACATCCTCCTTATCTATCCTATATATACTGTACATATGCATGTCACACAAAGTCATGGCTGTATTCCATTTCTTGAGCAGCACAGATGGAATTTTCACTGATCTGGATACAAAATATTAAGCAACATTAACAGTTATTATATTTAGCAGGTCAGTGGAAATGCTGCCGACCTGGGCTGGCGCCTAGGAAATTGAACACAATTTGTGAACGTGATTTCAGACCAGCAGAGCGATACAAGTAAACATGACATAAACACTGAATATTAGCCAGGACCTCTGTCTTAGCTTTGATTACCAAGCTCTATTTTGATGCTTTTTTATGCACTGGTGCCTTATTTACATGCAAAGTATACAGTATGTATAGCCTGGTGGACACCAGACCCTTCTCAGTTGTAACTGAGAGCGGGTCTGGGGACGGTTCATTCACAGCTCATTTCCAAAGGGGCGTCACCAACGGACGCCGCTCAAATGCCTCTGGGTGCAATTGGATAGTCCTTCAACCAATCAGACCACCGATCCGTGTGATGTAGCAGCGACAGCGGCATCAACGGGTTGCTGCGCTTCGGTGGCCGCCATGTTGAATGTAAACAAAAAGCTGCTCGCCGTCGCTGCATTATCGTCATCGTGTAAAGCCCGCCTCAACGGTTGTGATTGGTGCTTCGATTTGGAAAAATTGGAAATGGGCTTGAATGGGCTCTTGGCCAGACTGACTTGCCAGAAGTTCGTCAGGGGTTTTCCCAGCCTACAGTAAGTCTTAATCATTGAAAAAATGAAATTGTTTTTTAATTTTTTAGATGAATAATGAATTGTGATGTAACAAACTATGGCTTATGCTCTGCCATTTCTCCTCTACTGTAACTTGTGTCACTCAGGGCTGAGCACCACACACATAGTTAGTTTAGAGACATGTATTGTTGTTGACAGGCTGTTATGTTTCGAGGACTATCTCACATTCACACACATTACGTTTTTTGTCGAGCTTCACGCTGGCAGACACACACACACACACACACACACACACACACACACACACACACACACTCACAGTTCATGTTGTCAGTTCATGTTGTCATATTGCTACTTGTGCATGTGAACCACCAATTTTTGCACACACATGCATGCATGCACACACAGAAACATACACACCCACACACACACACACACACACACACACACACACACACACACACACACACAGACACACACATGTACACCCACTTCATGTCAGTTTATGTCAGTTTATGTAGTCATGTTGCCACTTGTTGCCACTAGCGTGGGTGTATGTGAACCACCAATGTTCGCACACACATGCATGCACGCACACACAGAAACACACATACACACCCACACACATGTTTATGTTCTAATAAGGTTCTTTTTACAATAAATGTTCCATTAAAAATATGTTTTGTCATTTTTATTGGTATTTATGTTAAAATAAAAGTTAAAACTGTCCGGTGAACAGTAAATTAAGGGGGGTAGCAACGAACAGTGTTTGAAGGTTAAGTCTAGCGAGAAAACCGTGAAGTTGGCAACACTGCGATACGTGTGTGTATGTCAGAGGTCAAGGCTAAAAACGCTCCTAATATCCATTACATTTTGCTAGTACGACTTTAGGGACAGAGTCTCGTCTAGGACGGGCAATGGTGAGTCAGTGGGCAGACCTGGACCCCCCCCACGCCCGTCCACGCTGCTGAGACTGAGTGCTGTCATCATGCACTCTTCTCACTCTCTGTTTTCTGAGTTTCACTGCTTGTCAATGTCATCCTCTGGCCAGATAGCCCCAGGCACAGCCCGCAGGTTTGCTCAGTGCAGTCTGAACTCACAATTTAATCATTATATCTCATGCTCATCAAGTAACCTTAAAGGATTAGTTTGACGTTTTGGGTAATACGCTTATTCACTTTCTTGCCGAGAATTAGATGAGAGGATTAATACTACTTTTACGTTTGTAGCCTGATTACGTATAAAGCTACAGCCAGCAGTTAGGGCAGCTTAGCATAGATTGGGAGCAGGGGGAAGTAGCTAGTCGAGCTCTGTCTTGTGTTTGTTTTTTACACTTTTTGTTTGTCGTCCGCCCGTCTAGTTTTCTCACTAACTGACGACAGTATAGTGGTACCTATCGAAAAAAACATGTACATTACATTTGTATCGTTCTTGTCTCGCCGTTTAAAAATACGATGGCGGTCCCGTAGCTTCTGCTCCACAGCAAAGCTATGTAACGGCAAATGCCGGCCCTTGAGTTCGAGTAGTGTCCAGCGATCCACACTCAACATTTTGGCCACTTTGAGTGGAGTATCTGGGTACTCACAGTGCACTGTATGTGGCCACACTTTGTCAACGCACTATGTACTCAAAAGAGCAAGTGTACAGACGTGCGTGATTTGAGACACATTGAGACATTTGCTTACAGTAGCACATGCTGCAACTACACACCCTTACCCGCACCCCTACAGTAGGCACACACACACACACACACACACACACACACACACACACAAAGACACATACAATACAGTATCATGACAGAATGACAGATGATAGAAGGAGAATGGCAAGATGAAACATAAGAGAGCAGCAAAATTACCCCTCTTTGATGGTGAATCAGGGAGAACTAATTCCCTCAAGGGGGTTCACACTCGACAGACTGCAGCTGTTGATGTGCCAGCGATGTGGGGTCTTTAGCGTTTTTAAATATGCTGTCCTTCAAAAACCTTTCATCATACAACACTATGCTTTATTATACAACCATATATCCCTATGCCTCCTAAATATACACTGTTACGTCATATAACCCAGTCACGTGTATATCCATCTGTATGTATGCATGAACACTCACTGTCACACATTAAAGGTCCCATATTATGCTCATTTTCAGATGGCTACTTGTATTTTGGGTTTATACTACAACATGTTTAAATGTTTATTATTGCTTTTCTACTGTCTGTCTGAATTATCTGTATTTCTCTCTGTCTGAAAGGCTCTGTTTTAGCGTCTGTCACTTTAAGCCCCCCGCCTGAAAAAGCCCAGTTTGTTCTGATTGGTCAGCGTTTGGGTCTTTTACATCTGCGCTCTAGGTATCTCATTGCAGCCAGGGAATGACTGTAAAGGCACTGTGTCGGCACTTTCTACCCATCTATAGTATAGTTGTGACATCACAACCGTACAGGGGTTCTGACGGCTTGTTTAAAGGCTCAGTTTGTAAATACGTGGTGTGTGCATTCCTCCGTGACTTGAGCCATTTGATACTTTCATATATAAATAATATAACACCTAGACATGCTTTATAATTACACAAAAAACATCACTCACTTTTACAATATGGGAACTTAAAAGCATAGGTATATTTATTTATAAGGTATTTATTATGTAGTGTGTAAACATACAATATATGACACATCCAGCAGTTTATTGTTGGTTTCTTCTTTGTTTCTAGATGGTCCTGTAACAGTGGGTATGAGCATGGACATTGCCAGCATTGACACCATCTCAGAGATCAACATGGTAAGACAATATTTTACAGTATAATGAAATGAATATACAAAGCTGGCAGGGGCTAGGGGCTAGGGGCAGGGGTGGGCACAGATAATACCAGTACTGTTTCTAACTTCTGATTGCGTGGGCAGCCTACAGCCTGCCTACAAATTCTCCCACTCTGCCTCTTAAAGACACGGGTTAAAGATCCAAGTGAATCACGACTCAAACAGGTTTACATATCACTGGGTCACAGGGTCAATACCTATGTGTAAATAATGTTAATTATTCATGTGAATTATTTACAGAAGCAGCATTATGAATTACAGCTGAAAAGATTAGTCACTTAAATAATAATCAATAGAAATAGGATCAGCAATAATGTTGATAAACGGTAAATAATTTATGTCACTTCCCCTGTTTTTTTTATAATAGTAAACTGAATATCTTTGTGTTTACTGTAGGACTGTTGGATATAGAAAATAATTTGAAGATGTCAGCTTAGGCTCTGAGGGATTATTATTATTTAGACATTTTCTGACATCTTACAGACCACTTACTGTAGAAAACAATTGGTAGATTAATCAATAAGAAAAATAATTGTTATTTGTAGCCCTATAATCAACTAATGACACAAGCAATAATGCACCGTTTAGAGCCTCCTCCCCCAGTTCAGCAGAGTGGGACTCCAAACCTGAAATGCACATTTCACTTGGATCTCAATAACAGCACACAAGAATCGATTAGAACAAAGCATGGTAGCACATGGTTTGCACATAGTAATAGGACTATTGAGATGGTGATTGTCAGACTTCCACTTCATGGGTAGGCCTCACTTAAACAGTGGACAGGATGATTTCATTTCACTGGGACTTATTACTTCTTGTGGAACATTTGAACGTTTGGCTAGGACATTGCACTCACAGCTTGTTGCCACACAACAGAAAGAATTGATTCAGCAGCTACAAATGATGTAATATAAGGACTTTTAGAATGGATGTCCTGCTCAAAATGTGTTCAGTGTCCTAACAACCAGAACAGACTTGCTGACGTGAAGCAATGCTGTGGATTATTGTTGCTTCAGGCACAGAAGGGCTTAGGGACGCCATTAATACCCAACAATGCAAAAAAGCCTAAAGCTGAATAATGAAATACAGATATACAGTAGATGCTTAGGTTGCAAAAACCTAACTTGTTGGTCAGCATATTATTGCTATGCTTGTTAGCTCTGTTGTGACCTTTGAGCCCCAATCCTGCAGGACTACACCGCCACCATTTTCCTCCGCCAGCGCTGGACGGACGAGCGCTTGGTGTTTGAGGGCAACAAGAGCCTGAGCCTCGACGGGCGGCTAGTGGAGCTGCTCTGGGTCCCTGACACCTTTATCGTCGACTCCAAGAAGTCCTTCCTCCATGACATCACCGTGGAGAACCGGCTGATACGCATCTTCCCCAACGGGACCGTCCTTTACGCGCTGAGGTGAGATAACGAACAAGCTTGTTGGTTGTTGTGTTTGTTTTTCTCTGCTCCAACAGACAATGAAAAGTAAAGGCCAGGGAATGGAGAAGAAATTGGCTGAGGGAGGAAGCGTGGGTTAAATTTGAGATAATGTGATTGCAAAGCAGGGAGCTGTGTCAATTCTATTACTTGGATATTGGATTGTATGAATACAGCATACCATCCGTCAATACAAAGAGTTGTGGGCTATTAAAGCAACAGCAAGTCCCGTTAGCATCTTTCCGGCAGTGATTGCTCTGTGTGCGAGGGCTTAACATCTGACAAACTCTTGGCAAGCTTCTGAAACATGCATTGCTTGACTTTCTGATTAGACATTGGGCCAAGCAGACAGGTTATAGATAGAATGGTTATAGATGATCAAGCAAGTGAATTTGTTCAGCTCTGTTAAGCCTGTGATAATGGGATTTACACATCCTACTGCTTTTATGTCACATGCATTAACCTCAGCCTGTCTGTGGGTTGTGTAAGAGCTGTCCAATTGTACTGATTTGACTCCCCTCATTTAATGCTCATGTACCTGGATCTCAGTGGTGCTGAACTTCTTTTCACGCATACAGTTTTGTCGTGGTTACACATGTTCTGGTTACGCAATGAAAGAGACAAAAGCCCATGGGAAACATTCTCACTGTTCTTATGGCAACGTATTAACTATCATGGCCTCACAGTTAATCATGTCTCCAAACTCTGTAAACATCAAGAGGGCACTGCATTGCTCGACGGTGTGTGAACATTTTGTCTGAGAGTTTTGATTTACACTTTTATTTTTAAAAAGTACATGGCATTGTTATATACAGAGTGACTCCATTTGGGGATTTATGTTCTTCTGAATGTCTGTATGTGTCCTAGACTTTACGGACCTTTGCCTCCATAAAGAGAACTGCACAGTTTCAGTTTCGGGGCTTTACCCTGACAGAGGAAATGTGGAGGAGTGTAGCGCTCCCAGTCAGAGAGCAGAACTAGTGAGTGTAAAACAAGGCAAAAAAGATAGTCAGGAGAGGGATGGCCACCTCAGGGAATTTGGGCTGTGAAAAGGGACAGAGTGAAGTGAGAAATGTGAGGTGTTGAGGAAAGGACAACTGTGGTAAATGTTTTTAGTGCTGTGCCAGAGGGAATACATTAGAAAGCACCGAGGTAAAGGTTGAGCAGTTAAGAGGGCAGATTCAATAAGAATTACTGTATTCTACTGGTTTTACGAGGGTCCAGTTTGTTCTCTGATGAGATAGAGATGCCTATCAGACGAAGGCTTATGTAAATTGCTGTAAAAGTCAAGGTGCATGGTGGGCGGATTTTCAGATGGTCAACATCCATTTTCCCAAGTCAATGTGGTACAACCTATTAGTGTATAGAAATTTAAACAATTTTCATTTCATACACAAGCTCAGTGTCCCCTTTACTAATTGTGCATGGTTATGTATAACATTTCTAAGAAATGGTATTAATCTTAGTTAGAAAGTAGGACTTTGAGGCTCTGTCACTTTTAGCAAACTGTGATTTTTGAAGTGGTAACTGGAGTGACTCCTACATGTTGTATGTGAACAATTGAACATGTGAACAGGGGTTGATGCATAGACAATGCATTGAAGTGTTCATTTTTCTGATACGTTTTTTTTTTTTTTTTTTGTTATTTGATGCTATGAAAACGGGTTTAAAAGCATGATTGACAGCTGTGATTGACTCAGGATTGGTCGGGTGGGTGTATGGGCAGGACTTTGATACCACGGCTCCACCGCCTGATCACTACTGCACAGACTCTTGCTCCAAAATTACAAGATCGCAGCACCCATATCCGGGATATTTGGGATTCACTTTTGTGCAGTGGTAGGAAGTGGAGACGTGTCGGCCAACTTTCTATACAGTCTACGGCTGTGAAATGTGGACCGAAGTTATGTCTACCAAAAATACCCTCCCTCAAGCACCGAATCACTCAATAGAAAGCCTCCAGAGATGTTGTGTCATGGCTGCATCACATCAATCATCAGAACTTCATGCATACCTTGTCATGATTAGGACTGCCCATCATTAGTTCTATCGAACACTGCCATGACTCAATATTTTTATGCTAGCAAAAGGAAAGCTTGTACACTGACACTGTATTTCCCCTACAGTTTTGTCGACAGTATAAATACAAAAGATTATACTGTGTATAGGTGCTAACTTGGGATAAACAGTGCAGCTATAATCCACATGGCTAATTAATATTCACTCGCATGCAGTCCGATGATGTCATTCATGTGAGAAACTATCTCTTACACACAAGTTAAACTTACTTCCATGAAATTTCCCTTGTAATAAAAACATCATTTTTGTTTTTTAGGATTACCACCACCGTGGCTTGCAACATGGATCTGACCAAGTATCCCATGGACAAGCAGACCTGCACGCTCCAACTGGAGAGCTGTAAGGACACTTCATACTTAATAAAGACGATCCAAATTGTGTAGCTCCAAGCTGTGGCATTGACTTGGTGGGTGGGATGTCTAATGAGTCTGATCAAACCGAAGGATCAAACAGATCACTTTCTTTCATCTTCTAGTGTGTATGTGCCTGCCTGTGTCTGTGTGTGTGCGTGTGTGTGTGAGAGAGAGAGACTGCATGCTTGTGTCACGTAGCAGACAGAAAGTTTGGGTCATGATGTAGTATTCTCCTGTGCAGAGCATGGAATTAACACCCGCCCACCCGCCAAATGCGGGTGAATTTTGCAATTGACGGGTAACACTGTCAATCTACCTGCCACATTGGCAGGTAGCCAATGAGAATTGAGTGATTCAGACACGTAACTTTCGGTAAGCAGGGCCCGCATCACTGGAAGACATTGATTGACAGCCGGGGCCCCCTGTCACATTTTCATTACTCACACAATCCCAGCAGTCCCACGTGCAGCCACTCAGTCAAATTCATTTCCTTGTTTCTGTTATGAAGACAAGACGTGTGTGACTCGAACATCTCACATTTACCAACAAAACGTACAGCGAAAGACCGTGCAAAACATTTCAGACCGTCCTGCCAACCTGTATACATTTTAACATCAATGTACGCTGTAACGAAAAAGCTGAATGAAAGCTGAAAGCTGTTTCAATCCTGCTGGCTCTCTGCAGCGGGCGGGGCTGTTGCTCCGTTTCCCCCGCGACTGACGCGCCCACACACAAACACACACGGTGGATGCAGGAAAAAACGCAGATGAGACGTACAGGATGACCTAAATTGAGGACAGCTACGCTCATTACCTGTGTCTGTCATAAACTACTGCCATTAAAAAACAAAGATAAAGTTACTCTGATAATTGTTTACCTCTTAAAGGTATAGTTCAACAGTTTAGGAAACATGCCTAGTTACTTTCAAAAACTACAGGCAGGAGACCATTAGCTTAGCTTAGACTTAAAGCAAGTGAACAGAGCTAGGCTAGCTGTTTCAACTGCTCCCAGTCTTTTTGCTAAGCTAATCTTATGGTCTCGTGTCTCTAGTGCCACAGTTAAAGGTTCTCTGTGGAATGTTTGACCAATAGTAGCACTATGGAGAGTTATTTTTATGAGTGGGTCCCCATTTCTGTTTATGTCACACACGAGGATGAGCATGCACACGTGCCAACATTTAGTGGCAGTAACATGCAAGGACACGTGGCGACGTGCTAACAAAAGGCAGGGTACAAAAAGACTGCCAGCAAACAAACATGGATGTAAACACGGCACAATTTAAACATTAAAAAACTGGCTTTTGCAGATGTTTTATGAGGAAGAAAATACACTCAACACTTTGGTCAGACATCAAGAATACACACAATGTAATTTGGTGAGTAACCAAATATTACATACATATATTTTGTTTGTTTATAACACAATTCCACATGATAATTCTAACGCACAGATGTAAGAGTGATATCAACCATTTAACTTTCAACAAAAAAGCATATTTCCAATTTCAAACTAGACCTTTACTTTTTAAGCCCATAAGCCCTTAGGCACCACATTTTAGGGTCGGCCGTGTCCCTGACAACAAGCCCCCCTTATTTTACAAAACCTTAAAACTCATTTTAAAATCTTAAGAATGCAAACCTCTGCCACTAGGCTTAGAGAATTGTTTACTTGTTGAGATTTCTGAAAGGTCTTGAAACTTTCCTGAAATGAGAGGAGTGATGTTTTCAGTGGTATCAAATGGAAATGCAGTGGCACCATGTTTATATTTAAAACCATTGAGATTAAATAACATGGCAAGATGGATTTCTTTTTGTGCAAGGGTGGGAAAGAAGAAAAAGTCCCCCGCCCTTCCTCAGCCTCCCTCACTCATCTGCCATTTTTGCTTTCCAGCTCGCTTTTGCTCAGTGGTATTAAATGACAGCCAGCCAGCCAGCCAGGCTAAGCTAAGTCTGATCTCTGCCAGAAGCCCACCACGACCTCAGTCCCAAATAAAACATTTAACAGCAGCTCCAGTCCCACTTTAGCAGACAAAAAGACATCTGGACGTTAACGTTAGGTAACTAAGAGGATGATGGATCCTTCCTCCGCTGCTTTAATAATTCCAGGCTAAATATCTGCATCTTTCTCTCTCTCTCTCTCTCTCTCTCTCTCTCTCTGCTGTCTCTGTCTTTACCAACTTCTCTTACAATCTCTCTCATCCTGCTGCTCTATCTCTGCTGCCTTATCTGTCTCTCTCTCCATTCCTCCTCTCATTCAATCTCTACCTCCCTCTTGTTCTGCCTCTTCATGAAGATGTATATTCAAGGATTTATTTCTTTTAATGTCGTGCCAAAAGTGGATGCTCTGTGCAGGAGGAAGGTTTAAAGAGAGCGTCGTTGTGGGAGGTTGCGAGGTTTTTAGATCGGGATTGCAGTAAAATATTGAGTGCGTTCTGACAGCAAAAAGAGTCAGAAGATAGTCGCAGTCTTTTTTGGTCTTGTTTTAATTAAACTTTTGGTGGTGGCTGTGAAAAACTCTTTGATTGTAGATGTGGCTACTGGTTTGCAAGGGGGCAACAAGGCACTGTAAGGTTGAACGTACCCTCTTGTAACTCTTTCCATGCTATTGCACAGCATGTCACTACCCATTTGTGTCTCTCATTTATACTGTAATGTTGTGGCTTTAGGTCAGGAAAAATAATGAGAGAGATGTACAATGAGAGAGAAAACAGTGAATATACAGGACCTTTGAGCATCAAAGTCAACATAGAGCCCTTCATTAGGGAACTTAGGGAACTGCTCCCAGCACCATGGCTCACACTGGTCAATAATACATGACAACAGCAAATTAATGAGCATTTCATGTAGATTATAGAAGTGTATTCCAGCTTCAGCCAGCTGCACTTCATCCAACATTTCTTATTCTCTTGCTCCCTCTGCAGATAAACGAGAATAATACACCAAAGTGGTTGTTAATCACATCTTTTTGTCCTCAGCAAATTTGATCATAAGAACCACACCAGTTCTTTTTTAATTGATATCATGAAAGTTACATTGTACAGTACCATCAAAAGCACTGCCACAATTAGCCGTGGCATCTTGGACCATATTAATTTTGCATGCTTTCTTATTCCAAGTTGTATTTGGGTTATCGGGGTTCTCTAGGGAGCGGTACAATATGCATGATAAGTCTGTTATGGTACGAGGCAAGAGTTGAGCTCTTCATCAGGACTTTTTGCTACCCCCTTTGAAGAAGTGAACACAAACACCACAAATGCATTTCCATTAGCAAATCTTGTTAGATCTATGTGTGTCAAACTGTGTTAGAGGTAATAATGGGAATTAGTTTCCACTGTGACTGTAACTACATACACAAAGCATAAGCATTGTATATTAAAGAGTTTAAAGTGTCGTGTTGTTTTAAGAGCAAACATACAGTACTTTAGTGTTGGTGTAGACCTTAACCATTAGCTTCTCAGAGGTACCATAACGTCTTAAACTAGATTTTCAGAGGTTGCCAAATGTTTCTTGTGCAGATATTAAGCATTAGAGGGAGCTTACCACCCACTATGAGATGCAAGCCCCAAACAACTCAACCATAAGAGGAACAGACTTCAGCATAGATTGAGCAATTAACATTCACTGCTGTTCTCCATCTAGCTACTTTGGGGTTTAAAAAACTATGAATTCTGTTACTCTCTATCATCATTATCTTCATCATCTTTACAATAATTAGGAATCATAGCAGCTTTCTATGCTAATGTGTATTCTGCTCGTCATATCTGCACCTGCACAAACAATGAAACTGCTCCAGGAGAAGAACATAAATGTCTTTTATCTACCGTGTAACATTGCAACCCAGTCTCACGGTAGTTCGTGAAATGGTCACGTTATTTAATCTATTGATTCGTGTACACGGACATGTTTATGTCATTTTTTTTCGTGGTGGTGAGCACGAATGTTAAACTAATGTATTTCAATGGGAAGCATCTTTCGTGATCACAGCACGATTCTTTGGAAAACAATGCCAATGTAAAGTTAATGAGAAGATGACGTAGCATTAAGAGCGACTACGGTAGCGAGTAGTATGAAATGCCAAAAATCCGCGCAGGGAGGTTGGTCAGGGTGGTGGATGGGTCAAACAACACAGGACTTTCACTCCGGAGACCAGGGATCATGTCCCGCGTGTGAGGGTTCCTTTCCCCGTTATCTTTTCCTAAACACAACCGTCCCGTTGTTGTCGCACGTTAGCCCAGAGACCGCATCCATCTCCCGCGTGTGCCGTTTCCTTTCCCGTTCTTGATGCTTCCCATTTCGTGCTGACCACCACGAAAAAAACGAGATGAACATGTCCGTGTACACGAATCAATAGATTAAAAATAACGTGACCATTTCACGAACTGCCGTGAGACCGTGTTAAACATTGACATATTATCACCTTATAGCGTTTCATAGTGAACGTGTTAGCAAACAGTTGCCCATATACACATCCAACAGACATGAAGCAACATTAGCATTAATGTGGAGTTGTGTTTGTGATCACCTGACGAATGCTGGGGAACAGTAGGTTAATCAGAGCTTTTTGTCTGAAAGCAGCTGCCTGGTTACAAGGTTAATGAGAGTGGGAAGTCTGAACTAAAACAGTAAAGTTATAAAACAGGCTATAAAACCATAAACTCCACTTTGCGTAGAGCTTAGGCGAACTAAAGCAGCGTGTGATTATTCTCTGTGATTTCTTTACTACGAGCAACACATTTCACATTAAACATACTCATTAGAGCCATTGTTAAAATAAAAACATTGATTGATGCAGCTTTAAGTTATTTTCTGTAATTTTTCAAAGAAAGTAATTTCCATCTCTTTTCTCTCCTACAGGGGGTTACAACATCAATGATGTCATGTTCTACTGGACCAGAGGAAATGAGTCCGTCAGCGGTTTAGACACCCTACAGCTGGCTCAGTACACAGTAGAGGACCACTACACATCTGTCTCAGAGGCCGTTTATGAAACTGGTAAATATGCCCTTCAATCCATCGATTAATGTTACTCCCAGGGCTGTACAATACACAGTCGGTAAAATTAGAGCCCTTATGGGTGGGATTGCTGATTCACACCACATCTTTTCTGTTATCAAGTACAGTACTGTACATTGACAGACTTGTGTCCCTCTTTTCAAAGGCAATTACCCAAAGCTGGTCTTCCACTTTGAGCTGAAGCGGAGCATTCTGTACTTCATCCTCGAGACTTACGTCCCCTCCAGCCTGCTGGTTGTCCTCTCATGGGTTTCCTTCTGGATTTCCCTGTCCTCTGTTCCAGCACGTATTTGTATAGGTATGGGCCAAAACATTCTTTTGTACACTCAAATGTGAAAATGTGCCTTCCTGGGCAAAAAAAACGGTGCAGACGGTGCTGCATACTGTTGTTATGAGATTAAAAATCCTCCTTATTTCTCTCCTTCATCAGTCATTAGTAGTATGTTTACTACTACACAAATATAAGAGACTGTTATTCTCCTTAAGTGAGCACAGATGTTAGTTTGGGTTTGATTTCAGAGGGCTGAGGGTTGAAGAGAGCATGTCTGGTGTAATAGTGGGGACATCCAAACATAGATGGTGCATTGGATTAAATCCACCACTACTGCGTTCTCAAAACACACAAAACTACAAGATATCCTACTTCATGGCACATAATCTTTGCTTATTTCTTGTGTTGTTGCTGCTCTTTTTCTTTATATGATTGTCTGTGTATCCTTATCATACCATGCCTGACTGAAGTTAAATTAGAACATTGATCTCATATGTAAGGACATTGGACATATGATGAACTCCAGATGAGGGCATATGATTTTCTGGTCATCTAGCTGAATGTTGGAAAAAGATGACTTGAGTTGCAGTAGCCTACTGAAGGCCAAACTGGAGTCATGAATAGGGAGTGGAAATTAAGTGTTGGGTCTCTCCGGTTGCAAGACATGGCGAGAATGATTCTTATTTGTATTTCTGTCAGCAGCTCTGTCTAATGGAGTACCCCACTCTCTGTGTCATTCTTTTTAAACGCAGTTACATACAGGATAACATACATGTCAAAGGATAAGGCATTATCCATTATGTATCTTATTGTCAACAAATCCCATCAAAAGACCAAACCCCAGCCATGACCTTATCCTTTTCAACAAGTATTGCCTGTGTATCAAAATCCCTTAATATAGTTTATTCATCTATGCCATTGATCTATTTTGTACAAAACAAACTCATTAAAACATATTAAATAGCCACACCGTTGCAGTGGGTTACATTTATTTCTGTATTTATTCATAAAGCAAATATACTGTACACTTTATTCACTGAACTGTTTTTGGGGTAGTTGTCTGCAGGTTTAAAGCCCCCTGGAAAACCAGGGAAATATTCCATAACATTTATTATATCTATGACTAAATAAGCAACAATCAAAGTTAAAGTTTTGAAAAAAAACAAACACAGGAATCCCTCATGTTAAAAAAAAACCCAAAACAGTTCCAGCTTTGGCAGAAATTGTGTGTTTGTGTAGCAGTCCATCACTCATATAAAGACTGATTGAGATAATAATCGTTAAGGTCTTTCATGACTGATCAAAGAATCCGTATGTCTCTGTGTGTTGTTTGTGCCAGGAGTGACCACCGTACTGACCATGACCACTCTGATGATGGGAGCCCGGACGTCACTGCCCAATGCCAACTGCTTCATTAAGGCCATTGATGTTTACTTGGGAATCTGCTTCAGCTTTATCTTTGGAGCGCTCATTGAGTACGCCGTGGCCCACTTCTGCACCCTCACTCACATGGACTCCCACATGGTCATGGTGAGACCATCCTGGATGTAACTGTGTTATCGTTAATTGTTGTGATCACAGTCATTAGGTGTGTCTCAAAATGTGGATACTTTCGTGAGTACACTTACATGTAGTACGCTGTGTACACTATGTACTCACTTGTGTAGTGCGTGCATGTATAAATTACATTTGTATAGTTCGGTTTTTGCCATTTCAATCGCAACCGCTGCAGCTTCCTCGCTATACAGCATACACGAGTTTGAAAATACGTTGGTGGTCTGTAGCAAAGATTGCGACCGTTGAAGGCACAAAGGAGTAGCATGCAGAGTCCGGGTACTCGTAGTGCACTGCATATGGCCATACTTCATCAGTGTGAACGCACACTACTTACTCAAAATAGCAAGTGTAAGTACAGAAGTGCACGATTTGAGACACAGTAATTGTCTCCATATTTGGTGCTCATCATCATCATCGTCGTAATCATCATCATCATCATCATGTCATCATGAACACTTTGGGGTGAGTTGAACAAGTGCTAAACGCTCTCAAATTTCGATGTGTCATGTTTTTGTTTCTATTCAAAACTCTTTCTTTCTGTGGCTCTCACTCTCCTGCAGTACTCCCATCACATGCACGACTTCGATGATGAAATGAACGGCATCATCACCACCATCTCCAATCACAACAGGGCCAAGAGACGCAAGGAGGCTGCTGCAACTCCTACCCCGACACCCGCCTCCCTAGAACTCACTGTCAGCCCGTCCACCCCCTCGGGCAGTGAGCCTAAGCCCGAGGCACCGCCCCCGAAGCACACCCACTGGTGCCTCACTGCTCTGGCCACCGTCCGCAAAGTGCTCCGCTCCATAAATTGCTGTCACATAGAGAACCCCCACCACATAGACAACTACTCCAGAGTCACCTTCCCCCTCTCTTTTGTCATGGTTAACCTGCTCTACTGGATATATTATCTGTACTTTTAGCATTCGCTCGAGTACAGCATGTGTCCCAGAGAGTGTGAGACGGAGAGTGTATGTAGACAAGTGTATTTTACTGTATATATACGTACAGTAAATGTTATTTAGGTGTGTTTTGAGATGAGTGTGTAAAATATCTGCATTTGAATTCATGAGCGAAGTAGCATACTCGCATAGGGTTGTTTTTGGGGAAAGGTAATGCTTATGATTACAGCTCCATTTTTCACTGCTTTAAATTTAATGCAGCTGGTCTTGTTAAAAAATATGTCTATCTGACACTGACTGGGTGAGATTTGGTCAATGCTGATACACGTTGAGTTAAAAGGATCTTTGCTTACAAAAGGAAAAATGGCCAGTCTGCCTCTTTTTGGCTATAGTATATTCATTCGAAGTGTATCACCATGAAGGGTGTTACTGTCTGAAACGCAGAAGATGGAGCTGTAATTTGAGGCTTTATGACAGAATATGCTAGCAGTGCTAAGGGAGACAAATGCCTGTTCCACCTAGATTCTCTGTTGTGAAGGAATGATTATTGATACTACAACTTCATCTTCTATTTCTGCCTGCAGGTCCCTACAAACTTTAAGCCAGTCTCAACTTCTGCTCGCTGTTAAAATCTCTCTTTCTTCTGTGTCCTTCTATGACTTATTTTTAATTCACTGAGCAGTGCTGTCTCTCTTTGCCTGCGTTTATTTTTTCGCTGACACTATAAATGTAGTGGCCTTTGATCACTTCAGTTGTATACTGGAAATCTGGCCAGCAGTATGACGACACTTGTCATCTCACATTGTAAAGCAGTTTCACAAGAAGGGAAAAACTGTTCTTCAGTCTCACAAGGGAGGGAATGAAACCACAATATTTTAAATAATAAACTACATAGCATAATTATGATGTTATGAAATTAATAAGCATATGAATACATAGAGTGCAATATATATATATATATATATTTACTGGTAAATTAATTTATCAAATTATTAAAATTGAACTAGTTATTATAACTTGTTTATGTTTTTTATTTTCATTACTTTCATTTTGGATTGTATTTTATTTTATTTTAGAATGTCCTTTTTTAAACCTCTGTTTTAAGGGTATTTTCCCAAATGACACTTTTTATTTCATAATGCAAAGCCTCCATTAGCAGGACTCAGCTACAGCTAACATTACCAAAATTTTACCAGCTAGCTCCTGCTAGCTTGATCAACAACCATGCTAAAGTAGTTCTAAATCAACCTCCAAGCTGCTGCAAATAAACAGTGCAAAGAAGCAATAGCTAACCTCTCTTATTTTGTTTAACAAGGCTATATCATGCTTCCTACCTAACCAGCCAGCTAGCTAGGATAGGTTTTAAGCTTGGATTATTGACACGGCATCAAGCTGAGGAGCTAGTGTTAGCTACTATAAGATTTACCTTGGCAGTGTTATGCTTCTTCTTGTTGGTTCCTCTAGCTAAGAGGAGCTATAGCTAGCTAGCTAGCTAGCTAGCTCGCTGGCGGCAGAGCTGTGGCTGGCAGTCGGTGGTAAATGCTAGATCGGTGGTAGATGCTAGCTCGTACCCAGCGAACAACACACGGACCGTTATTTGAACCCTGAACGTTGTAGTGAATAAATATGAAGCCAAACGCAGCATCTATCAAATAATTAATTATAGGCCTACAGGAAAACGTGACTCACCTCATAAGTAGTGAGATGTAACCCTAACTCAAACCCTGTCTTTTAACCCAACCCTTCATAGCTAGCTAGCGGCTAACTTAATTGTTGACACTAGTGCAGAACTCCAATTTCATTCTGTAACTCGTTCGCTGGGTTCGATCTAGCGTCTACCGCAGTGGGTGAGCCTGCCAGGTGAGGATGGGGGCAAGGTGAATGTCATCAAAAAGTGACATTTTGGAATAAAATGTTCTATAATAAAATAAATAAAAAAAGAACCTAAAACTGATTTTATAAAAATAGCATTTAATAGTAATGGAAGTAAGTTTTTATACGTTATTCAATTATTTCACAATTTATTGATTTATTTATAAATGTGACTTTATTTATTCACATGGTTGTGAATTTCATTATGTTTTTATATATTTATTTAATATTGAACATGTATCTTCATACTAACTGGGCAGGTGTAACGCAACATTCTGGATATACAGGGCAGCAACACCTAGACATACAAGGTGCCACGTAATAGTAATATATGCAGCACTCTTTATGGGCTGCTGGTAGTGTTTCTTACTGTGCTTTTGTAATACATATGTAGGCCTAAAGCAGTAGTCAGAGCTAAATGTGTTAGACATTGTAGAGTGATTTGAATATGAATGAAATGGCCAAAATATTTCAACAGGATGTCATCATATTTGCATTATCCAAGTGGAAAAAGCTACGCTTGAGGTTTCCCTTCTCTCCTCAGTTTTTTAGGCTGTTGTCATTTTTCGCTGCGTGACTGTTGAGTATTTCAGTTCAGGTGATACAGTGTGTACGCTACCAGTGATGTGAACCAAAGAGCCAAAGATCCAATTTGATTTTCTCTTTGTTTCCCTTTAGTTCCTCAACTAGGAGATTTTAGGTGCATTTTCAAATGTTAATATCATGTTTGTTCTTGATAGAATTCTGAAATAGCATGCAGTCAATAACTGGATGAACATGACACTTTACATTTCAGATAGAAAACAGGATTCAGTTTAGAAACAGAGATGCATGTTTATTTATTGCTATATTCAATATAACTGTGACATTCATTCACATTTCAGGAACGACCATGCGACGAGTATGATTCTAAGCTGAATTTGTAATATTTATTTATATTTCATTGCCTTTAAAACTGTTTATGTTCCTATTTAATCTGCATTATTTCTCTTTTTGTTCTAGTTTTAATCTAGTTTTGAATATGTCATCAACTTACCAACATTTTAATTTCTCTCCTTGCTTGATGATTCTAATTATAATTTACTTCTGTTTCTGTTCTTCCTGCATGGTTATCAAGTGCTACTTTTCTTTCTTCTGCTTTGCTTGGTTTTGTTTTAGTTTAATATGATGGAGAATAATCACTATAAAATGCCCAGCTGAGGCTATTGAAAGGATTTGTTCTGTGATGGCTAATGATGCGACTTGGATTTGGGGTCTCATCTGGGTCCAAATGTGCAGGTTAAACTCCTGTTCTACTTTTCAGTCATTTGAATCTTATTGAAAAGGAAAAGTGATCGTTGACAATGTTCATTTCCCTTTGAGCTGCATCTGCTCTGTGGAAGTCGGTGAGCACTGACCAATTGAAAAGGTTAATATGATAAAACATAGACTTTCAGGTTTTGTTCAATATACTGTAGCACCACGGTTGTAGCTTCTCAGTGAACAGTACAAGATAAGAATGCCATTATGGAGCCAAAGAACCACAAATGCAACCACATAGAACATTTTCTCACTCGGTGATGAAGTTTATCCACACATAAAGCTCAAGAGTATCCATTATCCTATGGCTCCACGGTCGTAACTATATTATCAGTGCCGGTTTGCTCTGAATGAACGGCATTTTGGATGGTTACAAATACCAGATGAAGGTCAGAATATATTGCGGAAACAAAGGTATGAAACAGAACATTATGGGTAATATTGTTAGCATATTATGTGGAGCAACTTTTCAGCAACTTTGAAATGGAAAATGGCTACCGTTGGACTGCCGTTTCTTTCCTGTTGTGGTACATTACATTGGCTACCAACAACAATTTTAATGTGAAATGTATTTATATACTGTCCCATGCTAATATAGGGATCAGTTTGCTTAACCTGTTGTAAATAAATAGTAACACTGTGCATGTTTATTTGGTGTATGAATATGAATGACAGCAATAAAAGAGGGTTAAAGTGTATTGGTGACACTTTTTCTACATTTCACTTATTGCATTAATGTTGGATGTAACCTTAGTTAGTCAAGATGGTATTATAATTTAACTAAGCAGTTTCAAAATCTGCTTGTTTTTTTTAATATGAATTAGAGGTGCAGTGGGTTCTGCAGACATGCAAATGTGTATGTTTGTGTGTTGCAGATGTTAGGGCAGCAGTGTCCTAGTGGGAGTTGAATGTGAATATTAATTCCCTGCAGCTCCATTCGCTCTGAGTCAGTAGAATACAGAGTGAGAGGGTGATCTGAGATCATCACACAGTACATACCCACACATTACTTCTATGGGTGAATCCTGTAAAATGCTTTCCTTTAAAGATGTATGAGGTCACTTTGCTCTTTGGCGGCTCCAAGTGGAAGCAAAGATATCTGAAATTTTCATTACCTTAACGTATGTAATTTGAGTAAAATATGGACTACATTTATTCTCATTAAGATGGTGAAAAAAAATTGCAGCTGATTCCAGCACTGGAAAGACTAATTATTTTGTGCTAGTCTGATAATCCAGGCATTGTTGCTTTCATTCATTAAGCTGTGCTCTATGTGCTTACACAACAAAGCAATAAAAAAAAAGAAAATACTAATTTAGTCTTTAGACAAAAGTACACTTATTCCAGCAAGCACCACAGTAGCAAATAATTAAAGTAAACAATACAGTGATACATAATACACATTTAAATGTGTTAACATACAGTAGGCTAAACAAATGTCAACATCATAAGCCATGTAGAGCAATTGGATTTTATTCTCTGGATGAACAGGCATCTTCATTTTGAAGACCAGACAGCCTGATAATACCTTTGTTAACTCAAAGTTGAAAAGAGGAATACTGGTGCTCTAATGCAGCCAGTCTTCATAATCCTCATACTGTAAATCCTGATTCTCAACTGAATCAATCTCTGTAAATTTGGAGATCCCTTTAAAAAGAGATGTACTGTATTTTCAAAAGGATTACCATTAGATGACGCCAACGCCACCAGATGGTCTTCCTGGGTTCCAAAATCCAGTACACCATATTCATCATATAAATACTGTATACAACATCACATTTGTGTTAAGATATGTTCATCATCACATGTGCTGTATGTATTGTTATACATTAACAAAGTGGTCATTTGAATTTTCTCAAACATGCATTCTGATGTACAATAAATTGCATTGCCATTAAATAATTAGTCTCAGAAGAGGTCTATGAATTAGCCTCAAGGGTCATCACCAGGGAAGAAGAACAGTATTGCCAATGGTCTTCTATACATAGCCACGGCCTGCTATACGGAAATAACAGGCCGTAGAATGCCGTCATTGACTAATCAGAATGGAGAATTCAACCAAGCCGTGTAATAATTTGCAATAATGACCGGCTCGCTCTAAAGTACATTATCCCTTACTTAGATTGTTTCTTATAAGTGCAAGAGTATTGGAATCAATGCTGCTCATATTCTGCCGTAACCCTTGTGTTGTCTTCCATTCGACCATGCACTTGTCATCCTCTCGGGTCGACAAGGAGGAGAATCTTTCTGACGTTTTTGTCCCTTTTTTTTGTCACTTTTGGTGCTTTTTTCAATGTTGGCACTTTTTTGCTGTTTTACACTTCTTTTTACTACCATGTATAAACACTACTAACACCAACTTATTACCACTAGTTTTACACTTTTTTGGAATTCATGTCAATAAATGAGGTCAATAAACCTAATTTATAGAAAATTATACCTAATCCTTTAGTTAAAAAAAGCATACATTATGAATTATTTAGACTAATATTAAAGGAAGGATAATCACAGAAGTGTATATGTCAACATTCAGTCAGGATACTGGTTTGAAACATTTTTTTTTTTTTTTCAAATGCAATTTTTTTTAATAGAACAGCCAAAGGAAGAAAGTCAATGAAAGTAGAGATCCAATCTTTTGTTGTACTTGGGAAGCACGTTGTATGGGATCATCCATGTTATTGTTGGGTAATTCAAATAAGGTAGTTAAAATGAAACCCATATTTCTGAAAGAGAAATTTAGAAAACGGGTCAAATTTGACCCGAAGACAACACAAGGCAACCCAAAGGTTTAAGCGTTGACCTTGTTTAGAAATTATTAAAGTAATTGGCTATATGCAATGGTTTGGTTAAAAACCTGCCATTTGACTCCAATGCTCTAAGTTTCTTTTATGCATTATTTAATTGAAGGTTCTCCGGGATTCTTTACCATTTTGTTTTATGGCAGTTATTGTTAATTCTTTTATTCAGTGTTGTCACTTAAGTCCACTGACTACAACTTTGCTAATGTAGATTTGGCTTCATCTTTCTTTTTCATTAGGTCTTAAAAGACTCAATCAACCATGGACAGTCTGCATTTGGCAGTATATTTGTTCATGGGAACATGTTTGTCGACAATCCCTATAGAGATGTTCATTAAAATGTGTAAAGAAGCATCTGGCTGCTGAGTAGCATACACATCAACCTCTTCCAAAAAACATTCAGAAATTCATTTCTTGTACATTCTCTTGTGTATAATCTTGAGCCCACATTTTGGGATTTTGGTCTTCTTGGTAATTGCTATCATGTTATGGTCACTGAACCTCACAGGTAGAGAGACTGGTTTAGTGCAGCGCTCGGGAGCATTTGTGTAAAGATGGTCAATGCATGTAGCAGATGTGTGGCCAGCGCTGTTAATAAAGACTCTGGTTGATTGAGAAATCATATGTAATAGAATACAAGCACTAACTAATGAGACCATCCTCTTTAGTTGGGCGTTGACTTGCAAGCCACTGTTGGGGATTAGGAAGTACAGGTTAAGTTATTAGCAATTATCAAAGATATTTGTATGAATATTAATAACGATTATGAATATGGGTATTAATAACTTTATCAAATTGACAAATAATCAAATGGGGCACTACCCTGGAATCAGGGGCCAACTGTGAATACAGTGTCAAAGGTGGTGTTCTCTTAAAAATACAGATATTAATTAATGTAACAATTTATTTCATATTTAGAAATTGACAAGTGAAGGAGTAAAATTCAGAGCACTGACCTGTACAACCAGCTGTTACTACAACACATATACAAATCATCACAGACAACTGCTATATATATATATATATATATATATATATATATATATATATATATATATATATCTCATTTATTTAACTTCAGCAATACTGATTAATAATCAATAATTCTTCAATCAATAAACATCTACTATCTAGAAAACATGTGGTAGGTGTGTGAAGAGAATCACTGCTTCGGTTCCAACACCAGTCAATATCAATGTCCTCTAGTAAAAATGTTTTACCATTCACATCTGCAACTCTGTCAATCAGCTCACATAAGTCGTTCAGGTATTGAGTATTAGGTCCAGGAGGCCTGTAGCAAAAACCTATCAAGATTGGCTTCAGGTGAGGAAGATGTACTCTAACCCATAAAGTTATTTTGCAGATCATCAGTTGGACTTAGCACATATCAAAGGTGCACCTTCTCAAGTATTGTCGACTGCAATTACTTTATGCTCAGCTTTGATCATAAATGGACTGTCCAATGGTCAGTCAGACTTTACATTTTCGACCATACCGTCTCAATATGTATAGTATTGTATCCCCACAGTTTTAAAATAGTAACACTGGCAGTTTTCAGAAATAACGTGAATAATGCACCCTGACATTTCAACACTTGCAGCCACTGTCAGGCCACAGCTCCACAATAGACGGCCCCTCCTGTCCTTAACCTTCACCTACACATGGAGAAAGCTCAGTCCTCAACCACGTTTGTTGAAATTAAACCTAAGCCCTAACAAAAGATAATCGCAGTTGTTATAAATAAACACAAAACTTAACTGTGGGATACGGTGTATAAGCATTGTGTGCTAATTAGGGCTGTCAGCATTAACGCGTTAATTGCGATGCAATTAAGGGCCGAGCATAATGCGTTCATTTTTTTTAATCGCATGCCGCCATTTATTAATTTATGTTACACTTCACTCGGCTTCGCATCATGCCCTTAGCTGTGCCCTTAGCTGTTCTAAAAATCAATAGAATCTAGCTAGGCTACTATTTTGACCCTTTGCCGCACCTTTACTCATCATCAAGCTGCCACTTCCTCGTAACACATCCTGCTGCTGCAGGCTGCAGGCATGATGGAGAGAGACAGCAGCAACACAATTCTGAACGGCACTTTTCATTTTCCAAAACTCCCGGACGGCTCAGTATACAAGTCAAAGCCATATGCACATTGTGTAAAGCCGAATTAAAATATCACCGAAGCACGTCAAGCTTGAGCTACCACCTACAAGCTAAGGATAGTAGTTCAGTTAACGTGACTCAGGTTGATGCTAGGCTCAGGCTCAGGCAAAGCACTATTTTGGAGAGTGCTACTTGCCGACCTGTTAATGAAACCAAATCCAAAAGAATTACTACTGCTCTTGCAAAACGGGTGGCAACTAACTGCAGACCTGTCAGCATCGTAGAGGACTCGGGTCTTAAAGACGTACTACGGTTGACATGTTATGAATTGTGCAATAATGACAGATTCACACATTTTTCTTTTGTTTACAGTAAATAAATAATAAACAAATACAAATCTTAAAGTCAAGTTCATAAAGTAACTTTCTTTGCATTCATTTGATTCCCAATCAAGATACACTGGTAAGAATTGCTTTCCATTGTTAATATGTACTTAAAAACCGTTCTGAAATGCAAAATAATAGAATTTTCATGTGATAATACATGTGATTAATCGCGATTAACTATAGAAATTCAGCGATTAATCGCGATTAAGAAACAATTAATCGTTTGACAGCCCTAGTGCTAATAGTATTCTGAGGACTGAGCATTTATTGAGTGTTTTGCACTTTGTACGATACAAAAATATTTTCAAAAATAGGCATATGCTTATTTTTGAAAAGTAAGTGCTGTAGTACAACTAGCAGGAGACAAGTTGAGTTGAGGTAAGTTTGGAGACACTACCTTATTTAATCATTAAATTAATAAATATTTTTGTTGTATCTCTTTTCGGTGTTGTAGTTTGTAGACAGTCCCTAAGCACTCGTCTTACTGCCGTCTCAACACCGGAACTAAACAGAGGTATGAATTTGCACAACTTTTATGCATTTCTTTCACATCTACTGCAGCCATATTCACTGTGTTCACTCGGAAGGAATCAGTTCACATGGCAAGGCACTTGTAATGACATCTCGAACATGTTAAGAAGCTAAAAGCATGGGTGCGAAAGCTAGCAGTAGCATAACTCATTGTAGGCAACACAGATTATTTTGTTTTTTTTGCTACTGCTAGCACTACGTGACAACAAACAACATAGCTACGTGTTGAAATCGACCGGAATTCTCCTTTAAGACTACAAAAATCCCAATGACCAATGGTCTCTGGAGTGACTGCAGACAACATGCTTTTTAACATTTGGCTAACAATTGACAGCTTTTTTTTTTTTTTACAGTCACAGTGTATCTGTATTGTGGCTGTATGGTACTCTGAAATATCAGTTACATCAGTGATCAACTGATAAGAGATTAAAAATAATAATATTGCAGACTCTGTTACTCTCCCCGCAGGACAGCAAGTTTAAATGCGGTTAGAAGAAGCATGACAGAGAGAGTTATCACAGCATCAAAACAGATTCAGCATGAGTCAGACCGATACAAGGACAATTTTCTGAACTGAACTTGTGTATTTCCACTTTATAATACTTTATACTTCTAATCGACTACATTTTGGAGGTGGCAGTAGCTCAGTCTGAGGGGATTTGGCTTGGGATCCAGAGGTTCGCGGTTCAAGTCCCCGTACAAACCAAGTATGCAGTGTGGACTGGTAGCTGGAGAAGTGCCAGTGCCCTTGAGCAAGGCACCGGACCCCCACCTGCATTGCATGCATTTTGGGCCTATGTGTAAGAAATATCAATGCCCTTAGGGATCAACCAAGCATGTCTTCTTCTTCTTCTTCTTCTTCCTCTTCTTGATCAAATATTGTACATTTTACTCCACTACATTTACTTCATAGCTTCAGTAACTTTGCAATTTTAGATTTTTAATAGAAAATATAAAGTACCTGATAAATTATGATACATTATTATAGATTAAGCTACCAGGCAGTACAGGTGTTTACAATAATTAAAATTACCCCTACCTTTACAAGCTTCAACAGTAAAGTAATGAACACTGAATATCAATGCATCACTAATTATAATCCAATGATATATATATATATAAATAATTCTGAAATTGGCCCCCTGCATAATGAACACTTATTGTTTGGGTACTTTAACTATATTCTGATGCTTATGCTTTAGTACTTTTACTTAACTGGATGCATGACTTGTAACAGACTATGTTTCACACTGTAGTGTTTCTACTTAAACATGTAAAGGTTTGAATACTAATAATTCTTCCACCACTGCCTGTGTCTTGTCTTAGGGCCTACCATATTACCCTCTTGTTTTGTTTCTACATCTTTGCACATCACACCAATTATTAAAGCTCCACATGGCTGCTTTTAGTATTAGAGAGTAAAAAGGTGTGACGTGTCCACAGCCAGCTAATTCTGTAAACAGTCACACTGCGAATTTAAATCAGTATACCATTCAACCTTGCAATAACATAACATGTTCTCGTGACACAGCCAGCAGAGCAAACTGTGCTGCTCCGAGTCAGCACAAGATGGCAGTATGGAATCACATTTCACCATCAAGTCCACTGCAGTGCCAAGGAGCCACACCGTGAAGCAAAGCGTAAGAGCAATGAGATTTACTCAAGTGTTGACGCACATAGAAAGTATCAGCTGTCATCACAATTGATTGACAATCCCCCTTTAATGTTCTAAGCGGATTACATATGTGAGACTCGTGTGTGTGTGTGTGTGTGTGTGTGTGTGTGTGTGTGTGTGTGTGTGTGTTTCTCGTTCAGCTGTTGTTACATTTCCAATGTTCCTCTCCTGAGGGAGCTGCAGGTTACAGTCACAGGAAGAAACATGATGCAGAAAAATGATGCTCATTAAAATGAGGGTCGGCTCGGGTGATGGGATTGTTTGAGTAGATTACAAGCTGCAATGTTGACAAAACATAATGAACTGATAAGACTATAAGATTGATCAACTAATTGATTGATTTTGTGAACATGTAATTTGAAAAAAACTGTTTTCTGTTTCCTGATATAATAAAGGGGCCATATAAGACATTCAGAACTTAAATTTAGCAGTAAACAACTATGTACATGTATTACAACGTTACATAAAACTCTCTTATGTTGTACTAAGGTTTCAGGAAGTCCATGAGGGGCTTTCAAAGGCTCCACACAAAGTAAAGAAATATAAATTCTACATTATTTAACTTGAGTTTAGGTTGATGCATATAAATGTTCCAGTGTGGTTTCATTAGCCAAATCACAAGAGTTAAGTGTGATTTCTGTGGGGGCTCCACGCAGAGCTTACGCTGTAGCCTACATAAGTGGCCTGAAGGTTTGTACTTGTGCGCTGGTGTCTGCGTCGTTCTAGCGTATCTCTTTAAGAGAATAGCAAGGGCATCATATGTGTTTGCTGGGCAATGTGTGGTAGAGCGAGTGAGAGAGTGACGGGGATTATGACTCTGGAGGCGGAGACGGAGAAAGAAAGCATCTCCTCTGTGCTTTCTGACCACAGTCGGAAATCTGTAGCAGGAAAAGTTATCCCTCGCCTTTATTTCATGTTGTTTACGGAGAAGTTGAACCCAGAGGAGGGGAAAATGCAACGCTACCAAGCCACGGCCAAACAGACCAATCACAGTTGTGTACATTCTTTGAGAGGTGTACATCAGGCCACAGCGTAGAGTATGACGTAGGGTAGAGCGTAGGGTTACGACCTAGGGTACAGCGGTGGGTACGACATAGGGTACGGTGTAGGGTACAGCGTAGCGGTACGGCCTAGGGTACGGCCTAGGGTACAGCCTAGGGTACGGCGTAGGTGTATGGTGTAGGGTATGGTGTAGGGTACGGCCTAGGGTACAGCATAGGTGTACGGCGTAGGGTACACAGTAGGGGTACACAGTAGGGTACACAGTAGGGGTACACAGTAGGGTACGGCGTAGGGGTACCACGTAGGGTCAGAATATACGTTTACCTACACCGTGGATTTAACACAGCACCATAAATTGGACTTTATTTTGAAATCTACTAAGGAAGGATATTCATTCTTTACTTTAAAGTGCTCATATTATGCTTTTTGGCTTTTTCCCTTCCCTTTATTGTGTTATATATCTTTTTGTGCACGTTATAGGTTTACAAAGTGAAAAAGCCCCAAGGCACTTACCATCTCCAACAGAAAACACTGTTCACAAACTGCTCCAAACAGCTCTATTGTAGTCCAGCCTTCCGACTTCCGTGATAAACGTGCGTCACTTTGTAACACGCGTTATAATGCTCGCCTAGCTGCTAGCATGGCACGCCCTCATACTCTGCTTCTGACTGGCTAGTAGTCCTTACGTAGGTACTGCGCATGTGCGACTCCCAACAAAGATGGAACAGAAGTGTGATGTCTCACTCTGTAGCTAAAACAGAGAGCTCAACACACAGGGTGAAAAGAGGAGCTGCAGCAATGTGCAGTACAACAAATATATGGTGTTTTTTGAAAATTAATCCTATTCTGGTACAACCTCTAAATACAATTGTGAACCTTAAAATGAGCATAATATGAGCACTTTAAGGTGTTTACTGTGTTTCAAATCTTCACTGTAAATGTTTCACCATAGCTTTACAATTAGAGGAAATCACCTGTGGTATTGAAATGGCCCTGATAAGAACAAACAAATGAGGGCCATGTGATGCTATGGCACACTGTCAAGACTGTGCAGACATTTGTCATAGTAGGAAAAGCACAGGTGTTACTAATCACATTAACGACGGGTCCTTTCTATTCAAGTGTGCGAGTAAGCCATGATCGTGTGACAGTGAGTCAGCATGCATAAAACCTGGACTCAGAAACTTAAGAAACCCAATGTACTGTAATTTAGCCATCATGTATCTTATTATTTACAAGTAATAATTATTACATTTATTGTTTCTCCTACTGTGAGTTGTCAAAATATATTCTGTGAAAAACAGGCCTGTGAGCCAATGGGAAGAGAGTAGGGTCCCAATATGTGTAGTCTCGCATTGCCAGACCTATCTCCACAACGCTTTGGAGTAAGGTCTGGCTCCACCACAGATACATTCTGGGATAGAAGTAAAACACTATGTGTCGTTTGCATTTCTTCAAACCAATCACAATTGGTAAGCTCCAGACACAGTGGCAGTGGCCCTGAAAAATGTGTGGTCTCGGGGAAGGAACTTGTTTTGGTGGAACATGTGCAACCCGCAAAAGAAAGCGCCACATGCGATATTAAATGAAGTTTCCAATGCCGTTTTCCATCCATCCAGCAGATGCCCTTGGACTTCCCTTCTTTCCCCCTCACCTGACTGCCTCACCCATCTACACACCTGTTCAAACTTCCCTCATCTCTCATTCCCCACCCACCTCCTCACCTGCATCTCATTCCCTCATTAGCCTCTCACTACATATACCGGCCCACTGCCATTGTTCTTTCGTCAGATCGTCACAGTTGCAATACTGCTTAGTTGTGTTTTTCCTTCCCTTGTTGCCACACTCTCTGTCATTATTGTGACACCGATTTACTGACTTCATAAAGTCAAACCTGGATCATGATTAAAAAAGGATACTAATAGAAATGTAACCTGAGTAAGTCAGAATATGGCCACTAACCAGCTTTCTGCATGTAAAGGAAGAGGAAAAGTGGTTTCACAATCTTTGTTGTGGTTATCATGCTGCCTTCAGATATCCCGTTCTACACAATCAACCACAACCGTCTTATCAGATGGGGTTCTTTAGCACAAAATCTTATCAAATGTTTCCTTGCTTGTTGTCATGTGCAGCCTCAGAGCATGGACTAACTTTCATAATCGCTGTCTTTTCCACACACACACACACACACCCCCCTACCTCTATCTGCCCCCCACTTTGCCCATCCACGAGATCACAACAGAATGACAGCATTTAGCCTCTATTGAGAGCCCCCGTGCTGGGCATGCTGGAGTGATCCCTAATCTGCCCTGAGATCTGTGTTTCTTCCCATGGCCTGTGAGCACCATGTAATTGGGCTCAAATTGGAAGCAGGATCTGAGCTTGTTTATGTAACGAGCATTTGGTGTGATAACGCCAATGTGTTGTCTGTCGCTCTGTCGGTGTCTTTCTCTTTTCTCTGCTGAACCTGCAACCATAGCTCCAGTGAGGCTCTGAGGCAGCAGGAGTGGCCACATTTTTGATGGTGGCCGAATAAATCTATTTAGGTGGACAGTATCTAGTCTCGCATTGACAGACCTATCTCCACAGCACTGTGGATGCATTCCAGGATAGGAGGGAGAAAAAAAAAGATCTGGGTTGTTTGCATTTCTTTAAACCAATCCCAATCATCCTGGGTGGTGCTTAACCTCGGCTGCAGCGCATTGACCTTGCAAAATAAAACCTAATACCAAAATTTGGGGTGGCAGAAGCTCAGTCTGTAGGGAGTTGGGTTGGGAACCGGAGGGTCGTCGGTTCAAGTCCCAGTACGGACCAAAGTACAGAGTGTGGATTGGTAGCTGGAGAGATGCCAGTTCACCTCCTGAGCAAAGCACCGTACCAACCCCCCCCCCCCCCCCCCCAACCGCCCAGGGCGCTGGTCTAGCACTGGCAGCCCACTCACTCTGACATCTCTCCATTTGTGCATGAAGTGTAGTAGTGATTTCTAACAAACAGAATGTACATTGTAATTTCCCCACTGGGGATCAATAAACAGTATAAGTTATTATTAATTGTATAAATTATTAGATAGCGGAGCTAGCGGAAGGGGAGGGGATGTCAGGCTTCATCCGGACGCAGCGACGGTGGCTCTGCGAAATAGTCTCGGGGGAGGAACTTGTTTTGGTAGAACAATTAGCTGAATACATGATTAAATGTAATTTGCTCATACCAGTGTTTCACCGTGTGTACTTCGTCCACAGCAATCCCCACCAATCAGTCCAAAAACTTCCCAGTTAGATAGTTAATAATAGATCATTTTTGTAAATCTTTACAATCATTCCCCGAAAGAACCAAAATAAACTTGCTTGCTAGCTCGCAGTTTGTTGTTGTTTCTCGTAGCGAAGGGATTTTGAGAACGGCATCACACAGAGAGTGGAAGGTGAGGGACATGTAATATCCTTCGAAATATACTTCAATTGATCCAGACTTTACAGTATCAACAAAATAGTACACATTGAAAGCACAAAGTAGTTTGTATGGGCAGGTATTTAAAATTCAGTGCAGAACAAACCGACTAAAGACTACTGCAGTCAGATTGTACAACAAAGCACTGAATGAAACAGCTAGCTGAAGTCTCTGGAGTTGTCTGGTGCTGTTGGCTGTGCATGTGCTGTACATCATTCCTCTTTTTGATTAAGTGTTGTACATCTTATTTTACTGTATTTGAGGCATTTACGTAGCCCATATGAATGGTTTAAGTGCTTTTTTAAATGGGTATGTGAGTATAAATGTATGGATCCTTATGTTTAATTGGTATGTATATTTATTTATTACATTTTTCCAGGGCTAGACTTTCTATTTTTCTAAACTGATGTGAATTCTGCTTTTTATTTAGTTGTTTAACTGTGAGCATGAATTTAATAAAACCCAAACTCAAGAAGTTTTACATCCTTATAATACTTTTTTCTCTGTGTGTCTCGTCCTTGCCCTCTGCATCTTTTTTTTTCCTCTTTGGGGAATATGTTTTCAGAGGTTATTTTAGTGGAGTGGCTACAACCTGGCGGTGGATTTCAAGCCCATGTTCACATGCTTGTTAAAGCCCATTCCTTTTGGTATGTCTCTCTGCCGCTGTATCTGCCCTTTTTGTGTCTGACCTCAGAGATCTCGCTGAGAGCCCATGATGAGTCATAGCTCAGCCTGGAGCCTCTGCATCACACTGGGGAGTCGGGAATACAGAGCAGCTCCGCGTTTTACTAACACACACATGCATGAAGACAAACCAGCAGAGGAACAGGGACACATTCACACATAACATGACATATGTCCAAATATGCATAGACATACAAAATAAAATAGAAGTGTGTGTGTGTGTGTGTGTGTGTGTGTGTGTGTGTGTGTGCGTGCGTGCGTGCGTGTGTGCGCGTTTCAGAGTGAGCTAGAGAGACATTGCAGTATAGGAGTGTTTTCAAAGGTGAATGCATTTGACAAGGTGTACGCTCATGAGCAATACCTTCCAATTAACAAAAAAGAATATTCATGGACACACACACACACTCACAAACATTGTTATTCATAATAATGCCTCATCCCCGGCAGCAGATTATCTTATTGTCTAACCCTGATCCTGTAATATGCAGCGCTGTGACGTTCCTGTGATCTTATTCACTTTTGCTGGAATCGTCAAGAGCCCTCCACGTCCCTGATTAATTTCACTTGGCGCTGTGATTGAAATTCACGCTACCACCTAACACACCACGCCACATTAAGACAGTTTCCGCTGTTGTATCCCTGCCATCTCTCACCGCGTAGTATTTGAGTTTCCTCTCTCTGTGACTAAGGAGCGTGTTTTCCATTCTCCCACCCCTGCACCCCCCGAGACTGCAGTGGGATCTCAAAAGAACAGCATGCTGTGATGTATATTTCAGCTACTTCCTTCAGCAAACCCTATCTTAAACCACCCCTATTTTTTTCTCCCACTCTTTCTCTTTGCTCGCTTCCCTTTTGTGCTGCAGTAGAGGCTATGTAGTCGTGACATCGACTCTGGAAACGGTTTAGCTGGGAAGCTTCTGCGTCGGCGAGGCTCTTTTAAAAAAAAATCTTAAACAAGTTTCTACAGCTCCCCTGATCAATGACTTGGGTTTGAGCTATGTGATAGGCCTACCACGCATCAGAAATGAATAAAGGGGTGCAGAGATGAGAACTGTCTCAAATTTACACAGGTGAGCCTCACTGGGAGTTTGAATGCATGTGGCCTCCAGCGAGTAACTGTGGAGAGATGAGTCATGTTTCAGACACATTCTGGCTGGAGGAAATATGCCACATGTCCTGCATGTCTAGCAACAGAATAATGCCAGGTGCTCCACTCACAGTTGCATTTACAAAACAAATCAGGTGTATTTGAACATGCAGCACCTGGGTCTCTATTGTAGCACAGACACTGCCTTGTGAACTCACTGTAACACTGCAATATGACTGCACGGTAGGGAAAAAGCAATGCGCTTAAACCTCCTCCTTGGATTTCAGCCTGCGCCTGTCTTAGCACCTTAACGCACGGCCACGCACACGCACACACACACACACACACCTGCAAACCAAGTCACACACTCAGACAAAAATGTGCTTTACAGGTGAGTACGGATTTAAAGAGGTGCTCCAGCAATTTAGTATTGCACTTTCATTAGTCTCACATTGCCAGACCTTCCTCCATAGCGTTGCGAGGAGGGTCTGATTAGTCCACACAGCATTCAGGAATGGGAGAAAAACGTGCTCTGGTTTATTCGCATTTCTTTAAACCAATCTTAATCGTGTTGGCCTGTGCTAAGCGCCGGGCGAGCCAAGGTGGCGCTGCAAAATAGCCTCGGGAAGGTACTTGTTTTGGTGGAACGTGTACATGTAGGGAGGTGTACGTTCAAAGGTTGTTTTAGTCGTGCAACAGAAAACTCAGATTGGACAGATAGTCTAGCTAGCTGTCTGGATTTACCCTGCAGAGATCTGAAGAGCAGTTAACCATAGTCCTCAGAAATCCACTGGAGTTTAAAATTACAACACAAAGAAAGCGGAAGGTAACGGGACATCCAAAAACGGACATCCGAAAAGAGTGGCATCCGGCGGAATATCCGGCGGAAGGAGAGCAATCCCGGAAGTGGAACATCATGGATATAGACTACACTTAATCATAAAGTTGTGGGACTTGCTAGAGACATTTAGTCCCCTGTATGGGTCAAGCTCCAAAACCACTGGATCCTACATTTTTCATGATGCAACTCGATGTTGTATTTCATTAGACCATCCCTGGCTAACGGTGCATGTCCACAGGGAGCGTCATTTCCACACTTCCACATTTCCAGACTCCCCATTCGTTGTCTATGTAAGCAGCCACGCAATGCTTTTGGGAATTTCGAGAGATGGGCGTCGAGTTGCCCACTACTTATTTGCATAAAGTTGAGTTCCAGGCTATGCAAATCAGGGGCATCAAGCATGCATCGCCGCCTCTCTAAACTCCCGAAAATCTTTTGAACTGACCGTTGTCCGATCCAAAGTGAAGACAGATTCAGCAACTGCATAGTTTATTTCTCGCATAAAATGTTTTCAGAAACACATTTTGTTAAACTATTTTTGCAGAATAACAGAAAGTTTCCAAACAAGCCTCCATATTGGTCCGTTTAAAAAATCCGGGAGCAGACAGAGAGTTCGTCCAATCAGGTGCAGCACAGCAGGTGTAGGAGGGTGTTGCCTAATTTCTTTGCTTGTCAGTGGTCATTGAATTGAAATCTATATATATATATATATATATATATGATAACTGCTAGTGGCAAGCCCATCAATGGTCCAATGCTGGGAAGTGGGGCGATCCCTCCCATCGAAAAAACCATACCAATGAGGGCAACATGATATCCATTTCCAGTGAATGTATCACTTTTCTGCAGAAACTTAATCTATGTAGGGACATGGAGTCTACGTACATTAAGTAAAGACTTTTCAAAATAAAAATGCATTATCATTCGTCATTATTACACAAGTGACATAATTGACAAAAAAAACTAAATGAAATTATAATACAATACTACATTAGAGCAGTAGTGCAAATGGATATTTTCTGTAGTCACCACACACACACACACACACACACACACACACACACACACACACACACACACACACATACACACCTGTAGTTCCCATAAAACATACAGTTGGCTTCTATTTTCTGTCTCTAAGTGGTATTCCCATGATTCATAAGAGGCAAACTGAGGGATAAAAACAGTCCGCAGAGTCGAGCTCCTCCACACGACTATAGCTTTCAGTCTGAGGAGCTCAATCTGTGCTAACTTCCTCTTGAGTGTTTTCCGTACAGAAGTCTTTGATCCCTAAGAATCATCAATCTGTTATAGTTTGATTATGTTTAGCTAAGAAGATCCTATTAAAGACTTGAGGAAAAAGGCTCACAACTCATAATGCTTATAATGGTAGCTTTTGATCAGCCTATTTTGGGGTTTCTTCTTTATACGCCAGGAAACTTTCCATTTTTCCTGCTTGTGAAAAGGCTGCCTTTCTCCCTTTTAACTAGGACCTGTTCCCAAAATGAATACTGTTTGGTGTCTGCTTAATTTTTAAATTCACTGTAACGTTGTAGGTTATTGTTTTAGTTTCTTACTTTATTATTTGACATAGGCCTGTTCGGCAGGTTTATGGGTTCATAGCGTTTTGCTGTGGTTCTGCCTGTGATGTGGGGGGGGGGGGGTGGTAGCTCAGCTGCTCACCAGCTTAATCAGGGAGAGTGAATGCAGGTTTGCCTCATTAGGTCCTTTCTGTAGGGAGAGGCTGGGCAATCATAAGGCGAAGAACAAAAGGTAAGATAGTAGATAGTTCTATTGTAGTGGGTGCACATATATGTATAAATAGTAATGTCAGCAGTAACTGATCTATCCTATTGTAATGATGTTTTGAGAAACTTAAGTGTTACTGTTGCTTGCTCAGGATAGCTCAGCTCACCTGTGCAGGGGGTCGGTTCCAATTAGGGGAGGCTGATCTAAAAAGGGAACTTTAAAAGCCTCCTCTCCAGTCTTCAAGCGTGACACTGCTTTTATTTTATATAAAAGGTTTTCTGTATTAAAGAAAACTGTTGTAGTGAGACATTGTGTCATTGTGAAGTAAAAGGTAAGGCATTTTAACGGAGTGTTTTCATGGATTTTGAATTCTCCTACTCTTATTTTCATATAATTCAAACACATTTTGAAAGTTGCTGTGGGTGAGCAACAGTATTTTTCTCGCCTATGTGATTTTTCATAAAGAACCTTTCAAAATGGCTCCTTCCATGTGTGAGACACAGAAAGGTGTGAAATGTCAAAAGACTGAAAAAGAACAACACTGAAAGCAATTCCACACCTGTGGAATTCATATGCCATCTTTGTTGCTTCACAGATGCTAAAAATTGTTAGTGAACACAGCACACAAGGGGGTAAGGGCAAAAAGTGGCAGCAGCCGCAGAAGAAGGAAAAAAACAATATGTTCTTGAAATCTTTCATATCACATTTCATCGTCAGTCTGCTCCATGTGCTGGAGAAAGTGGGGGTTTTATGGCATACCCCTGTAGAGTAATCAGAAGCGGGTGCTAAACAGAAGTGACAGCAGCGGTTTGGGATTAGGGTCAGTAGCTGCACACAGCTCGCTGCTGAGAGGGAGAAAGGAAGGGCCCAGCTGGCGGAGGGACGGCCTCAAGGCCTGGGTTGAATCACAAAGTTTTCATTCCCGTACCTATCAGAAACAACACTTCTGCAGCAAAGGCTGATCAACCGCCCACTTGCCCGGAAAGAGACTTGTGTGTTCGACTTGTGTGTGCAGGGCTGCGGTAATTAACAGGTGTCAGAGGACTTTTTGTAAAGTGTAAGATTATGACAGGACCCCATTTCACTCTGGAATCTGTGTGACCTTGTGCTCATTAATGGGATGGTGCAATCAAATGTTAATACTCTTCTGGGCTTTTTGGATAATGTTTGGCCCGTAACCAGGGCGCTCATGTATTGCAGCCATAAATGCCTATAGTGTGCTTTCAGTGACGCTCATGATGGGTCTAAATCCTTTTGCAATCAGTTTATTTTGGGACGGCAATGGCACAAGTTGAAGCAAATGAAAAAGAGTAGACCGCTCTGAGATTAGAAACAGCACTAGTATGGTTGGTATTAGATGCTTTCTCCTCCACCCTACTTAGTCCAAAATGTCTATTAGTCCTTATTTTTGCTATCTGTTTTTTTATTAAATTAGTTTAGAGCACACTGAGTTCCTAAGGAAGATGAATAAAGCCTCTTCATACAGTGTAATAGACATGATAGGACCAAATGAGGGAGACGAAGAAAAAAACATATATTATACACAGAGGAGCAACTGAAACTGCCTCTAAAGAGTGAACATAATAAAAGCCTTGACACTCTCCAGTACATTCACCCGACAAGTACTTTAAATGTACTATGACAAGTCATTTTTTTCAATGCAGTGAAGGCAGACTTTGCTGTAAAAAGAAATACCAGTTGTCATCTAGTATTCAGTCTGAAAAAATCTGAGTTGTGATGTGTCAACGCATTCTCATGAAGGGATTCGTATGATATTGTACAAAAACGTATGCACAGCTGACACTGGCTGACACTTTTATCCAAGCTTCCAATTGAGTGCATTAAATCATGAAGGTACAAACTTCGGACAGTAAGAATCAAGTGCAAGCCCATTAGCTTAAAATAAGCCATAGTACAAAGAGTTGCATGTAAGTGTAAGTGCAATTTTTCATTTATTTTTTATCCAAAATGCAGTCAGAGGATGTGTGTTTTTAGTCTGCTGCAAAAGATGTGTAGACTTTCTGCCGTCCTGATGTCAATGGGAAGCTCATTTTAGGGGCCAGGACAGCAAACAGGATTTCGGGATTTGATTGAGTGATTGGGTGTCCCTCACGGTGAGGGAGCAGCAAGCAGGTTGGCCGATGCAGAGCGGAGTAAACGGGCTGGGGTGTAAGGTTTGACCATGTCCCGGGGCCTGTTGCACAAAAGTAGAATGAAGAAATCCAGGATAACTGAAAAAGCGCAGCTTGACTTAGTGTGGTCCGCTCATCGCGGCTTAATCGGTTGCACGTGTGCCGAGCCAGGATGAGAAGGTGAAGCTAAGCCAGGTGTAGATAGCTGGGATAAGTGCTCGTTCACAGCTTTCTTAAATAGACCACGGTATCCATCACAGATTTACTGATGCAGAAATGGAGAAGACCCGTGCGGCATATGTTTAACCCGCTGAGGAGGTGAAACATATAATATGCAAAAAAGGGAAATACGGCTGTTGTTATCAGACAGAGAGAAAAAGCCCGACGGACAATAGCGGACCGACTGAATGCGTAAGGATTTCAAAAGATCTACTTCGGGCCTACTATTGTTAAGAAAAGCTAAAGAAGACGCGATCGTTTGATTTCTGAGGAGGAAGGAGAGGCTGGTCCAATTGAAAGAATTAACAAAAGGTTTAATAAACAACATGATGAAAATGACAAGACAGAAAGCAAATGTTACACTGCAGCTAACAGCGGACTGAATCATGCTTCTCCTTGATGGAGTCCCATAAAAACAGTCTTGTGACGTGACAAAACAATACAATGCAAGCAGCGGACATACAAAACATGCTGTCACAGTTTTGCAGTCCTGAATCCTTCTCAGTATTCCAAATTTATCCTAAAGAAGTTGAGGGTGGTTCCTCAAATGACATCTCTCCCTATTGGTCAGCTGTTTTCTCACGATAAGGTCCCACCTCTGAATTGTCAGGTTACTCCAGGTCAAGACAAAGGTCATTTATCGTGGTAGTGCCAATTCTATTCAAGTTTACAGATATATGCATTTCCTATGTTCTAATCAAGTCTGGCCCAACAGTGGGTGGCTCTCAAACAGCTGGGGAGCAGTTACCTTTCCTGTGGGGACAATGAGTCTCCTCTAGTATGCAAATTGACGGTCATGACTTAATCATTCTTTAGAAGCTTGGGTTGGAGTGAGGCATGTCAAATGTTAATTAAGGCTAGTCAGTTGATTTAATCTGGCTGTAGGGAACATTATGTACATTTAAACCAAAAGTACATTGTTTTCATAACATAAGTATTGTTTTAACACTAGTCACTCCACATTTTTACAGAGTTGTACACTCTGTTTTAATTGCTTTTAATATGCTTGTTTTGTGTTGGTTGTATTGCTGTATCTGTTTGTATGTGCTAAATGTGCTGGTTTTACTGTAAAGTGTCTTTGAGTAGCCTGTAAAGCACTATATAAATAAAATGTATTATTATTTAACCTACTATGCCTCAAAAGTGAGCAGAGGGAATTAATGTTCCTCAGGAAATTTACCCTAAGGACTAGGCTTAATGTCAAACCCTTATTCATAATGAGAGAATATGTTTTACAACCATATCCACAAATCTCTATAAGCTATAATTCTAAATATCTTTCTACAAATAATGTTCATACAGAACAAACATGACTGGACAAAAACTAGAAAGTGACTTCAATACACACTGTAAGCATATCTGTAAAACAATATAGCCTATTATTCAGCTTTATAATTCAACAATTAAGCTTTGTGGCATTCCAACACATTCCCACTCCCATCTCGAAAAATACGGATGTTTGGTCAGGTGCCATTGTCTCCTTTAGAGTCCGCTGCACGGTGTGGGAGGATCCTCCTGCCTCCCCCCGCCTCTCCACGTTGCACGGGGCATATTCACGGGGAGAGCAGCGGAGGAAAAGCCCCTTTCATCCGCATTGTCCCACTTTATCTCCGGTCCATGTGCAACAATTTCTTACCATCCAAACAACTGCAATAGTAGGATTTAAATCAAACTTGTGACAGCAATAGTGACAAGTAATGCATGTTAATAAAAATAAAGCAGAACACATTCAGAAGACAACGGAATAACTGTTAGACACGTTTATTTCGGATCAGAGCAGCAGCTGATTTAACACATGAGACTCCTCATGGTTTGGATTAAAACACAATTCACGCGTGTCCCGGTGAAAGTCTGGGCATTTCTGCCTTTATTCGATAGGAAAGCTGAGACATGAAAGGGGAGAGAGAGGGGGAAGACATGCAGGAAAAGGAATAACCTCTGCATATGTGCGCCCGCTCTACCAACTGAGCCAACCAGCCACAGTCTTGTGTTAATTTGAGCTGATGAAATAGTGCTTATTTAGTATTGCAGTGCTCCTCCTTTTATAAGCTACAAGGGCTCAACCAACCTTAACTAAAAATTGCATGAACTTCATCACAAACACGTAACTGAAGAATACATGTTTCAACAACATGCTTCAATATTTCACAGCAGGATCATGACTTTTTGCAGTAAATGTGAGACCAAATTGGTGTGTTTAGTCTCTCTCACCTGTTTGACTTGAACTGCAGGTTTTTCTCTCTGAGAATCTGCTTCATCCGTTCGTATCACCCTCGGCCTTTCATATGGTAGGCTATCCCAGAACAACATTAGCCCCCCGAATCGTTCCACCGTTCAGATCACACCAATCTCAGCTCCACTATTTCTTTTTTTAAGTAACTGGATGTTTTGGGGGATTCCCTACCGAAGCCTCCCCACAATGCAGTCAACGTCAAGTCAACTGAGGACTACAAGCGACTTCACGTCTCGCATTTCATTGACTTCATGCCTCGCATTAATCATCTTTCAATATTAAATTGTTGAAAACGTATCCGGTTGATGGTGTGGTCCTTGCTAGTGAATAGTAAACAAAGAAAAGCAGCAAGTCATCACAATTAAGGTGCTGGAACCACTGAATGTTTGACATTTTTGGTAATAATTGCTTGAAAAAAAATCACACTCATTGTCAATACATTTTCTGCCAACTAACAAATCCATTAAAATCAATCGTTCCAGCACTAAGTTCATTTTTATTTAGCTGCATACATATATTTTTAGAATTTGACAAGTTGCGTTTTCTTTTAATTTATTACCAGTGCTGACTTTTTATGTTCATTTCCTGTGCTCCTTTGGAAAATTGGTGTGAGACATGTCAAAGTGTGCTCTTAGATCACATTGATCAGAGCAGTGTGAATGTTGGAGACACACTTAAAAGTTGCCACCGGAGCTGAAATACAAGACTTTAATGATGCATTGGTGTAACGTGGGCTGTGTGGAGACTTTAAGAACTGTGATTGGTCTTCTGTGACAGCTGCATGCTGTCTCTTACATATTTCCAATAGTGTATGTTTATCGCAAAGACTAATAACTTCACCAACTTTCAAAAGCAATTTCCTCTGAAAGAGCAAGTTGAAAAACTAAGTAATCTTCATCTGTCTGTAATGGAAGACATTGCATTTTGTGATATAGCAGAGCTGTTCTGCTCTGTGCAAACCTTCTCCTTGCCATAGTTGTCATTATCTATGACAAAGTAAATAAGATCATGTAAAACTTCAGATATATGACAGATGCACCACACTGTTTGATAATGCACAACACATCCATCATGTGTTGCAGCGGTACTGAAACAGCCAGTGGGTTAAATCTCTCCGCTAGCAGGGAAATAAATGAATAGCCTAGTGGATATTGTGGGATTGGAAGAAACAAATGGGAGCTTTACTGTACACTATAAACTGAATAGATTTTTACTTCTATAAATACAGGTTGCATTAAAGTTTCTTACAACATCTACAATAAAAGCAGTGGAGCTTTTTGTGCCACAGTGCTAGATTAAGTGGTGGATTGCCAAAACAGAAAAAAAGAATCTAACAAAAACTGGACTAAAGCTTTCGGAGTCTGTGCCAATGACAGATAGTAAAAGGACTGAACTGCTGATGGAAAAACATATTCATCCTTATGGGCTAGATAAAAACAGAGTGAAAAAAGAAGCTACATAGTCTCCTTTGTTAGCAGTAATTAAGCAAAAGTCTCATAATATTTTGACAAAAATGCATTGATCAGTTGTAATTTCATTAGTACTAGAGAAGTGACAGTTATTTAAAGGGGTGATAGAATGATTATATAGGATATTTCACACTGTTCCTTAAGGTCTCCTAATGGGTATGTAAAATTGGTTGGGCTGAAAATTGCCCGAATGCTATTTTATGGGCCCTTAACTACCCTGGGAATATGGCCCTATTTGTAACAAGAGCTTTTCTTCCAAATATGGTATGCTCATGGATATTTAGATGAGCTGATTGGTTTGAGCGAACCACATACACATACATTGGAGATTAGACAGCAGGTCTCATATTTCAGACACTGCAAAGTTATACATTGTTTGTCCGCTATTTCGTTATTAAATTCACTTCTGAGACTTTTTTATGCGAGAAATCAACTATATAAAACTCAAATATGGGCCGTTTTACGAAAAATGTATGGCTAATTGCAAATTTGGTAAAACGTGTCGGGCTTTAGGAGCTCCACACAGTCTGACGAGAAAGCGGAAACCTCCATACCCAGTGAAAGTCATTGTTTCCTCGGTTACTGGACTACCGGGGCTCTGGGCTCCGCAGCGCTGGCCGGCTGCCAGCTGCCGGCATAACTAGAGTACATTTACAGTTTGAATTTCGTCACGCCACTAATATTACAGCTACTCCAAGGTCTTATAAAGCTAACAATGGTGTCCGATTTCAATTTAATGCATTTTTGTGACCACTAGGGGTTTCGTTAGCTGCTAGCTAGTCCCTTCAATTCTATGTGTACAGATCGTGGCTAGTTAGCTTTACTTTCGGCATAACTAGAGTATATTTACAGTTTGAATTTCATCACGCCACTTATATAACATCTACTCCAAGGTCTTATAAAGCTAACAATTGTGTCCGATTTCAATTTAATGCATTTTTGTGAATTTCAGAGGTCTAGGAGGAGGCTAGCTAGCTCTCATTGATACAGCTCCAGCCAGCCGCAGGCTCTATCAATGAGACTCACGGACAAGAGGCGTATATCGTTTGTTTAAATAACTCAACACACATATCCATTATAAGATTAACTGGAACATGTGGTAAGAGATTGCGGGCGTAACAAGCTCGCTGACCGCGCTCTCACTCACACACACCAGCCATTTAGCAGAAAGAGGGGAGCTGCAGGCCCTGGAGCTCTGTCAGGGCAGTGGTGTTTGATAGTCCATTAACCCAAAAAACGGTGACTTTGCGTGGGTATGGAGCGCCGCAGGCTGCCGGCCGTGACGGGGCTCCATCTAGCTCACAGCAGGCCGGGGTCTGTGAAGGAGGGCAGGCCAGGCGGCGAGGCAGCAACCCAGGCAGCACCGGCCGCTGAACTCCGACACACAGCCAGACAAAATTTGCAATTAGATATATGTAACCCATATGAACTATAGGGCTACTAAACCCTTGTGTGTTGTTTAAGATATGCAGTTACACGGTTTCTCCAGCAGAGTGCGTTTGGCACAGTGTGACTGTCATAAGCAGCGAGCGGTACCTGAAGTCCCACTTTTGTAGCGGGGGTCAAAGCAACACCTAGACGAGCAGACAGCAGATGCGCAGCTACAAGCGAACGGAGCATTTCCTGGTATAAAATGCTATAAAACAGTTCCAAAACCTTGATTAATCCAGTCATATTAAATCGTTTTGGTGTTGATAAGTTGCTCTTTTATTAGGTCGCGAGCTGTGAATCTATTAGATACAATCCCTGTCGAGTTATAAATGTCTTTGAACTCCGGTGAGTAGCCGCACGTGGCACATATGTTGTTTTGCTAGCCGCTGAGGGAGAAAATAAATGATAAATGCTGTTTAAGTTCTGATACTTTTGCTATAAAACTAAACAGAGTTATAGCCTTTGTTTTAATGTGTAAAATAGACTGCTAAAGCTATCGTTAATCGCTAGCTACGATGCTAACGCTAGTGGCTAATTCATATTGCTAGTTGGTTGGTGATAAACTGTGCTAAATGTTATGCTAATCGGCAAGCTAATTGCTAGTTCTGGTTAGCAAAGCAATACAGACATGGTGGTGAAACCTTAAAGGAGCATTTCACTTATTTTGTTGCTGCTAAAGCACCTTGATTAGCAGAATGAATCCACTTTAAATGTGATTTAATTCATTCTGGTTGTTAAAATGCACTTGTTTAGTGAAGGAAGGGATAATTATATTCACTTTTCGTGTTTAAATTGTAAAATATTAAAAAGAGAAATGTTTACTAAGAAAAGTGGTTTAAAAAGATAAATAATTGTTTATTACAATACCGTGACATATGGTAATTACTGATAAGTAATTCATTCTTTGTAGTTAAAATGTTAATTGTTGTGATACAAGACAATTCATTTTGTATAAGTCTATGCTTGTTTTGATTTAAGAAGTTGATGTAGTCAGAGTAGAATCAGATAACTTACAAGCCTGCACTATTTGTGCAGGTTGGTTTTTTTGTTGAGTACCAGAAATACTGACGAACAGAAGGATGGCGAGCCTTGCCCAGCAGATCTGTGGACGGTGTTGGATGTGGTGTGGCCAGCCATAAAGACCTACCACAGAGGAATTGGATTTGCAGATTCATTCATTCTGACACAGCTAAACACACTAACCTACCCGGGTAGTAGTATTAGAACTTGACATTAAACACACACATCCGGATATTTTCCCTCAAGACTGAACTCTCTCTCTTGGAGGTTGAACAGTTCTCCTCAATACAGAGGAGCAATAGAGTTGGAACACCCAACTCAAAGGGACCTAATTCTTTTGTTTATTATTTTAATTAAGAGCTCTATTTTATTCTGATATACATACAGTATTGTCTGTGAATGCTGTAAATGTTTATGTTAATTCAAGGTGACAAGCATTAAAATTGTCAACTGTTAACCTAACACTTACTCCCTTCGTGAGTCATCTATTCCAAGTGTATTCTCCTATAGGACCTAGAGTGATGTAAGTGTCTTATCTACCCAATCAGGTTAGGACCAGAGGTGCTACACATACATTTTCGTAAAACGGCACATATTTGACCTCTACATAGTTGATTTCTCGCATAAAAAAGTCTGAGAAGTGAATTTAGTGGTAAAATAGCAGATGAAAATGTATACAATTTCTGAGATTCAGAAGACTAAGTTGATCTCAGATCAGTGGTGTAGCCTATGTAAATGTTTGGATGTGACAAAGATAGAGACTAGAGCCAAATAAGGAGGCTCGGTGGTTAGTTGAGTTTCGCCCGTTTTCAGAGGCAGTTTCAAATTGTGAGATTTGCAGAGGAAAGCGGTGTCAATGGGATTTTGAGGTTCTATGTATGTCCTATTTACCCACCAAACTGTCGTTATTCAACTATGACAAGGTAAAATCGGTTTTGCATTCTATCACCCTTTTAAGATTTTCAAACGGCAACTTCCGGGCCTGAAAAGTGAAGCCAATGTGGAAGTGCCTTAAACCTACATTCTATTTCATTTCCAGCAGGGGGTGACTCCACTGGTTCTGAGAAGAAGTAAGTTTCAATAGCAGTCTATAGGGAAATTACCCTACCCTTGATCTATCACCTCAAAAAACATTTTGGTAACGATTTCATGGCATCAATCGCTAGGTTCAAGTCTTCCTGAATACAGCATGATTATCATTTTGTAGATTATGGTCCCATTTATTTTAAAATCAACGATAAAGCAGGAGGTGTGGCTACACGCAGAGCTGTCAATCCAACACATTCTCAGTCGCGTAAAATACGCTTAGGCATGTGCCTTTGGTGTTGTTAATGACGCTAAAAGTCTCCTTTAGCGTCATATCTAAACGTGCTTGGTCGGGACTCTTGGCGTCACTTTTTGACGCCCTGGATCAGGACATACGTTTAACTGACATGCGGCACAAGAACGGGACAGTTAGGTTTAGGAAATGATCATGGGTGGGGTTATTAAATGTACGTTTCAGTGACACGCGGGACAACAACAGGACACGAAACCTGGTCTCCAGTGTGAAAGTCCTGTGTTGTTTAACCTATCCACCACCACAACCAACCTCCCTACGTGGCATTTCGGGCTGTCATACTCGTCGCTACCGTTGTCGATCTTAATACTTCGTCATCTTGCCCGGTGCATTCCATACAGATGCTGAAGGGTGCTTTTTGCGTTGTATGTGACAATGAGAGCCACTGACCAAGCGTCTGTATTTGACGAGTTGGGAGTGAGAACGGGTTGGTTATTAAAATAGTCATGATCTTGTTTTTGGGAGTTGTATGTGGTTTCATCTTAAACTTTGACCCTCTCCCTGTGTGTTTACACTTCCTCACAGTTAATTGGAACATTTTGGTCGCCTAGAAATGTCTCGTGTTCTGCCAATCAAGGTAGCTAGCTAGTGCTAGCGTTGGCTGGTAACTTAAGAGAAAGTCTGCAGATTTTTAACCAGCTCTGTGTACTGCTATTCATGCTGACAAATGGCACCAGTACCAGGAGGTCCAGTAAAAAAAAGTGGATGAGTCGCGTCAGAAGGGTTGAATATCGGCGACTTTCCCTCCTTTAGCAATTAACTTAGCGCATTGAAACCATAGAGACACTGGCTTAGACTCGTCATTCGTCATTAGTCTGGATAATATATGTTGTTTGTATATGTTGTTTGTATACCTGGAGTGGTAACAAAAATAATTTCCCCCTGGGATTATTAAAGTATTTCTGATTCTGATTCTGATTCTCCACAGATCTGCCGGTTTGTCCATAATGGTCACTTCCGGTTCCAAAATACCAAGATAGCGACGACCAAAATGCATTGCAACTTCTGGCTTCGAAATGGCAGTCCAGAAACCAATGGATGACATCACAGATGCTACATTCAATCTTTTTATTCATTCTATGGAGATTTTATTGAATTAGCAATAATTGACGCTATCTTTTGCTGTAAGAAAAAAAGAATATAAGATTACATATGTGACTAAATCATTGGATTTCATTTTAAGCATATGTGATACTTGGAGTGCAATACCTAGAGACACATATCTTGCTTACATTTAAAATCCTATCCACCCTCATGTGTTCTGACCCAGGGAAAACAAATCAGTCACCACTCCTACGTTGGCTGTGTCACCCTCGACTGTTACCATCTAGACAGCAATCTAAGTGAGATTTGGCAGCTGCTGGGCCGTGCTCCCCTCACCTCGCTGAATCATGATGTATGATGTTTACATAGCCATAAAATCCCCTCCAGAACTGCAATGCTCACTGCTTCCTCTAATTAAGAGCAAGTAGATATAAACATAGACGCAACCTCACACAGCGCAGGCACACACACATACACAGGCAAGAAAATACACCATTATATTGTACGTGCGTGACTTAACATTCACATAGACATGCAGAAGGATACAAAAAATGCACAAAGACACACTCAAATCACATATTATATTTAGGTTTCACAGTCAGTGAGCATCAAGTTTCTGGTCTGTAAACATAAACAGGAACGTATTAAGATGAAACAGATGCCTCCCCTGGTACTCTTTATACTCAAACACATTAATATGAAGTTATTGATCAATACAGTATAAATCTTTTAATATTACAACTTAAGTAATACTTCCGTCCTGCCTCTTCAATTCATGACATAGGATTGCAGGCATCTGGGGACAGTAAAAGCAAGCTCAGTGTAATATTTATGAATGGGGATGAGAAGGTGTTGCGAGACCTATGATTTTATTGTCAAAGCTTGCATTGAAGTGTGTGTTTGTGCTGCACAAACACCTGGTGCAGACATGTCAACACACACGTACGTACGCACAAACACACACACACACACACACACACGCACACACACACACACACACACACACACACACTCAAAGGAATAAATTCAGTTGAAGAGCAGCCCTCTCTAGATTAACTTGTCACTGACGTTGAGGGCCACAGTCCTCAGGAGGTGTCTTATCCCGGGCAGACTGGCCCGCTAGCTGCTCCTTGTTATTTAGTCAGCTCTTATCTGCCACTCTGGACCCAGGCAAGTCAAACGAGGATGGGCACACATAGCTGCTACCTCCAGCCTGTGCAAAAATGTACTCAAAGCGCCATTCAATCTCAAAGCCTTGGGAAGGAGCAATGTTTCCAATGCAACATTTGAATAAACTTCAATTACATTTTAGAAAGTAGATATATATTACATATCTGAAACAACAAATATGTTCATGTTGCATACTGTAGGTAGTGTTATGAAAAAAATACTTTTAGCCAACTATGTCACATTATCAATTACTGTTAGCTAAGTATTTCACATCTGTTAATTTTCAAATTATCCATTAGTTTCTGTAACTATTTCACTTTGTCCACTATTTCACATTGTGTGTGTGTGTGTGTGTGTGTGTGTGTGTGTGTGTGTGTGTGTTTGAGTACTTTGCCAGGTGTTTATATGTCTGTCTGTGGACAGATTTTGTCACCGCCATAGCATCACAACCGTGCATGATACATTCTGAAAACGTTGTTTTTTGTTGTTTGAAGATGGGTGTGGTCAGAGCAAGGGCACCCGATGTAGGGGGATAAAATGTAGGGAAGGGGCATTGCCTACCTAACCCCCTAACTGTGCTATATAACTGTGTGATATAGTCAGGAAACTTTACAGGTGTGTAGCAGAGATCAAAATGAAGGCTGATTTCGAAGATGGGTGTGATCCGAGCAAGGACACTAGAATTAGCCTTTGTGTTGTCCTCCGGGTCCCGGTGCCCCGGAGGACAACACAAGGGTTAATACAGCACCTTAGTGCTTTTTTGTACAGCATGTTGGTCAGCTTAAACTGTGTTTAAATGTGCTCTAGAAATAAACTTTACTTACTTACTTTACAAGAGACAAGGTTTAGAGAGCAATTCTCAACAAAGTAAACGGAAATACATAACCCTTAGGGGGGGCAGGAAGTAGGGAAGAGGATATTGCCCCCACACACACACACTTTTAATGTCCCTAGCCTAGGTGTTGCGGCTGGTGTGATCCAATCGCAAGATGGTCTCTAGTTTTTCAAATCAAATTGTAATTCCAATTCTTTCAAATTAGTTGACCATGTCCACAATCTGTCAATCTCTCACAATCTATCTACCCTGTCAACTGCAGAAGCACCCCTGGTGTTCAATTACCCCTGGTTGGGACTCACTACTTTAAGGCACCATGTAATGACACAGTCAGAAGTGAAGTACATCTCCTCCCAGCCCCGAGAGACAAGAGAGCCTGATGGCTGATAAAAATACCTCAACAACAACTGAGTTGGCAAACTGTCAAAGGCAACCTTGCTTGAAACTGACAGGTGTCGAAAAGCACTTGCATGAGTGAGGCATAGTTATAACGTTTCAATGGAAGATGTGCTGCCTGAGTAAAGGTCAAGCTGAATTTTCCATTGCCATGAGCTGTAGACAAGTTGTGGTACAGTTGAGGAATTAATTAAATAAAAAATAAAAAACTGAGATTCAGGCCCACCTTCACCTGACAGACACGGTGTAACACACACACACACACAGATTTGTTTGGCAAAAGTGTTAAAAAGTACTGGGCAGCTGCTCCACGGACTGAAGTTATCAAGTATAAGAGTTCATGTACTGTATATTTAAAAGTGTTCATTAAAATGTTCCCCAAATATCAGAACATTTAAGCATAGGAGATACATTTACAAGAATAAGTGGTGGTAATTACAGCTGCGGGAGGGAGTGTGAGACTTAAATCAGATACATGTCAAAACAGATTATAAATGATTGTACATCCTTTTTATTCCAACACTTTAGATCAGTGATGATGACTCAGATGTGCATTTGCATTTGAATCAGCAACTTCTCCGAGATACAGCACCAACTTGTGTATCTGCATGAGTCACAACAGAGAGTTCAGGCGGCTGGAGAGTTTTAGGAAGCCTAAACAGATTTAGAAGATGTTTACGAAGCCACGTCTACTTAACTGACCTCTCGTTACACGTGGCATGCGTTTTGAAGAGAGATTTCGTGAACAATGTTCAAAAATAAATATAATATTGTGTATTATAATTTATTTTTTATTCTTATTGCCAACTCTGGAAATCCTCTTGAGAAACCTTTGTATGGTTGGGACCTGCTAGGCTACGTTATGAATGTTATACAGCAGAGCCTAACCGATTACTGGATTTTTTTAAACTGATATCAATATTGATATCCAAGGGTCAGAAATGTCGGATGAAGATATATTGTCCAATGTTGTTCTTGTTTTTCATTATCAAGTGCCCATATTATGAAAAAATCACTTTTTCTGGGATTTGGGGTGTTATTTTGTGTCTCTGGTACTTATACACGCATACAAACTTTGAAAAAACAAATCCATGCTGTTCTGTGTGAGATACGGTTTCTGAATGTGTCCTGCCTTCAGTCTCCGGGCGAGCTGTTGAAAATGTGCACGGCTTTCTACGTCACTAGCCGAAACGAGCTGGCTAACGGCAACCGTTAGCATGCTAGCGCTAGCATAATTTCGAAGATGGGTGTGAGCCGAGCAAGGACACTAGAATTAGGGGGGGTAGGAAGTAGGGAAGAGGACGAGGTACGAGGACGAGATAGAATGCTAGCTAGTGCTAGCATGCTACCTCGTTCTCAATGGCAAAGCAATGCTACAACACACACAAGTTCACCATAATCTACAAAAGAACTACTTACATGTGCGCCCTTGTTTAGAATAAATCTCCCAGCTAATCCTGCCTTGGAACTGACCGAAGTTGGAGAAGAGTTTCTTTTACTGCCTATGGAAACAGCTAGCTAACATGATCCTTACCTAGCTACTGCGCATGTGCGACTACAAACAAAGATAGTACAGAAGAAGAGATGTCTCACTCTGTAGCTGAAACAGAGACCTGAACACAGGGTGAAAAGAGGATCTGCAGCAGTGAGAGAGAGCTGCAACAAAAATATGATGTTTTTTTTGAAAATTAAACCATGTAAACCTATTCTGGTACAACCTTAAAATACAAGTATGAACCTGAAAATGAGCATAATATGGGAGCTTTAACACAGAGAGTATGTTTTCTAAAACAAGCAATCACTGATTTTCTTGAAAAAATAAATCTCAAAAGGCGTCCGGTGGGAAAAATATGTAATACTGCCTCTAAATTATCTCAAACATATCTTTGGCATGAACACACTTAATTCATCAGTGCATAAATTGAAATTATACCCATTCAATTACAATAAACTCCTTAAGGAAATAAGAAAACTAAATCACTTTGGCTTCAGCAGTAACACCACTTTAAAAGCTAATCACAATTATTCTAAAATAATTATGTTTCCATGACATTTTGCTCAGTAGCTCTTTCTCTTTCCACATGCCAGTGCATTTTAGAAAGGCACACTGCAAATGAATCAACACGTTTTTAAAGTAAAATGGCAGTTGAATATAAAAACCAAAACAATAACAACAGATAATAATTTCCCAATCATTTTGAGAGCAGGCTAAACTGGGTATTTACTTTCAATATTTTGCATAGAGATACAATTGTTTTAATTGTTCCCGGCCATTCGAGGATAAATGTGGTTTGGCTTAATGACACTCAGTATATGCAATTAGTCACATACAGCTTAGTGAAAATGCATTTCTCCTCGGTGTTTAGTGACCCATGACAGAAGCTATTATCTCTTATGACTCATAGGTCTGGACTAAAGGCCGCTGTTGTTCTTGTAGTTTTCCTCTAATTGTGAGTTTTGTTTTTCTTGGTGGGCTGAAGGCAGTCAGAGACTTGATTGGGATGTTACTGGCCCACGTTCTGTCTCGTCTGTTCAGCTCTGCGTTCTCAACACAATGACAGGATGTGATGTCACACAGCACCAGTCTGCGGGCTGCAGGCAGTTTGAGCTGGAGCCTGCTGGCATCTGGGCTGCATTGGTGACCACTAAGCCACAAATGAAGAACCTATAAAGAGCTCAGCCTCATACAAAACCAGTGGAGAGGAATCAAGGGGTCAGATGGTTTATTTCAGTCCATATATATAGAGTGGCTGGGTACTTCGTGTGTGAATATGCTTGCGAAGAAATTATGTTTATTTGTGGAAGGTTTAGTGAATTTCTTCACGTCAATTTTCAAGTGCGCTCATTTGTTTGTCTCATTTTGATGCTGAATTATTATTTTTTCCCACTGGAGGTTCTGAGAATAGCTTGACCCCTTGGTGACTGACCAGCAGACACTTGACATGTCAAGCCTCTTTGAAGATAAATCCTGTCCGACCGTCTCCTTGGAGACTCGTGGACACACAGTGCGGAAGTTATTTCAAAAAAAGTAAAATCAGAAAAAAGCTTTTCTCAAGCCTAAAACAGACTTCTGTCTGTTTTTTCTTCGGATTTTGTCCTCGTGCATCAGCAAAATCCAAAAGGTATGCTACCTGTTGGCTGTCGACGGCCAATCGTAGCTCGCCGCTGCTTATGGCCAGAGCCGAGGCCCCTGCAGAGCCCGCTCCGCGAGTGACGCCAGGGAATCAGGGTCAACATTTTGCTTGGCACGCTTCCAGTGTCTTGAACTGGAGGGAGTGAAACAGAAAGGGAATGGAATGAGGGAAAAAAAAGAGCAAAACAGGAAAAAGAGCTCAGATTTTTAACTCCTGCAGTGCGTCACTGAGATGTATGGGCCCCGTCTACTGAGGATAAGATCGGCCAGAAAGAGGAGTATCCTCAGCCAGGATCCTTAATCACCTTCTGAAGTCATTCACAACATACAGTTTGCCTCAGGTTATGTTTCCATGACATAAGAGGTTGTAAATATCTCCTTGTCTATTTTTGTAGCCATTTTTTATATAGCTTTTCTCTTCTTTGTATATATACAAAAAAGACTGAGATGCTGTGCATGTGTGTCTGTCTGAGTGAGCCGTTTTCTGTGCATCGACTGTTGATTCAGCTGGAGCTTCCCGAATGCCTTGACAGCCAACTGACATCCTCTGTCACTGGGCGCCGATGCGCAATCATGACTCAATAAGCCCAGGAAAATCAGGGGAGAGGGAGAGAGTAAAAACACACACACACACACACACACACACACACACACACACACACATCAGGGCCAAGCAGAGAGCAGCGGAGCAGAGGTTAGCCAGCCTCGGGGGTTTGAGGACTCCGGCACTGAGCTTCAAGATACATCCATCTTGTTCCAAGACCTCCCTGGAGAGTATAGTATGTGTGAACATGAGAAACCCTTTAGGGTGAGTTGACTTTAACCAGGATCAATCTGCTTCCTTAGGAAAATCTGCCCTACGCAGTCAAACGTAGTGCATATGTATATTTGGTCCAAATCAAGTTAAGACTGAAATCTGACTTTTCGCCACCTGTCTTACCAAATAGAATATTATTATCCAATAGAAATGTAACTTCCTTGAAAAGAAAGTGCTCGCCATCCAATTGCAAAGAAATGTCAAATGTTGTTTATACCAAATAGCAGCATCGATTTTTTTCTGTGGTGTTCCTCAAGGTCTTGGTGTCTTAATTTGATATTTTGAAGGGATTTTTTACAATTTTTATCATTTCTTGTGTGGCAAAAAATTGTTAAATTGTGCACCAAATCTGTGTAAGAAATGGCGTCAAGCCAAAAACGTCTGCAACAATTTATGATACGGTGGAATCCACTTGTGGTAACCCTGCAGCTCTGACCAACGACTGCTGGACAGCTTTCACAACTACATGTTTGTCATTACCGATTAGTTACCGGTTAATGGGTGTCGGGCTATCAAAAGCAAAATTAACCGAAACTGACACTCCTGCTCACAACCTCATTGTATGTTGCGCAGTTTGAAGCCTGAGAAATGTGCGGGGCTAGGACTATATAAGCATTATGCTTCTGCCTGCTCCTTTTCCTTTTTTTTTTTTTTTTTGGGTTCTTTTGTGAAATCTGATTGATTTGTCTTAGTTTGTGTTTAATCTTTGTGTTTTTATCTGATTTTGTTTTTCTGTAGGGCAGCAGATGTCAATCTAGGACACCGTTAGTCCAAAAGACCTGAGCACCCATCTGCGTTTTGTCCTATATTAATGGTCAACAATTGCAGGACTGAATTAGGACCCTTTTTCCTGTGTGGAGTAAAAAAAAAGTGTGATGCGACCTTGTCTGTGAGAAATACGTTTATTTCAAACTGCCACCCTTAACGTTGAAACTTTAGTGAGGGCAGAGAAAGGGTGCGACAGCATGCTCGATAACTCCAGCAAACAGCAGTCATACAAAACCTGCAGTTACTCAGAATCCCCTGTGCTGCCACATCCAAAAACTTTGGGAACTGACATCTTTATCGCCTCGTGACAGTTATGTAATAAAGGTAATGCATTCCCTGCTCAGTCATGTGTTAAAGATATGTAGCTATTTTCACACAGCACCCCTCCATAAAGGGAAATAATTGACATAAGCAATAAAACTAAACAAAAAAAACGTTGCTAAAATGCTTGTTGTATTTCAGTCAATAAAACATGTCAATGGTCCAGTGGTGAAGAATGCAGCCCAGACAAGGGTCAATAGCAACTGCACATTAGTACATGGAGACAGATGGGTGGAAATTTCCTGCAAAAGAGACTGTTTAGACTATCACAGAAAAGTCTTCAAAAATGATTCTTGTACATTTGTATTCACTATCTGGATTTTCCCCAGTTTGGTAAATCTCCATCTGGTACTCAAAGTAGTCTGAATGAATTATTCACAACTGCACACAAGTCTGTTTTTACCTGCAGTCAGTTGCCAAATACTCAACACATGCTGAGTGTAGTGATCTTGTATATTATGCTAAGACACCATCCAGTTTGTGTGCTGGAAGTGGATTTACTCTGTTCTGCCCGTTTGGATGATTCTTGTTGGTACAGTATATTGTTATGTTGGGTTTCTGTGCAACCTTGCCAGGAGGCAACAGAGACAGCAAATAAAATGCAGGTATGATAGCTGCTCTGCCTTCCAGCTGCAGAACCAGTCGCTGATTCACTTATAGGGCCCTATTTTAATGATCTAAGCGCACGGCGTGACACGCCTGGCGCAGGTGCTTTTAGGGCGTGAAAAAAGGGTCCGTGCGCTGGCGCATGGTTCAAAAGGGTTGTACTTAGTGTCTTCATTAATTCATAGGTGTGTTTTGGGCGTAACATGCAATAAACCAATCAGAGTATCATCTCCCATTCCCTTTAAAAGCCAGGCGCGTTTGGACCTTGGCGCATTGCTATTATGATGCCGGATTTGCACCGTAATATTTTTTATATGTAATCTTTTGCATGTTTGTGTGCTGCTACGCTTCCCTGTGTGTGTGTGTGTGTAACAAGAATAGTGTGCGCGTGCTGTGCATAAGCCTAGGCACATTTTACTAATTTGCTGTTAAAATAACAATGAAATGCTGCATTAGTGACTTTAGGCCAGGTTTTTGTTGGTCAATGGCGCGATCACTTCCCACTGCCTCAAGATAGCAATACGCCAAGAATGCACTTGAACACACCTCCCTGCAAGACCAGCACGCCCATGGGTGCACAGATGGGCGCAGGTGTATTTGCTATTTAAACGACGCGGGCGCAGGACGGAAAATTGACAACTGCATCGATCTTAAACTAGCAAAGACACTTGTTTGATCTTTCAACTAGCTTCACTACCTTCTTCATTGCTCTGCCTGGTTGTAGCGCTATCCTATTGCGTGCAGAGGGAATTTGAAAGACAACCGTTTATCCCGCCCCTCGGATTGAGCTCCGTCAATGGTGAGTTCCCAGACCCAACATCTTGATGTGGGTCTGGCTTGTCAGGCTACCCGTCCACTCAAAGAACTCCTACAGTTAAACTCCATGCCTTCTCTTTTCTAGCGTTGTCTTTATTGAAAAGATCTGTAATGTCTTATTATGTTTGTCCACCTCCAAGACGAATCTCTCGCCGTCCGTGGTGTTGTAGAGGAGACATAAACGATTTGAGGGGGTTGTTTGGGTAAATTGACTGGATACTCTTGCTGTTTCACTTCCTACCCGGCTGTCCGAAGCCCCGCGGCTCGCGTGTAAAATAGACCTGCCGCGTAGCTTTATCGGAGCGGAGAACCGCTTCACGCACGCTTATGGGACACTGCACTGGTGGTGCAGCTGGTGGAATATCAAGCATTGACTTGAATGGCTGCAATTGCTCGCGGGACCACGGCGCCTCCAGAATGGGGCACAGATGCGCCCGGTGGAAAATAGTGGTACGTAAGTACAGAAGTGCGCGATTTGAAACACAGCATTAGTTTAGTAAGAAGAACCATCTCAATTTCCCACAGAAGCCCTCAGATTTAATAAGCTCAGCTGTTCAAGGCTATGTGCTGTTTTAGCCCATCTGGGAATGTTCCATGTATGGCCTTCTGGTTTTTGAGGCCATGGTTTCTTCCTCCTGGCGATGCCAGACACGTCCTTCCTCACTGTGCCCACAGCCCGCTGCATCCTCCCAGTCTTTGCTGTGGCAGAGCAGCGGCGGAACATTTTGTGGAGAGGCCAAGCAGCACAAGCCAAATAAGCGGTTTTGACCAATTAGAGAGCATTTTGAGCGCAGGGTTTGGGTTTGGATGGCACACTGAGCGGCTCACGAAAGTGCGAAAGCGTTGGAGCAGTCGGGCGCAGGCGGGGGAGGATGGCACCAGCTCATCCTGACCATGAAATGCCCATGAGAATGTGTTGCTGAAAAGCCCGGAGTTGCTTCACTCTCTTGGCGAGCTGTCTCTCGGCAAGGCAGGGCTTAGCTGGAGGTTCCTGCGGTGAGAGACATATGCTTTCTTGATTTCCTCCTATCCATCCTCTTTGATGGGGGCGGAAAACAGAAAAGAGATGTTTCTGCATGAAGTGGATGAGTGGATTCGCAATGGAAAAAAAAACGAATGGTTAAAAAAAGAAAAGCACTTGCTGGCTGCACAAGCATGAACTTGGACCTAATACACTTGCACCAAAGTGTCCAGCTGTAAGCCTCGCTCAGCAGCTATAAAGAAGAAGACGTGTCCAGCATGAGGCAAAGCATGTCTTTTTAATAGAGAGGGAGGCAGAGAGATAAAGAGAGAACCACCGACAGGCGTGAAATGTGTGCCATGGGAGAGCCTCCGCTCTGGTTCTCACTACTGAGAACAAGTAGCGATTATGCTACAGAAGTGGGCCTGATAGAGCAGACTATGGGAGCCCTGCCTGTTTACCCCTTGCTATTCTAAAGTTTACAGCCATCGGGGTCAGAGTTCACATGCAAGCCGCCCCCTCAGGGCTGTTTTTAGATTCAAACTATCACACAATACATCTTTGTTTGAAATAAGTCCAAAATAGATTCTGGTAATATATGCTCATTTTAAACATGTTTCTGCTTTTCCATTTCCTGCTCATTGTTTGTAATATAAACAGTGAAAAGCCAGTCTATTGGGTTTTGTACCCCATCTTCTAAAGAACAGTACAATACAGAGTAGTTTCCCCTCTTTCCCCAACAGGGCCCAGTATTGTCACTTCATTCCCATATCCATGATTGGATCACACTGGTGGGACTGTTTGGTGCATGCTTGTCTCTCTCTCTCTGTGTGTGCGTGCCTGCGTGCGTGCGTGCGTGCGTGCGTGTGTGTGTGTATGGATGCATGTATGAATGTGTGTATGTATGTATGTATCCTGCCCTTTCCCAGCTCTGTGAAATAGACAGTACTGCACACAATCCAAAAATATCTCAGATGAAGTAAAGAGCAGCAGCAGAGAAATGTTTTTTTAATACTGCAACAAAAAAAAAGTCAAAAGAAATAAACTTAATATTCTAAATGCTTTAAAAGACAAAAGAAAAAAGCCACAGGAAGACATCTTTACACCTACCGTTTTAAAAGAGAACCTCATGACATTAAAAGTGCAAGTGAATTCCTTGCACCCTGCTGGCTTATTGTTTTCAATGTTTTGTTTTATAAAAGAATTATTTTAAGACTGGTAACATGATAAAAATGACTTGTTGAAATAGTATTTATTTTTGCAGTGCCCTTGCTCTCCTTCTCCTCTGCCAGGAAACGTTCTCATGGTACTCTATCTCCTCATTGGGTCCCCACTCACGCAGGCCGGATTATGGACGGAGAATAGAATACTTATAAGGCCAGGGTTCACTGTTGCACCACAGACAGAGCTGGGCTACGTATCCCCTATCCCTCGACCAATACTCTGTGTCATAACAACAAAGTAAAAGCCACAGTAAACATCCTTGGAGTACTCCGAGCCAAAATCACTTTCATTCGCGTCAAACTTATTGTTTAGGATTGGCAGGTGGGAGCAGAGTGACCTCCATGGACGCTAATGATGACAAACGAGCGGGCTGATGAGATTTCATGATGATCGTATCGAGATTTGAAAACAAACTAGGAGTTTTTGTGCGAGCTCGTTTATGAGACTCGAGGGGAAAACAGTGATTACAAATGAATATACTCAACTTCCTGTCCACAGCCTCCGTTGAAAACAATTTGGTGAAAAAGCTGTCATGTGCCTGGATTGTAAATGAGGTGAAAACGACTAGAGCTCAAATTCATTGTTGGCATCTGGTTTGTGATGCGGATGGTGCTGATATTCTCATGCGAGGGAAAGTGGAAGATGGCTGTGGAGGCAATAACAAATCCGCACTCTCATAAAGAGGCCTCAGAAGATTAATTCCAGTAGTCTCTGTTTAGATCATTATACACGTTCCAAAGCTTGACTGAAGTCCTTGTGCCGTACCCTGGTGGTTGGTGGTCACTGGGTCTGCCGCCGTAAGAAACACTAATACGCCAGCTCACACCACACCGTCACACAAGTTTAAAAGTAGCACTGGTTTCCCGAATCCTCTTGGCACCTTATTATAGTGACTCTCAGTTTATTGAAAGTAAATTCATCCCAGGACCCTCTTTAACCCGGAAAGGATGCCAGATTGTCCTATGCTTAACATGTAATTAGCTTTTTATACTGCGCTGTTATTGTTCTTGTTGCTCTCTGGTCAGAGTTAGCATTATCGCTTTTTTGACTGTGGCAGCACTGGCTCAGATGCTAACTACTCACAGAGACGTTGGCTAAGTCACATACTACACCTCCTTTTTCCCTGTGTTATCTATAGATGTTTTTTTAAAGAGTGCTTTATAAATAAATCTGACTTGATTTGACTTGACTTGTCCTGACCAAAATCCTCTGGGCTTTAAGCTGGTTAAAAGCCATGGGCTCATGTTGGTGGTCAGCGTGTCAAAACAATACATGTCACAGTAGCCCAGTGCCTACTCGAATTTTATCAAACTTTACACAAGCACATGTTAATAAGTGGGAAAGAAAGATTGAGTGAATCTGCTGATTAACAGTCTGGACAACTCACGGCTGACTCACAGAGAACCCAGTGGGTCGGGACCATCAGGGATTTGTACATGAGCCTGCCTCACTTCTCACAGCTGGACTGTAAACTACACTAACTTCAGTTAAATTGCTAGATTGTATGTGTGAAAAGCAGTAAGCTGCTGGTGTGCATGTGAAATACTGACCAAGTGCTTTAGACCAGTGGTTTTCAAAGTGGGGTCCGGGGACCCCCAGGGGACCTTGAGAGGGGTTCCAGAGGGGGTCCCCAGCGAAAAAGGCGAACCATGTATTTTCACTATTCCGTCCATAGTAAGACAGTGAAAGAATGCATAGACTGTTTTGGTCATGGGTTTCATACACTTTCTGTAATAAAACACCTAAAAGCAAAAATCCTATCAGAAGGGGGATGCTGGGATAGAATTTTATCAAATGGGGGTCCGTGGTCTAATTTTTTGTCAGTTTAGGGGTCCAGATACAGATAACACTAATATTCATGACTTTGAAACTAGAAACCACCTCACATTTGCTAAAAGCCAAAACAACAGCTCTCACTTTCTTTTGCACTACATTAACAACACAGTCCTGAAAACCAGGAGACGTTAAAATGCTGTGAGCCTTTATCCAAAAAGTCATGACGTAATAATGAGAGTCTGTCATCCTGCGGTAGCCTGGCCTCTTCAAGTGGAGCAGGTAAATATTTGGCGAGGACTGTGATTGCTGCCGGCCATGGCCTATTTATCTCTGTCACCAAGTAATAAAGGAGAGCCGTGAACACTAATGTGAGACAGGGAAAACATGAGAACATGCTGTGCAGAGGAACACTGTTTGCCTTGCTTCAGTACAATTGACTCCATCCCTCCAATGTGCCCTAATGAGTCTTGATCTTGAGTCAACGCTGCGATCTGGAGCCGTTTTAACGATTATGTTAAACTGTAAAGTATTTTATAGTTGTTTGTGCTGATTAGTGATGCCTTTCATAACAGGCTGTCGGTGTGAAAACGCAGCCTTTGCCAGGGAGAAAACCTTTATAAAATGGGTTTGTGTTCATGCTTCTGTTTTCCATTAAGAGCATACAAGGAGCTCAGTGAACAGTCATGGCTCTCATCCAAGGAACTGTTTCTGCAAGCTTCATCAAAGATGGATCACTTCAAATGGTAATGTCAGCTACACCGGGGTGACTTTACTATGGCTTACCAGGGGTCAGCTGGCGGGAAGATCCTCCTTTGCACTACCATTCACCAGGTAAATATACATCTGTGTAAACAAGCGTGAGTGACAGCCCGAGAGGGCGTCATGGGAGCACAATAAGGAGGGAATAAGGCCTCCATATGTGGATAAACACAGAGGGGAGAGGGATGTGTCTTGCCCTGTGCAGCCTGCTCCTGTAGGGAGAATGGATTCCATATTTGCCTGTCAGACAGGAGAATAGGGTCAGTGGGAGCGGCTTCAAATCGTCCTTTGTGCTCTCAGGCCTGCGTCGGAGACAATGTGGATAATGAGGGAGGAATTTGGCGGTGCACACACACACACACACACACACACACACACACACACACAGGGGAAGCACCTTGCCCCGGCCCCGGGGTGCCCAACCAGCCAGCTGTCTCAGCTTCTGTCTCCCTGGGGCAAGGCTCTTTACACACAGGATCCACCATCAACGGATATGATTGATGTCACTGAATACAGTGTGTGGGTTGTTCAGACTCTCCATTCTCTGAGAAGAATAGCAGTAACTTCTGCTTCTATTCACTGACTTTTTTTCTGTGAAAAGAGTCATCAAGTGGCTGGGCATGCAGCGGCTCCTATTGGCAACGGTGTTAATGAAAAGTGAAACTGTGTTTCTTATCTCTCAATCCACATTATGGACAGATTTCCAAATCACACTCACGTTCTCAGACAACGCAAGAACATAAAGACAGATGATAGTTACTGTAAAACACTCAAAAGGGGACATATCAGAAAGGAAGCTTAAAGAGACAGGCGCTAAAATGGAGCATTTCAGACACAAGGTGAATACAGTGACATTCAGACAGACAGTGAGAAAATAGTTTTTTTTGAACATTAAAACATATAAACATCTTCTAGTAGAGACCTAAAATATAAGTTTGAACCTGAAAATGAGCATAATAAATCTCTTTCTTTTTAGTTTCTGAAATATTATTATAAGTTCAGCTATAAAAAAAAGCAAGATGTTAATCAACTCCACGAGTCCAAGCGTGTGTTACTGTGTCAACCTGGTCACCTTCCAACTCATGTTCTTTATTTATTGCCATCATTTAAATGAATGTCAGGTTTACAACTGTTCCCTTTGCTCGCAAAGTGCCTGACGCCCGCAGCAGCTTCTCATCGCAACTAATCAAAGTGGAGCAATATGGACCTTGATACATTAACATGACACTGCAACGTACTGTAAAGAACACATTTTTTCTCATTTTATTTTGATGGACACAGAAGAATATGTATATGATTCAAATTTTTAAGATTCCATATGGATCGTAATAGGAATGTTTTAGGGAGAAAGATAACTAGACTTCTTATGAAACACTCTTGGGAGTGATTCAGGCAGTGATTTGACGTTTAGATCATTTTCAGTTTTGTACAGGCCACAGAAAGCGGATACAAACAGTTCCTTTTGCAGCTGTTCCCGAGTAAATGAAGGGAATAAAACAAACAGCAACACTTTTCATCACGCCATGTAAATGTTTATGTATGAGAAATCATGCCTGACACATGTGCCACGGTTCAGTGCGCAATGCTGCAGATCCCAAAGTGGGGCCCAGGGACCTCCGGAGCCCCTTGGTGGTGACACAGTGGAGGAATAGTTTCATTTCAGCAGAGATGTGGACTTGGTGACTTGGAGTCGACCCGAGTCACCCGAGTTTTGATGACTCGCGACTTGACTTGACAAAAAATAAATGACTTGAGACTCGACTTTGGACTTGTAAGTTAATGACTCGAGACTTGACTTAACTTGAGGCATGACGACTCGGATGACTTGTGTGTATTCATACATTTGAAAGTTAGCTGTTAAATAGAAAATAATATCATTTAATGTTGTCATGTTTCTGTCTACCTGTCAAGTATGCTATGCAGCAGCATAATCATGATTGAATGATCAGCCTGTCAGTCAAACTCCTTGCAATGGCAACACTAGTCTCGCATTGCCAGACCTTCCTCCACAGCGCTGCGGAGGAGGGTCTGGCTAGTCCACACAGCATTCCGGGATGGGAGAAAAACATGCTGTGGTTTATTGACATTTCTTTAAGCCAATCACAATCGTCATGGGCGGAAAGGAACTTGTTTTGGTATAACATGTACATTAAAAAGTTGTTTTAGTCGTGCAACAGAAAACTCCGATTGGACAAATAGTCTATAGCTAGCTGTCTGGATTTACCCTGCAGAGATCTGAGGAGCAGTTAACTACAGTCCGCCGAAAAGAAGGACATCCGGCGGAAATTCCGGCGGCAACGGAGCGATCCTGGAAGTGGAACGTCATGGATATAGACTATGGCAACAGTAACATCAAAGACCCCTGATGGATCCTCATTAATCGGACCAGACCACCTCAATGGCTGCATCTGTGCCCCGAGTAATCACTTTTGGATTTAAAAGTTTAAAAAAAATTACTTGATTTGGGACTTAACTTGCCTTTACAAAGGACTCGAATTGACTTGACATAACCTGTGACTTGACTCCCCCCCTCCCCCCCTCCCCCCACATGACTTGGTGACAACACTGTATTTCATCCTGTTTGAATCATATGATTTACTCCACTTGCACTGTTGCGTAGGAACTTCCAGTAACAATGATGTGATTGAAGTGAAAGGAATCGTCCTTCCCCTATTGTGGTTTATTTGATATCACATGTTATCTAATAATGGGTGTCTGTGGCCTCGTGTAGCCCTAATGTGTTTGGGATACGGCACGTTTAGCCACGCTGGAGTCTGTCAGGACTCGGCGGGGAGGGACTTTCTGGACACTGCGCAACAAGTGCTAGGGCGCAAGAAGTGGCTGATAAGAGTGAATAACACGGCATGCGGTAGCTCAAACAGGAGATGGGTCTTTAAGTGGATGATTAGGTGCGGTTTACTACCTCAACTACGCTATATTTCATGTAGCCTATTGCCGCCTGGAAAGGATGTGTCGCAGTAAAGTTTATCCGGACTTTGAAAGCGCGCCGTTGGAAGTTCCCCCGCATGTCACAGCGCAGAAAACAGTTTGGAGGACTTCTTATAACACAGGATGGCTGGAAGTTTACAGCTGTTGAGGAAGCAGCAGGTGAGCAGCGGAGCGTGAGATTTGGACTGCAGCCCGATCAAACGCTGTGCTTTAATGTGACGGAAGGCAAAGTGAAATGGTCCCGACTTGTTACAGAAGCTGGAAGGATATAACTTGAAAGGAGCGTGTTTTTAGAAAGAAAAAAAAAAAAAAAAAAACTCAGTCCACCATGAGAGCGCTGACTTTACTGTGCGTAATTCTCGGGCTGTGGGAGTCGAGCCTGAGCAACAGAAACTGTCCGGACCTGATCGTTGACAGCTGTCACTGCTCGGCGGAGAGGTCCAAGGACCTGAGCAGGCAGCATGTCCGAGTCAAAGTTGTATGCGATGATGTGGACCTGATGGACACCCTGCAGCCCCGCTTCCTACCCAACAGAACCGTGTCCCTGTAAGTAGCCTAGGTTCACTACTGCCAAAACCTTCCGCCTAAATAAGACACTAATTGGAGCAGCAGTATGTGTCACACGGAGCCCCACCACATTTTGGACATTTGTGTCTAGATGTTCATGTTGTAGCCTAGTTGAATATACGGAAGAGGATTAGGGCCACAAAAAAATGTATTTGAGTATAACATTTCTGTTATAATAGTAATAAACATTTCTGAGAATAAATCACAATTCTGACTTTATTCTTTAAACTCTGAAGTCCGACTTCATTCTCAGACTTCTGACTTAAAACTCAGAACTCAAATACATTTTTTCACATCTGGCCCTAATTCTCTTCCGTCAATCTGTAAACATTTAGAAACTAATAATAGCTAGAATTCCAACGTTATATGTTTTTCTGAAATTGGGATACTGTCTAGTGGATGGATCTTTTTCTCAGGGTCCTTGGAGCTCTCTAAAGGGCCCCTGGAGGTGCTTAAATCCCAGTTAGGGGACCTGGATGCATGGGCAAGAGCATTCAGTGTTATAAATTGTCCAGGATAAATGAGTTTTAGAGGGGTACCACACAAATCAATAAACTGCAGTTTATATTCTACAGAATATTATAGCCTACTACAAAAATATTGTAGGTGAGGACCATATTGATAGTCATTAAAAATTACATTATGGTTGCTAAATTCCCCTCAAATGCACCCCCAACAACAATATTACAGAAGTACTGTGATAGTACCTTAAGAAAGCAAAGAAAAACATGAAATAGATAGAAATGCTAATCTGGCATGTATAGAAACAGAACCTTTTAAAAGGCATGTTTTGACTTTTTTTCAAATAAATCAAACGAATAAAACGTCATTATATTATGGATATAATTTAGTGATTATATCCCTGTCTGTAAGACCTGCAACAATTAGTCATTTAAGTGATTAGTCGGTCAACAGAATTGCCAACAACTCTGATAATTGATTACATGTCAAAGTCATTAAATTAAGCAACGATTCCAAGCCAATGCCATATTCACCGAGTCCAGCCTCGTCAATGGGAGGATTTAATGCTTTTCTGTGTTGTATATCATTTCAATGGAATGGGTTTGTGTTTGGGACTATGGGTCAGACAAAATAAGACATTTGAATATGTCACCTCGGCCTCTCAGATTCCGATTCAGGTTTATTTATTTTTCATAATTCCTTGTGTACTTACACACATAAAGGAAAATGAACTGTTCTCCACCAGCCACTTGCAGTGCGACAGGAAAAACAACAATCATACAGACAAATACGTAGACTAAAATCTATAACGCCAGATAAAAAAACAACATTCAAAACGGTAAAAAACAGTTGACGGCACGTGTTCGGGTCTGTGGGACCCTTTTTCAAGGTTTGCTAAAAGAAGAATTATGCTATTTATTATTTCTTCTAACTCAAACTCATTGGCCTTGGCTCATTTTCTGTGAAGAACATAAAAAATAACTTATTTTCAATGACTGCACACGGTACACCTAACAACATAACTGTATTTAATTGTAGGTGCTATGAAACTATGTTGTCTTTCTGCACCTGCTATTCCCACACAAAGTTACAACACTGTTACATTTCAAGCACTTTCACCTGTTCTGATTAAGTTCTAAGAAATAAGCACCAATAATGATCAAAAATCTTGTATATATTTTTTAACCTTTTTTATAATTGAATATCCTTGTTTTCTCACAAAACCCGAAAATGATCATATGATCATAAATGTGATCTCACAGGGGTAAATGGCAAATATGAACCATAAATGATGTCTATATCATTGGTAATTGAGCTAAAGTAAACATTTGTTAAGTATTTTTTTACATAAATTGTTATGGCTGTATTGATTTAAAAGCCTAATAATGTGGTGGGTCCACCAGACCCGGGAACATAAAAATATGAACACCACACAAGGGTTAAAAAGTTGAAAAGTTAGCAGCACAGCGTGTTGACGTGTGATGATGCCCATAATGGATTAGCAACACAGAATATAAAGTGAACATGATATTTATCTCACAGCCATGCAGTCCTGAAATCTTGCTCTCAAGAAAACTCGATATGTTTTTGGACCCTTAGTGGTCCCCAGAACCCACGTTTAAAAAATTTTTTTTTAGGGATATTATTTGCATTGCATTCAAAGTTATTCAAACATAGATCTTGTGCTTTCGACAGGGACTTTGAGAAACCTCCCTTAGTATTCATCTGCGCCTCTCTTGTAGATGAAATAGCACTTTAAACACTCCAGGGGTTGATAACTTTCCCTACACGTCCCCCCCTCTCTCTCTCTCTCTCTCTCGCAGGTGCACAGATTGACTGCTAGATTAATAGACTGTTTTATTTTTTGGAAACTTGAGGTGTGCCTTTCGGAGTGTAAAAGAAAATATTAAATGTAAAGGCCCTTGACAAATTACAGCCGACCACTCATTCTAATCTTAGAGCACGGTTGATTAATGGTAGCACTTTGCTTAGTGCAATTTTTATTTGGAGTGGTGTTTGCTTCCACGTAGGCAGGGGTGCCTTTTGTTCCTTTAAGTGGAGAATTGTTAAAGGATTTGTTTTCAAAGTGGGGCTTTTTTTGTTGCTTGAAGGTACTAACGAAGGTTGATTTTTAAATTGCTCTACAAAGATACACTAAGACTTCAGGTTTGCTTTTAAACACAACGTACAGTAAGTATCAAACTGACTGCATGTTGAAGCATCTCTCCCACAGAATGACACCTTGCTCTCAGTTCGCTTAAGAAATGCAGTGTTATGATTAGACCTGTACAAATAATCCTATGCCTCACTCCGTCCTGTTCCTTGGGGAACTAAATCCTCCAGCCGAGCCCTAGCTGGCCAGGAAGCAGTTTTCCTGCGTTAGGAAATGTGACCTTTGTCAGGCTGAAGTGGCCTCCCTGCTCGCTCTTTTGTTTGGATGTGCTGTGCAAATAAACAGATACATCAGGGGAAGTATGCACATACTGACCACCCCCCTGTAGACTGCCCAACAAATCTCCTAAATGTCTCGCGGCATGCTCACTTCATTCTCTCCGGATCTCACCACCTACGTAGCTCCTTGTAGAGCCATTTCCTCAATGCCAACTCAAGCAGACTGTGTCACGTTCAAGAGCGCTAACCCAGATCCAAATGCCACCTCTAATTAAAGCCACAGATTGGGCTTTGTTGCTTCTCTTTTTGCCTTTTATTATTGCATCTATAAAATGTTCATGAGGAACGAACCCTGTAATAATGCAGCGCCTTGCAAATGCCAAGAAGAAGAAAAACTTAACGAGCAAATAAAAGAGCATTAGCATAAATAAGAAAGATAAAAATGAACTAAATGTAAAAGTGTGTCATAGGGACGTAACGATGCATGGTGAATCGGTTGAAAATCAATATAAATGTATCAAGATGTGTTGAGATAAAAAAAATGATGTCGTTTTTTAAATGGCCTAGGGCGTAATCTGCTTTTGATTTCACTTGTTTGACTTCAGATCAGACGTCGTTACGTGTTCTTAGTTTATTTATTGTTTGGATGTACGATTTGTTTACAAAATCAAAATATTCATTTTTTATTTATTTTTTGGTTATTTAAGATAAAATACAATTTCAGTAGCACTTTTGATAAGAGTTGTCTGTTGTTTTTGCATAGTTGGTATACATTTTTTTCAGGCATCTGCAGCTTATTCTGTTAAAAAACCATGACAAAATCCTATTGTGAACTTAAAATCGGATCGTGAATCGAATCGTGAGTTGAGTGTATCGTTACATCCCTAGTGTGTCATAAACTCTGTGTGTCAGTAACTCTCTGTGTGTCAGTAACTCTCTGTGTCAGTAACTCTGTGTTTTAGTTACTCTGTGTCAGTTACTCTCTGTGTGTCAGTAACTCTGTGTCAGTAACTCTGTGTTTTAGTTACTCTGTGTCAGTTACTCTCTGTGTGTCAGTAACTCTCTGGTAACGGCCTGGATTAACACCTCCAACTGTCCTTATCACATTCTATGAGTGGATGTGGCTGGGGGTCCGGGAGTCAAGGAGTTTGGTGCTTGGCCTGACAGCTCTGTTGACCCTGGGACCTGATCTGATGTAACTCTTTCACCGGTGCAATGTCTCTCTGCAGAGAGGAGCAGCTGAGATGGTGGCCGACACCTGTCTCAGGCAGTGCTCTGACAGGAAGACGCAGCGCTCGTCTAGGGGAGAGGAGGGGACAGATTGTGGAAGCGACAAGGGGATAGAGAGAAGATGGGAGACAGACATGGAGAGGCAGTGAAAGAGCCGTTAGGGTAGCAAAGGGAGTGACCGAGAGGATGCTGGGAAAGCTGGGATGGGGGAGTGTGTGGTTAAATCGTCACTTTAGAGCTGAGACGGAGGCTGATTGAGATGATGTGACTGCCACTAACAGGTTGTTGTGTCTGGGAGGCGCTTGTCGCACAGTAACAGCTGATTGTAACTGAGTGTCTGAGTCGCTTCACTGCTGGAAACTGCACGCAAAGAGATACACACTGTGCACTTACATAAGTCAAACTTATAAGGTTTTTGCAAAGTTTTTTTATAAAGTGCTACAACTGCCGCTGTTTTCCCGCTTGCTGAGCTGTCGTGCTGCAAACAAACCGGGCTGTATCATTTGCATATTATTCTTTTACTACCTGCTGAGTTTGGCTAGTCCAGTGTGTGGGGTTTGAATTGTCGCAGATCCAGGAGTAACAAACAGCAGTGTAAATTGGCAGCTGGAGTTTTATAGTGATTTAGTCTTTTGACAAAAATTAGTTGTAGTCACGTTTTTATCACCTGATTATTGTTATTACTATTTTATGTTTAGTCTTGGGTTGAGAAGCTAAAACGTAACAAAAAGTATGTGCAGGTGTAGCAAGCCTCTTCTAACCCATATCTATGAGAGTATTTAGCACTGATAACGCCGATTCAATGGAGTGTCAACATTTAAAATGGGTGTTTGTTTTCTACTTGGAAAAACGATTTTATATATATATATATAAAATCGTTTTTCCATATTTTATTTTTATATATATATATATATATATATATATATATAAAAGATTATATACAAATATTTATAGACAAAATTCATGTTTAGACTATAGACAAACTGGCACTGGCAAACAGCCTAAAAACATTACTACACTACAGTACTATTTTCTACAGTACTGTAACAGTTACAGCCTTTTGTCAGAATTCATGAAAATAAATAGATGTTTTTTTGTAAATTTTAATTTAAATCTTTTTCGAGTTCATTGGATCCAACTGTTGCAGGAGAAGATGCAATGTTTCTGATTGACTGTACTTGCAGCTTCTGGATTTGTGCATGTTCTCTGATGGAACCACGCTAAGGTCCTTCAGAGCCTGGTTGTTTTCTTTTTGAACGAGAGAAAACGAGGGCATTTGGTCTGCGGCGGACACAAATTTGGAGGTGTTTGGCGTAAAGTAGCCTGCTCTGTGGGCCCTCATCATCCTCATCATCATCCTTTCAGAGACAGACAGGAGGGGCTGATTGCGGCGTCTAGGGGGGAAGTGATCAGGACGAGGCCATGGCTGGCTCCAAACCACTGCACTGGTCATCACGCCAGGGTAGACAAAGACCCACCCATGGCTGTGAAATAGCTGTTGCTGTTCATCATGGGCTTCTTCACTGTAGGTTGGGCAGTTTGTGATATCATCCATTACGGGTGGGGGGAAAAAAAACGATTCACTTATGTATCGTGATTTATTTTTTTGGTGACGGTTTTTAAAATCGATTAGAATCAACATTTTGCATTTCTTGTTTTACCAGTGATTTATACCATTTATACCATATTGAACATTATGTAAACAGCCCATGATAAACTTCTGGAGCATCCGTCCTCTCTTTATTTATATTATCAATTATGTTCTATGCGGATAAGCTGCTTTCAATGAGGGACGAGTGCACGGACTCAGTTTATCATGGGCTGTTTACATAATATTGTTTATACCATACCGCCGACTGCAACTACATCATATCCGTTTCCAGCAAAACAGAGCGAAAGCAGAAAATGCAGGAAATCCATGTTACTTCTTTACAAATGAAATACATGTCAGACTGACTGACTGACACGTGATGTGCATTCTTTGTAGAAAACAATCAATTTTTAGAAATGTCTCATGATATAGTGTCTGTAGAATTGTATTATTCAACTTTTGTTTTTGTTAAAGAGGGAAAGGAAAATCGCAATACTCAATGCTATCGTATCGCAATACTTGGAGAATCGCAATCAATGAAAATCGCAATACATATCCAATCGACACCCATGTATCGTGAAAGAATCAAATCGGGACAAAAGCATATGGTCCCAGCTTTATCATCTATAGCGCGATCAAAAGGAGTCGGAGTCTAATATTAATCTGTGTGCATCTTCGTGAACAAACGTGGCAATGTCAGAGCATGCCATTTTCTTGTTTCTTTTCCTAAAATGGCTTTCTGCATTCTCTCATCTAATTTTTTGGTATTGCTATAAATATAATTCTGTTTATTCTCCCGCCCCGCCCCCCTTCTCTCTTATTCACTCCCTCTATCTTATATTCGCTCGCTGTTATTCCTTGGGGGCTTTTTTTTTCTTGTCTGCCGAGGTGCTTTTTGTGCTCTACCCTCTTCAGAGTTCTGAGTACTTCTGCATGAATATTTCATTGACATTGGCACACATAGCCCGTCCATATTCTCCTGTGCATTACCTCGCTGACAAAACCTGTGAGCACACACATTCAGAGCGCAAAATGCCCTAAATGACATGTCACCCATATGCATAGAGAACTGCTTGTTAATCTAAAGAGAAGTGACCAAAACGACGCTGCTGTATGATGTCGTATCAAACATCTGTCGCCGCGAGGAGTCATGCCAATCTCTCTCTCTCTCTCTCTCTCTCTCTCTCTCTCTGTCTGTCCCTCTGTTGGCTTCTCTCGCACTTATCTCCAGTGATATGGAAGATTTAAAGAAAGCAAAAGGTTCAACTTTAGATGAGGGCACTCTCCAATATCAGTCGTCTAAGCTCCAGAGGGTGTAATACTTTTAGATCCCCGGCACTTTCCCCTCTGCGATAGCTTAAGCCAAGAACATTTGCCCCGGAGTTATCCGTGTGCTCAAGAACTGTGAGGTCAAGGCCGATCCGTAATGTTTCCGCATGCTCGAACCCGCCAGTCACCTTAATAAGCAACTATTGATTCATCTCTTTAACACCAACGGGTTAGTATTTTCTCAAGGTTTCCTCCAGGCTTCTGTAGATGTGTATTGGTACATCACTCAGAGATTGTGCGGCTCCGCTGCCCTTCAGATTGGCTGTCTGAAAAAGCTCTATAACTACCGTTCACGTGGCGAAAGAAACAGCTGATCAGTTTTGCATGAGGCAATAATGATTCACTGATCAAGAGTTCATGGCCGCTGGGGGAGAGGGGGAGTCTGTAAATCGCGCTGCAGCCTTGAAAATCCAAGAATGTGTCGAAACCCAGACTTACCATCTAAAAATATTAGGTAATGATAAATACAGCGTCTGCCAAGGATACGTCTGTGCTCTGCTATCCCTGCCTCCTCACTGCGCCGCTAAGTAAATACTAAAGTTACTTAAAGGTTCATAAATTTGAGAGCAGAGGAGGGTAACCTCCAGCTTGTTGTCTTTTGCCTATTTTCTGACTCATTGTAAAACAAGGTGATTAAAACCCTGATGTGTGTTGCTTCTGTTGCAGGGTGTGATCCCAGTGGGAAGCATATTAGCTCTCCTTCCCATCTCACAGGGGCCTTGGCAGGCCTTTATCAGCACTGTGTGCCTGTCTGTGTGTGTATGTACATGCTGTGTTTGAATCAGGGATCGTTATAGGTGTATATGTAGAAGTCTTGACGTTATTGGTTGTGATGTTATGAAGTTATGTGGTTATATCATGCAGTAGTGAGCTGAATATTTCCAGATTGCTCATGACTACTGACCTTGCTGCTGTGTTGGAAACTGTTGTATAATTTACAGCTGTGAGTTATCTTTCCCCACTATGAACATTAAGTCCCGTTCCAGGCTTACCAATGAGTACCTACACGTGTGCATGGCCAACAGTCTCACTCCCATTGGGTCAAAAAACAATGCTTGGTCAGGTGCCTTTGGCATTTGTTACTCTTGGTGTCACTTTTTGATGCTCTGGGTCAGGATGTTGTTTGACCCATCCACCACCCCAGCCAACCTCCTTATACGGATTTTTGCTCTTTTATACTACTCACAAACGTTACAAATCTTATAGCGCCGCGTCAGTATTTTACGAGTTGGGAGTGAGACCGGGTTGGCATGGCATGAGAATGGCATAAACTGTATTCAAGATTCAAACTACTGGCAGGGCAGTCGCAGGACCATTTGGGCCAGGGGCATAAAGTGGGAGGGGAGGGGCACTTCCATACTCCTCTACTTTCGGGCGCCCATGCTCGGACCACACCCATCTTCGAACTCGGCCTTCATTTTGATGTCAACTACACACCTGTAAAGTTTCCTGACTATATCTTGCACGGTTGCTATCGCGGTGACAAAATCTGGCCGCAGACATATAAACATCTGGCAAAGTACTCAAAACAACAATCTTAGTAACTGGACCTTTTTAAATTTTTATTGGATATAGGATTTTAAGAAAATGTTCTTAAATGTTCTTCACATAGCATTAATACCTAATATCTTTTTGGCGTTAGGACAATGAACCAATGATTCATGATCTAGCTTATTGGCAGCCTCCATCTCATAATGTTGTTGGTGCTCAAGATCCAAATCCATTTAGGTTTAATTTATAACATTTGTAACTATATTTATCAAGTACACCCAAAGATTCAGATTACATTTGAAACTACCTTTTGTTTTAGGCATTAAAAGACATTAAATAAGATATTAAATGTTGATTTAATGAATGAGTCGGGTTTTTTTTTTTTTACAACTTGCTCCAATACATACCGGAGGTCCTGATGAAGAACTATTAAGTTGGTAAACATAAAATATTACAGTAATATGGTAAGAGTCTGAAAGTACTGAAAGTTATGTGACGGGACCCCCAACCTTATTTAGGACTACATTTCCCAAATACCCACTTGCTTCCTGTTAAAAGAAGGAAGTTGCTGCTTCTCTTGTTTCCCCTTTTGTGCCAGGAGGGGATTCAGCAGTGGCTCCCACCTGCAGTGTAAAGGCTGGTGGAGCTTTTATTCCTTTGAGCGATATGTCTTTTATCAATCCACTACACCAACAAACCACTTAGTCTCATGTTTAAGTGTCAAAATGTTACATCCGTAACATTTCTAGCCAGGATCGAAACAAGGCACAGTGACTGAAACTAGCCAGAGTGAGGCAAATCACTCACAAATGATAGGCTAACTGATTCAAGACATCTTACTCCTTTGGTGCATTTGAACCACTAAAACCTGTTATTTTTTTTCTTCAGAGTGTGGTCTGTATTATGAAGGGTGGCATCCCAGGCAGATGTGCTTCCCTATCATCTACCATGTGAAGCTCTGTTAATACATACTCTGTAGGTAACCCCTAAAGCAACATCTGTTTCCTGTCCAAGGTTAATGTTAGTAGATATGAAATATGTTATTTTGGTTAGCTGTGTCTAGTAACTCGATCTTCTAAAGTAACAGAGGGTTCGGCTGTTTGAAGAGAAGAGGCTTGAAACCTTGAGGCCAGCGGATCCAAATGTTTGCAATAGTTGACATTGTGATCTTTACTCCACTTGGTCCTCATGACTGGTGTGCTAGATGGTGTCCGCTGAAGCTATTTTTGATTGTGTTCTCCTGTAATAATATAGTTGGATGTCTCTGGTGAGTTGGCTGTCTCTGGTGCATGGCAGCCAGGCTAGTGACGTTTTAGTTGGACCTCACAGAAATATCCCAGCTGTTGCGTGGACGGAGGGGGAATGAAAGCCAGAGCTCCTGTTTTAGGGAAGAATTTATATGATTTTACTTGCTGGTTAATCATTTTTAGCCACGAAATTTAAGGACTGAAGCAAAGTGTGACTTTTGAATTATGAGATTTAGGGCTGCAGCTATAGAGTTTTAATAATTGAAGCGATTAATTACCAATTAACCTGTTGATTACTTTCTCTCTAACAATAATGAAAAATGCCCATCACAACTCCCCAGAGCCCAAGGTGAAGTCTTCAAATTGCTTGTTTTGTCCGACCAACAGCCCAGATTTATTTTGTTTTTTAGTTACTATTATATAAGACCAATAAATGCAGCAACTCTTTAGATTTGGGAACTTGGAACCAGCAAATGTATGGCATCCTTACTTTATTTACAGGATAATCAATTATCAAAATAGGTGTTCATTTGAGTTCAAGGTGAGTTATTATATTGCTTGAAAAAAAGTCTTAACTATATTTATCTGACATATTGGGATGTAAGAAGAATAAGTAATCTAATGACAAGAACTTTGCAAACTTATAATTTTGAGCTCACAAAACATTCACACAAAAGCACTTTATGCCATATTGGAGAATTGTGAAAGTACAACATTTACAAGCTATGAACTCGTGGTCAGACGTGATGTCTTACATGTATACACGCCTGGCTGTGGCTGCCACTGGCACACAGTAAGCAATGACATAAACCATTTGCTGCAGCCCACAGAGACAATGCTGAGTCCGTGCACTCGTCCCTCATTGAAAGCAGCTTATCCGCAGAGAGCATAATTGATAATATAAATAAAGAGAGGACGGATGCTCCAGAAGTTTATCATGGGCTGTTTACATAATGTTCAATTCCGTTTTTCCTGTGATTTCCTGGACGTTACGCAGAAGCCTGAGATAGGCATGCAGAGGTCGGCAAGCAGACACACACACACACACACACACACACACACACACACACGGCATAGCACAGCACAGGACACGGTTGAGTTTGCACAAACAGAGGCTGCCTGTCCCTGAGTGGGACGTCCGTCCGCAGAGGTATGTGTAGCGGTCTGGGGAACAGAAGGGAGACCTGGGATGAAACACAGTGACAGCACTGGTATCTCATGATCTCAGTGTTGACTAACTTCACTTCATCACACCATCCATTTGTGGCTTTAAAAAAGAGCTGCTGCAGTTTGATAAAACTTGAAGTAATACTGTTTTAGAGTAAGGCCCTGGAAATGAAAGAATAAACTCCACTGTGCCTCTGATACTGAAACAGTTATCAGGGCTTCGGTTATTTTTCAATAAATCTGCGTGTGAAATATTGTGAAATTGACCCTTCAGTCAAGTAGTTTCTCATCAAGTCCAGTTGACTCCATGCTGACGTATATCTGCTGTAACTTTCTGCTCTAGGAGAGCTTTGTGTTAAGATGAATCCAAACTGACAGGACCTCCAAAAAAAGATCCATGTGAATTGTTGTTTACTCAGTTTTGCCTCCCTAAATGGTTGCCTGTAAATCGTGTGGTCCATTCCCACACATCTTAGGTATTCTGATTGATTAGTGGGAAAAGAGAGGCATTTTGCACAATTTGACAAGCTCCCACATGTCTGATTCCTGTTTGACAAATAGCGATTGTCCATTTGCAGCTACAACAGGCCTGTCAAGCTTTGTATTTTTTCACACATTAGCATGTCTGGCTAACTAGCTTACTTACAAAGACAAGGGGCATGACATTAGCTAACTATATTATTATGGGGTAACAGGTTTGTTTGTATGTTGTTTGGGTTTAGTGTCCTGCTAGTTTTTTGGTTTAGGGAAGTTTACAGTGCAACTCCACATTTCTCTCAAAAAACTGAAGCCATTTGAAATGATGAACATTAGTATATAGTATATAGATATGCTCTAGGGCGTTATTTCCACTGGGGACAGTGGGGACATGTCCCCCCCCCACTTTTCAAAATCCAGTTTGTGTCCCCCCCCACTTTCAAATTCAGTACAAAAGTGAGTGGGCCATTTTCAAAAAGACGTAGAAGTAGCAAAAAAAACAACAACCATTCAACATACTGCATTACAACGGCAATAGCAGTACTGTCTACAACATGCTCAACCAACAAAGCTTAGTCTAAAAAGGTTGTACACAACAGTATAGACAAAAACCTGTTGATTTGAACCTATTCAGGCTAAAATATATTTGCACCGGCAGAACAGCAGCATTGTCTCTGCACAGCACTGTTATACAATTAACCATTTTATTGCACAAAGTGGCAACTTAACATGAACCCAAACAGCAGAGAAGGCGTTTACATACTGCATGGCATAGAATAGCCTACGTCAGACAGAAATTGCACATGTAACATATCCTTTGTGCATTCATAACAGCATTGTTGCTTCAGGACTATGGTCAGATCACGAGCAGCATATGCGCTACCAGCAGTAAAAGAAAATCAAAGAATGAAAACTTCCAGCCAAGCATTGTTTGAATTATGAAAGATATAATGAAGTGACAGTGTATCGAGTCCACGGCAGTGACAGGATCAAAGAAAACAAAAAACGACGTTACTCACAGATACGTTATCTTCTTATTTAATGTGGGCAAAACACAAACGCATTTCAGCTAGAAGCCTTCATCAGTGTTCACGATTTCTTACTAAATAGGAAGGTTACTAGGTTACTTAAATAATAACAAAGGAAGCATGAAACAAGTTTTACTTAGGCTATGTGTAGACGGAAACGATCTGAAGAGAAAACGCAAAAGTGGCGTTGCGAAACCAAAACATGGTGAAGCGAACAACAAAAGCTGACAATTTTGTCTGGACAGACGAGGAGGTGGAGTTGCATGTTTGTATGATGATGACCGACACAGTCGACCGTGATAAGCCACAGCACAGCACCAACGGGAGCGCTACCAATATCCTGAGCCTCGCAGCCCTTCAGCCGCTGCTTGAAGCCGCTGCCACTCGCTCTCTCTCTTTCTCTTCATCCGCAACGTTGTAGCTTACTCTGGCTCAAATGAACAGCCTACATATGATCATCGAACTATAACAACCTTATCCACATTGTCGAAAATCATTTGAATATTGAGCCATTACATTGAAAATCTTTTAGATAACAGGAGCCTATAATTTCTGTAGCCTACTCCGTAACAACGGACTACCTGAACGCCTTTTTCTCGTCTCTCTCCACACAGCTGTCTTCAGACTTTTGCGTTTTTACCCTTTAGACGGGAACGCGACGGTGGAGTGTTTTTAAGATTTCCACTCTGGAGGGTGGTTTCACTTTTTTGCGTTTTTAAGCCCCAAAAACGCCGTCGCCGTCTAAACGAAAGGCACATCTGATAAAATATTTTGTCGTTTTCACCCGCGAGCGTCATCGTGTAAACAGGGCCTTAATGTTACCTCTGTGAGGGACAGCACTCAAACACACTCCTCTCGCTGATGGGCTGTCGCTCCGCTGGGGAAATGTCTGCACATGCTGCAGAAAAGCTCATCCTTATTCACACTGTATTCCATCCATTCCATTCCATATTTTTCATAACAAAACGTATTTTGATCAAACTTGGCTGGACGGGCCAGTGAGTAAAGTGGGCGGGACAGTGCCGCCCTGGCCCATTACTGACTACGCGCCTGGTACTATTCTTTCCGGAAGAATTTATCATTATGATCAACTTAATTATTTCCTGGATTTTGTATCACCATAGTCCCTAAACGTATGTAGAAATGCAGGAAATGGGATTCAAATAAAAAAAAATATTTTGGCGGACGACCCCCAGAGCACCTGTTTTGTGTGTGTGTGTGTGTGTGTGTGTGTGTGTGTCCCCATTTCTCAAACCAAAGTTACACCCTTGCATATGCTCCCCATATATGTGCCTTGTGTGAGAATGGAAAGCTAGACAGACTACAACTAAGAGACGCAGGGCTTAGTAATCAGTCAACTATCTCATCTAATACTATCATATGTATCTGTCTGTATAAGTTTTCCTGCACTATTTTCTGTATTGTAACTAATTTGGCCACTAGTTCATTGTAAATATGTTTTATTCCAAAGTGATTGAGATGTGCTATTCTCAGAAGTTGGCTTTTGGGGCAGACTCAAATGTAAATACAATCTTGGATGTTGACATGAATTTGCTGACACTAGTTTGTGTCCATCCTGGCCTTTTGCTGAGAGGGGATTTGCTATTTTCAGTCCTGTTTCTTGTGCCAAGACAACTGTTATCACCCTTGGGAGAGATAGGTACTTTCCCCAAAGAATATGCATATGCAAGCTTGTTAAAGCAAGAAACAAACATACTGGCACGAATGCAAGTATATATTTTTTTCTTGTCCAGAAAAACGCACAATTAATATACATTTATGTGACCAAATTGACTAAATGTTGATTTCTTTTTGTGAGTTTATGACTAGTTCTGTCTGTTTGTGTAGTGTGTGAGTCTTCACCGTGACATTTTCAGTGTACACACTTCCGTTCTGCTCCCCTAGCAATGTGCCTGTTCAGCACAATGCATTGTGGGATCCCTCTCCTTAATCCTGGGGTTAAAATTGAGTATACGTTCCCTGCAGCCATAACGAGCGCCGTATCGTCACAGAGGAGACCGGTGACACATCCCAATTACTCCTCTCTCCCTAAAGCTGATCAATCACTCCCAGAACCTTGTTAAAGGAGGATGGGGGAAGGATCTGACCGTGTGTATATGTGTGTGTGTGTGTGTGTGTGTGTGTGCGACCAGCAGATGATTTAAGAGCTGGCTGGAGCAATCAATATTTGAGCAGATATGAAATCTACAAACGCCATCCAAGGTGTATTTAAAATGATGTGAATCTGGGCAGTAGAATAAGCGCAATACAAATCATTAGCCGCTCACCCTATTGTACTGTAGCTTGCAGCTTTGTATGACATTCTGTGTGTGTGTGTGTGTGTGTGTGTGTGTGTGTGTGTGCGTGTGTGTGTGTGTGTGTGTGTGTGTGTATGATACCAATATTTGTGGCTACAGGCAGTTTTATATCTGTTAAATGCTTCATTGTTTCTCCTTGATGTTTTTGAAAGACTTTATGTCACTTATCGTCACGTCATTAATATTATTCTTAATTAAATGGGTTCCTTTCTTGTGGAAATGAGGAGCCTCAGAGTGTCAAACCGTGTAGTGTTGTTGTTGCTGCTACTACTACTACTTCCAACTACTGTCACGAAAATTAAAAAGAAAGAAAGAAAGAAAGGAAGGAGGAATAAAGAAAGCTATTTAGATCCAAGCTTGCATTAATTTTATTAAAGCCCAACAGCAATCATAGTTAGACCTGCATTAAAGCTTTAGTGCGTAACTGTTTGGTATTAATGAATGTCCTTTACATTCAAGCCATTGCCAAATGAGTTGCTACAAAGCTAATCAAGACTATCAGCTCCACACAACTGTCTCTGTATTTCTCAGTATGGCTATGTTCAGAAGATTGTGTCGTCCGGTGACTTTCCCGTGCAGGAACTCGAGTGAAGATTATTACCTTTTATGAAGAGTCCTAGCCTGACAAGCCAGACCCACATCAAGATGTTGGGTCTGGGAACTCACCATTGACGGAGCTCAATCCGAGGGGCGGGATAAAAGGTTGTCTTTCAAATTCCCTCTGCACACAATAGGATAGCGCTACAACCAGGCAGAGCAATGAAGAAGGTAGCGAAGCTAGTTGATAGATTAAACTTTTGCCGTATCCGGTCGGCAAAACTCTGAACACATCTTCCTTTTTTAAGAATGATTTCAGTGGCGTTCTTTGTTCTTTTCTCAAAGAAAAGCTCAACTCCCAAGTCTTCCAGAAGACCGCTGTTCCCAGCAGCAGCAGCCATAAGCCCGCCTACCGACTCTATACACGATGTGATTGGCCTGACCAGAGTTTGGTTTTTCCAGCTCGCAAGCCAACGGAGAGTGCCTAGACCCCCCTGGCTGCAAAATAAATTTGCTGCCACTAGGGTGCGTCTAGATTTCTAGGCTAGAAGAGTCCATCATGTTTTTTTAATCCTCCTACTAGCAACTGCGTTGAGGAGGAGTGGGGGCGTGAGGCTTGTATCATGTGGACGCTCCGACAGTTTTGTTGTCATTACTTATAATTCCTCATGGGGGAAACAGAAACTACGCACTATAGCTTTAATTTATGTTTTTGTCCACTTGGTGCCAGTGCAACAAGCTCACTGACATATTATTAAGTTATAAAGTTGAGATGGTGAATGTGTTAGCAAACACATGCCTACAGTAAATACCCATCCAGCAGACACAGAGCAGCATCCATTTTAAGTAGTTTTGCTTCCGTCACCACAAATGCCAATCCAATGCATATGCCAGTCCAATATTCTCCCAAACATTTAGCTCCGTTTTAGTTCTTCATTTGTTTACTAGCTAGTCGTAGATATAGAACAATAGATATGACATGACGTCATAACTAATGGGATAACTGTCCGCCATCTTACTAGGTTACTGTTTACAATTGTCACCTATAGGCAGCAAGTATGGTTGTGAGCTGTGCAGCACCTAACTGCTTTACCAGAAGGACCGAAGAGACCCTCGGAGGCTGGCATCACTTTCCACATGTCAGTAGGAGTAGATAGAGTATTTTTTCTCTTCTTTTTTTAACTATAAACACAGAGAAGTTGGTGAACTAGCTAGCTAGTTACGTTACCTAGTAACTGTTAACAGACCGGCTGAAATGTCAGTTATTGGTGACACTTTGATGGAGGCGCTTGTTGAAAAATATTTTACTCTGCGCCAACACCACATCACAAGCCAGTACAATCTTAAAATACATGGCCAGAGTCTGAGGAACAAACTGAACAACACCATCCTGTTTCAGGGCCAATAGGATGCTCAAAAACTCACAAAAATGTGTATGTATGTAGTTTCTGTGTATGCAAGTGTGCACGTGTGAGAGAAAAACATATCTTGCACTTATGTAAAGCAATTTATGACATAAATAAATGTATTAATAAATTACACTTGGATGTTTCTCTCATGTGTCTTATCGTAACTACCTCTCTATAGGCCATAATACTGAATCTATTTAGGATTTCTACATAAAAAAAACATTGTTTAATGTATATTAGCCATTCAGAATACCAAAGACAGTTTTTACATATTAAGTTAAGACAAAATTATTACCTGCAATATAAATGCAAAATTATGAGATTATCTTTATGATTGAATGAATTACTTGTTCTCTTGGAGCTATATCAATCAAAATTCCACCCAAATCTCTATTTTTTGGTTTCGTTCTAGAAAGGCACATTTGTCTTACGGTCATTACTTTGAATTAAAACCACTATTGATGTATTGGTCGAAAAATATAAGGATTATAAAGACAACATGAGCCTCTTTCCCCATTGGTTCCAATTGAAGCAATTCTAAAACTTAACCCTGGTAAGATGGGTGCCAAGTGGTTCCATTCTGGAATGGCAAGTCCGAATTACATGTCATATCTATTGTTCTATATCTATGGCCCCCTCCTCTCTCCTCCTCAATAGTATTTAAAGCTACAGACACAGAAATGGCACATACTAAGGAAAGCTCATAGTGGGACTGGCTCTAGTGGCTGTAATTCTGGACCAAGGCTGAATTTCGGGAAAGAGACTTCAGATACAGTATTAGGGGACCACTAAGGCCTATATAAAAGAGACTTCAGATACAGTATTAGGGGACCACTAAGGCCTATATAAAAGAGACTTCAGATACAGTATTAGGGGACCACTAAGGCCTATATAAAAGAGACTTCAGATACAGTATTAGGGGACCACTAAGGTCTATATAAAAGAGACTTCAGATACAGTATTAGGGGACCACTAAGGCCTATATAAAAGAGACTTCAGATACAGTATTAGGGGACCACTAAGGTCTATATAAAAGAGACTTCAGATACAGTATTAGGGGACCACTAAGGCCTATATAAAAGAGACTTCAGATACAGTATTAGGGGACCACTAGGGTCTATATAAAAGAGACTTCAGATACAGTATTAGGGGACCACTAAGGCCTATATAAAAGAGACTTCAGATACAGTATTAGGGGACCACTAAGGCCTATATAAAAGCATCCAAAAAGCAGCATGTCATAGGACCTTTAAAAAAATATATTCCAGGGCCTTAAAACTTGGGTTAATGACTGCACTGCAAGTGTATTCCTTGTTTGTATTGTGTTTGATTTTATCTTATTTATTATGTCCTTATGTAAGGTATTTTGAATTTTTTGGAAAGTATTTTCACAAAAACCTTGCTTCCCTTGCCTATAATACCCAAACAAAAACATTTCTTAATGCTAGTGCAGTGCACTTGACTACCTGCAATGCCTGTATCACATCATGTTGTATCACTGTGTTTGGACGTTATTAGCTGGGTGGATGAGTAGACTTGGTCCTGTGTCTGAAATGTCTCTTGCACTATAGCAGCAGGTAACACATCTAACAAGTCACTGTGGGATCATAACACTGCACTGTACTGGATGTGCATTTTAGTGTTGTTACACTTCCTGTTAAGTGAACATTGTGTCATTCTCATTCTTAAAATATTTAGGTTTTGTGGGTTAGGTTAAAGGTTAAAGTTAACCGTAGAGTACGGAGGATTATGGTAGTAGGGGTTAGGGAATAAATACTCTCAACAGTAAGACTTCACAAGAATAATAATATCGGTGTAGGAGCATGTGTGTTTACGTGATTGTATTCTTGTCTGTGTTTTGACTCTGGTGTGTTTGAGGGAAAGCTCAAGTCCCAAGGCCCAGTGTGTTGAATAATGGGACAAGATTGTGTGTGTGTGTGTGTGTGTGTGTGTGTGTGTGTGTGTGTGTGCGCCAGTAACACACTCAGCACAACTTTTCTTTTCTTGCCAGACAAATGCATCACTTGAAGAACATATAGGGCCCTATCTTGCACCCAGCGCGGACTTTTCCCTCCACGGACTCACGTTGGTAAATTAGGGAATGAACTTGCGCTCCCGGGGGCGGTTCAGCAAAAAGAGGAGGTGTGTTCTGGCGCAAACGTTCCCTAGTGCTATTTTGCAGTTTCAGAAAACAATTCTGCACGTTATTCAGATGCTATTTTAAGGTCGCATGCTTGGCCGTAATGTAGAGTGTGCACACCGCGCATACATGTTACTTCTCTCATCTCACGGACCCAGCAGTTCCCATTTTTGCAAACCATACAAGGAAAAATATGACCTTGTTTTACACAACATTTCCATGAATCATGGATGTGTTGATGACATAAATGAGGAAATATTAGAGGACTTAAGGAGATGTGATGTTGAACTGCATGTGCCGATGCCACTTAACCCAAATGCCCCAGCAGCAGCAGCACGGGAGAGGAGAGACAGAAGAGCTGCATCGTCTATAGTGAGGTCATCTCGGTCTAATGTTAGACTACATTGCAAAAATATCACCATGCATTCATAACCTCGTGATTCAGTGAGAGTGAGCCCAAAACATCGGAAAGTATGTTTCTGTGACATTTCTTTATTTACATTTTGACACAAAGAAAAAGCAAACGTCGGTCTCCTCGGCTGTGAACCGCCCCTGGCGTGCGCCCATGGATGTATTAAGAGCGTGCTCCTAGCAAATCTGCCATTATAATGGCAATCCGCCATGGAACAAGCGCACCTGCTTTTAAAGGGAATATGAGATAAGGCTCTGATTGGTTTATTGCATGTTACGCCCAAACCACAACTATGAGTAATGTAGCTACTTCAGACCACCCCATTTTAGATTTGCGCCCGGCGTAAGAGTCATTTATCCCGCCGGCATAATAGCAACAGCGCCCGAGATCCACCCACGAAGCTACTTGCGTTTGGAGTTTGATACTAGCATTTCAGATCATTAAAATAGGGTCCTTAGTCTTTACCGTTCAGCACAGACATATAATTCATCAAAAAAAGTAAAGAAAAAAGAAACATCTGTCACTGAAATAATCCAAATGGAGGCCCTGCATCATCAGCGCCTCTGAATATTTATTCATCACTTAAAGATCCCTTTGGTGCGTTTCATTGATTTGTTTTCTGTTGTAATGTGAGCAATGGGTGATTGAATTGTGCTGAACCGGCATTTCTTTAAGCTTTTCTATTAGGCTGATATTTTTGATGGGGAGGATGGGGGGGGTTGGATCATTACCCATCTTAACCACAAACACCAGTAAACAAGACAGAGACGTGGCCAGGATGAGTAATTCACAGCTGCAATCTCATCAAGACATAAATCCTTATCTTTGGCCAACATATTGACAGTCAGAGGATAAACAATCTTTCAGCCGTTGGAATACGTTTTTCTTTTTCTTGCAGCTCTATTTTTGTGATTTTTCCAAATGTACCTCCCTTCACTCATTCTGTATGCTCACCTCACCTTCTCTCCCTACTATCTTTTGCCCCGAAACAGAAACCTGAGTAACAACAAGATCTCCCTGCTAAGGAATGGCTCCTTCTATGGCTTGGCTGCCCTAGAAAAACTGTGAGTACTTAAATCAAGCTCTCTTTACTGTTTTGTCCTCCCCAGAGTCCTAATAGCTGTCATCACAGGAGCCGTATCGCTCTGTAGCATGGACAAGGCAAAAGGCAAAATGGTGGGGAACTAAGAGGTCCTTGTCGGGGGTTTACTCTGTAGAAGGCTTGCCAATGGCTTTCACCCCTCAGCCTTAATGCTTAACCTCAATCGCCGCAGTAAATGTCTTAAAATGGATAATATATATCATAATTTAAAGGCTTAATGCAGTGCGCTGTGACACATGGACTGACTGCGCCGAGTCCATGTCGATGAGTCCCATATCTTATACAATTTCCCGGAGGCCTGTTTGCATGCAGCCTGATGATGAGCTCTTGTTTTCCCGCCTGCCCCCTGAAGTCAACTATTGATTGCCTTCAGCTCCGTCCAGCCCAGTGATCACTGCTTTTCTACCTGATTGTGACACTGACATTGGCTGATGATGAGGAAATCACACAGGGGCTGAAATCACACAGAGCATGGCTTAATAACTCTCTCCCTTTCAGTCAATCATCCTCAGATGTATGAACGCACACTCTTGCTCACATAGAGCACACATATTAAGCTCACACACACACACACACGCACAGGCTACCTCAGCGACTGCTGAATATTATACATATAAGTCAGTTGACCCACGTCTTCCTCACTACTTGACAGTTAAATTCAGATTGTCAGTGGAGTAATTCTGCCCTTCTTCCACTCCTTTTTGGGTGGCTATGTCACCGGTCAACCTATAGAGAATGATGTCACCTGTCTCCCTGGGCCTTATTAGTGCCATTAAACAGTTCTGCCGTCTTCTCCCCAGCACTGGAGTGATGGAGAAATGATTGCAAGGCTTTTAAAGACACTCAACCAAAGGGTTGTGGAGGCTAACCTCTTGGAGCAGCACTTTGCGTGCCCTATCCCTTTCTTCACCTCGTCTCTCTGGGTACAACCTGTCCATCCGTGCCGCCACATGCAGCATTTGGCAGAGATGTGTCTGCCGCTAGCAGTTGATGCCAAGCCAGGTAGCCTCAATGAGTTGAAAGTGGCGGCCAGCTGTTCCCTGGTCTTGCCCAGCCGAATTTTGCCTCGCCTGCCTGCCTGCCTGCCTGCCCGGCTGACGTACTGGGTTGTGGTGAATTGGCAGCTGATTGATAAGCTTAATATCCCTGTGTCTGTGTGTGTGTGTGTGTGTGTGTGAGAGAGAAACATGGTGAACCCAGAGCAAGTTTTTCTTTTGTATGTAGTGGAAATAAAATGAGGTTCTCTTTATTAAAGCAGTGGTTCCAAACCTTTTGGATCTGAGGTACCCCTTCAGGCCAGTCAGATGAACTCATTTAGAATCAGAATCAGAAAGGGCTTTATTGCCAACTACGTTTTTTGCACATACAAGGAATTTGTCATGGTGTTGGTGGTGCATGTCACGCACCCCTTTCATCAATTCCCAATGTGTTTCAAATGTAAAAGGATTACACAAAGGTGGATATTGTTATTTTTTTCATACTATTGAACAATATTTAGGTCGGTTGGGCATGAAATCATACTACAGTACTACTACTTGGAGTGAAGCACGAATGTTTCGACCGTTTATCCATTACTTTTACGGTAGCTAACTATTTAGTCAGTACTTTTAGCTAACAATTTCAGCGGCTTATGCAATTAGTCAGTTATTTCCCGAATCAATTCGATTACCATTCACAGGGTTCCGAAATTTCAGTTACAATACCAATTTTGCTTGGATATAAAAGAGGTTCTCAGAGAACCTATGCTGTAAATTGTATAGGCAAGAAGCAACCCTCAAATATTTATAATGTACAATGCTAATGACTACATTAAGAACTGACCCCCAAAAAGTTTGGTCTTCTTCCTATATTAAAAGATTGATTTGGGGATTTTATTAATCAATATCAGATCACTCAAAGATTCATTTTAATTTGAGAATCAATTATTTTAACCCAACCCTATATGCAGTAATTGTTGTTATTTGAATCAAATCATAATTTCAATTTTCTTTCCTTTTATATTAGTTGAGCTGCTCCACGTACCCCCTGGCAACAATAGCAGTAACCCCCGGGGCACAAGTACCCCTGGTTAGGAATCACTGTATAAAGGGTTAGTTTGCCCAAATTTCGACAACATAATTTCTTGTTCACTCCTGGTGGTAACCACTGTAGCCATGCAGATCATTTCATTTGTTCTGGCTTTGAGACATGTTTTTGTCTCCACGTTAATACAATGGAGGAATTACATTGCTAAAGCTCTAGCATGGCTGAATATCACTAAGAGTAAGAGAGAACATTGTTTTTTTTCTAGCATTTGGGTTAACCAACCGTTTACTCAACGGTCAGAGGATGTAAAGCTGGTCGCCCTCAAGGGGGTAAACGAGCATCCGAAAGCGTACCTCCAAGGGGATGTTCATAGGCATCCCGTTGACTGCCATTCATTTTGGCGTCACTTTGACAGCAAATAACTTTACATCTGAAGCGTTTAAAGACTCTATTTGTCTATTGTTTATTTCTAAAGAAACACAACAATGTTTAAAAGGCTCCATTACCTTGTATCTCACGTTATGGCCCCGTAGCAGACGTTTTTGTAAAAAGCAGACTTTCTGTCGCACGGTAGATAAATTACTATATAGTCAGGAGAAGCTCGCAGGCAATCGGGGGGGCATGGAGGCATACAATCAAGGGAGAAGCCCATAGAGAGTCCATGAAAAGCATACATAATAAAACAAAATATTTCGGCAATGTTTTGATGGATTGGAAATACTTCGGTATGTGGCAAGTGAATTCATATAAAGTAATATTTATCCACAAACAGATTTCTCTTGGCACGGCTACCAGAAGACGTACAAATTTCAGACAGGTTGCTCACGTCACATCTACGTCATCAAGCTCAGTTTGAGGCTACGCAGCACGCTCAGCCATCACCGGAAATGCGCTTCTAATAGACTTCACTGGTCTCCGTCGAAGTGTATGTCTATGGTCGCCCTTCATGATGTTGCATTAATTATTTTAGCTTTGCAACTTATTAAACCTTACTTGGTGCTACATCTGAATACTTATCATCACCATCAGCATGGCATGCAAGTCAAAAGCACATCAGCAACTTTGTTAATCCCCCTAGGGGGAAATCTTTTAATGTGATTTGTCTCTATAGCCCAGAAAGCGTCCTCTTAATGGAGGATCCCTGTATGTTAGATGATGGCCTGGATTCCCTCATATGGACGCAAGCCCATTACCATCAGCCAAACTGGGTCCCATGGGAGCAAAGCAGGAACAAAGCCCATCACTGTTCTCTGGTCAGGACACTGAATGTAGCTTTTGCCGATTCATCATGGGTTCCCACCCCAGAAGCCCTCAGTTTGTGACAGATCTGTGAGAATCGGACGAGGCTGGTATATTTTTCAGTTTCCCAAAGCTGAGGGATGATGTTTCTATAGATACTGTTGGATTGGAAACACATTTCATGGCCACGCCATAGGCCACGCCCTATCTCGCAATGTTAAGAAAAGTGGCGGAGGTAATGAAGAAGAAGTGTTGCAGTCTGTTCCTTCTTGAATTATACACTTTTCACACCTAGGATAAAAACAAATACATAGTTAAATGTAACAGACAGTTATTTTAGTGTTACACAGTCCATCTCTATCTAGTTCAAACAACAAAATAAAATCCATAGTTTAGAATTATATCTTGATATAACGGTAGAAAGTTTTCAGATTGTCCAATTGTTTGCACTGCTGTTGAGACGCTCCTATAACTCCTATAGGCTACAAGCATATTGTGTGTCTTACAGTAGTGGTTATTTTTATTGTTGTGGCAGTGGGTGTGACAGGCGCTTTATTCTCAGCAGGCTGTCTAAATGTTTTTTTTATTGAGAGCAGCAAGTCAAGTTTTTTTTTTTTTTTTTGACCAAACTTTATTTATTTAGCCTGAGCAATTTAGAGGCAGGCTGAATAGGCTGAGTGGACCTCGGCTCAGGGCAGAGACGGTATCAGAATTCAGAGTGCCGTCTGCAATTGCTCATTCTGAAAAGTAGATGTCAGAGGTGTGAGGAGGAGGCGTCCTTTCAAAGGTTTTGCAAGTCCTGTTGTTCCCATCGGGCAGGTGACGTTTATTCGGTCTTCCTCGTGAATGCGTCCCCCTTTGGAGGTGATTGATGAGGGCGTGGTTAACCGCTGAAGGATGCATCCTCTGGCTTGTTGAGCATAAGAATGCAGTGGCGGAATGTAACTAAGGCTATATTTACATTGCTACGTTTTGGCTTTTAAAGTGCTCATATTATGCTTTTTGGCTTTTTCCCTTTCCTTTATTGTGTTATATATCTTTTTTGTGCAGTGGTGCAAAAAGTGGGTATGCGCTATATGCGGCGCATAGGGGCGCCGACCATGGTAAAAAAGCGATGCAGCAAAGCGATGGTAAAAAATATATATATATATATATTTTCAAATTATTTTTTGGGTAGCTGCTGTTGTGCGTTTCTAAATTATTTCTGCATTTCCTCAATATTGTGTTATTATATAACATTTTAGAGGACTAACAGGCTAGAGTAGGCGCCCTGTCTCATAAGATTCTATCATAGAATGTTGACATAGAAGAGGGAGCGGGGAGCGGGTGGGCGCTGTGTGAGCAGGTACAAGCGTACGAGTAATGAGTTGTTGGGGGCTAAAAATAGAAAAAGAAAGAGGGAAAATGAGATGGCATGTCCAAGGATGTGACAGCTTTTAAATAAGTGGATAGTGAAAGGCAACAGGTAGGATTTAAAGTGTGACGTCTGTGTTTGGAGGCTTGCAAATGTTCATGTTAACAGACTAGCTAGTGTTACTTTGCTAACACTGGGAATGTAGCAGCCAAATGGGGGTTTACCATGGAATCATGCATATATTTGCTACCAAACTTGGAGGCTTGCAAATATTCGTGATAACAGACTATTCTCACTGTTCTCAGACTGGCTAGTGTTTGCTAACACTAGCAGCTTAAGTGGGGTTTACGGCTAGCTTAATGCAAACCAATGTTGCTTATGGCTACATTTAAATTTTGGTTAAACCCTATGGTACCAATCCCATGCATGACATATCTTAATTTTATTAAGGTAAAATAACAACTGGTAAATATAAGGTAGCATGCACAATAAATGACAAGAAGCTGGAAAACATAACTTATGCAATAACTCTGGTTTACCGTGGAATCATTAATATATTTTGTTTTACCATTAGCTGTTCATGTTAGCTGTGCTGTTAGACATACAGGCTGTAGTTGGGTGACATGGAAGCTGTAATTACAGGGTCACATCTCTCTCTTTAAAGGTCTATGCTAAGTGGCTCTCCATATTTGTACTTTTTACAATCCAAAATGTGACTGTAATTTCAACAGCAGCACAACCTTATGGCATAACATCACTAGGCTGATAAGAATTGAATTTAGGCTGCTATATTTATCAGTGAGTTCATTTCATTCAGGTGTGAGGATGGTGGATCAGGAAAGACAGGGGAAGGCAACAGGTAGGTCTAACATTAGGTGGAAGTGTAGGGGGAGACACTTGATACCAACAGATTCATTTTTTTATATTATTAATATGGAAAAACTAATATAGAAAAGATATTACATAATGTTTGTTTGACAATGTCTTAGTGGAGAAGAACACAGGCAAGGAGTGAATGAGACAGACATGAGGTTGGCGATGGCATCAAGTAGAGATGAGACCAGTGATGACATCAGGTAGGAGTTCTATTAGACCACACAAAACTAAATGTCCAGTTCAAGCTCCGTGTCCTCCTCACATTCGTTTCATTTTGCACTCTAACGTTAGTGTTGCTTACAGATGAAGTCTGATTACTTCTAATGCTAAATCGAAATAATTTAACATGTTTTGTTACATGCTATTAGGCTAATCTTGCCATTGCGAATGAAAAATGCATTTCTATATCAAAACCCAGCACATGTGGGAAATATAACAATTAGCTTATGTCTGACAGCGGGGACGTAGTAAACAGAACACAAAGAACACAAATTTAAACATCCGCAACACATATGCTCGAATGCCATCAATGATGATTTATTTATTGTAATGAAAATAAAGTACATTTATATGTGTATATAGATACCATATACTTATTTATATTTATGCTGGGCCTACAGGGACTGATATACTTTAAAATAAACCTTTATTATTTAAACCCCATACATGATGATGTCCGGCACACTTATTTTACTTGTTTTTTTGTTTTTTTTGGGGGGGGTGCCAAAATTGTGACAGAAAACACAGTTTACAAACTGCTCCAAACAGCTCTATTGTAGTCCAGCCTTTACTTCCGTGACGAACGTGCATCACTTTGCCGAAGGTCTCCGTTTGCGGCCGTTGAGACTGCAACACAACCCCGGAGATTCCAAACCAAAACGGGTCAGAAGTGTTTTCAAATGTTCTCTGAAACGCCAGAGCAGGGGGGACTGCCAGGTGTAAACGTAGCAAAAGATATGTTTTTAAACCAAAACGTAGCAATGTAAATGTAGCCTAAGTACATTTACTCAAGTATTGTACTTAAGTACAAATTAGAGGTACTTGTACTTTACTTGGGTCTTTTCTTTTCATGCCACTTTCTACTTTTACTAGAAATATTGTACTTTTTCCTCCACTGCATTAATCTGACAGCTTTAGTTACTTTACAAATTGAGACTTTTGCACACAAAACACATGTATATAATATACCATGTTTTATTATAAATTAAACTACCCAACAATATACAGGCCTTCAAGTCCAGCTGAAATGATTAGACCATTAAACACAGAACAGTTTGGATCGTTTCCAGTTTCTAAAATGTGAGGATTTTTCTGCATTGAGTACTTTTACTTTTAATACTTTAAGTACATTTTCCTGATGATACTTAACATACTTTTACTTGAGTAACATTTTCAATGCAGGACTTTTACTTGTAACAGAGTATTTTTCCAGTGTGGTATTAGTACTTTCATTTAAGTAAAGGATCTCAATACTTCTTCCACCACTGTAAGAATATGTGACAGACTCCGAGAGCAGAGTGCCGGTAGGTTATTAGCGGGTCAAAGGTCAGATGTTATTAACTGGGACAGCAGACAAATGAGAGTATTATTGACCCGTCTGAATCAATTGATGAAACACTTGATTAAAGCAAGAGGTCACTCAATCTATGATTTTAAATACATATTAGTAAGTCGCTTTGTCAATCAGGAACCATGCCATGATGTCAGTGTAAAAATGTATTTGTTCTTAATTCATTTCAATTCAATTTTATTTATAGTTTCAAATCATAACAAGAGTTATCTCAGGACACTTTACAGATAGAGTAGGTCTAGACCACACTCTAGAATTTACAAAGACCCAACAATTTCCCACGAGCAAGTATTAGGTGCAACAATGGCGAGGAAAAACTTCCTTTAGGCAGAAACCTCGGACAGACCCAGGCTCTTTGTGGGCGGCATCTGCCACTGCCGGTTTGGACACAGACCTCTGTCTAACTGCGTGTCAGTTACTGCTCATGCACACACATTCATTCTCCCTTGTGGGGGGAGGGGCTTAGGAGAGCGTTTGGGGCTTTAGCGGAAAGGGGGGAGGGACTGAGAAGTTGTCGATGTTCACATTTTTGGGCTAAGTCCTGGATCTTTACAATCCTACCTACGGCACCTTTAAATTTCCTGAAAATAAAAAATAGAAATTAAATGTAAAAAGACCATTTTCTTTCTGCTCTTATACACAAATTATGGTTCATTCAATTTTCTATCCTTTACTGATATTGCCAAAAGTACACGTTCATTATAGTTTTTATTAAGGACGCTGAAAAAGTACCAACTATTTAATCTCCCAGAACACATTATGGCTCATTTTAACAGCTACCTTTTCAGTCGTTTTAAATTAGTTCTGTGCTCCACTGTAGGTCTGATGTTAGAGAGCAGTTATGTAGTTCACCAAGGGTGAAGTATCTAGATTTCCCTTTAGTGTGTAAAAGCCTGGCTGCTTTTTTTTGTATCTGTTTACCTGAGAGGACATGAAGTAAGATAATGCCTTAAATGGATCAAAGCGTACTCTTGTAATATGAATGGCTTTATTGTTATTTTATAAGAGACCGTTGCTGGGTCACAGTTGAGGCAAAACATGTGAGCACCATGGGTTTAAGAGGTTTACTGACTAAGTTTGGAGAGACAGAGAGGACAGAGTCTTCTTCCTCCTCTTACCTCTCTCCTGTGTTTCACTTCTCTCTGCAATTACAAAAGTAGCAGATGGATGCTGGAAACCTCATCATTTAGTAGAAAGATTTACAATATTTATTTCCATCTTGGGAGTTATTTCTTGTTTTGTTATGCTATTTAAAAAGATAGCAAGAGAGCAAGAGGCCATGCATCAAAAGCTTCTCTTGGAAGAATTTGCTTCACACTCTCCTTGAACTTTTGCTTCATTCTGATAGAAATATCTCATACTGATTAAAACAGTAGTTCCAAAATAGGACACGGTTGCCGAGCTGTTAACCAAGACAGTATCTTCTTCACAGTTCAGGGTTTCTTCGAGCTTTCCCTCCATCTGTTGTGAAAATTGCTTCTGCTGGTTTCATGTGACTGTTTTCATTTTTGCATGTTGGCAGAAATAAAGGCGTCCTCTACAAAAGTGACTAGCTTTTTCCCCTCCTTTTTGTAATCTCTACAATCTGAGAAAAATCACTCCAAATATCTCATAAGCACTGCTCACCCACCCACTGCGAATAAATTGCACTCCAGCGGTGTTTGATAAATGTTGATCATCACCCCAACTAGGTTCTGACTGTGGAGCTGTTTAAGTGGCAAAGGCTCACTTCTTTTTTTCTTTAAAAACCTTTGTGATATTATATATAGTATATAGTATAAATCTATGCAAAATATTACCAGATTTACATTGATTTCTGTTGACTGTTTTAAATAGGCTATTTGATTGTGCTGTACGTCTTGCCGAGAAGGTTGAATAATGAATTCAAGCTTCATAGTGCGTTCCATTTGTACTAGGATATCGGATTTTCCGAGGTCAAAGTCGGGAACACGCCCCCTGACCTCGGATTTCCAAACTCGGAACTCCTCGGAAAACCTCGCAGTACCCCGAGTTCAAAATCCAATATGGATGCCCCGTGCATCAACAGTCAAAGCTGTAGTAACGTACAGTTATTAGCACTTCTGTCTTATTTGTGTCTCACTATAGTTGTAAACACAGTCCTGTTCTTCTATCTGTGGACATGTCACGCTGTTTGTATGCACAAAAAACAGCTGGTATATATCAACTGGTATTGCTAACAATGGCTAGAACCTGGCTAGAGCTATCCCCACAATAAAAAATCAGAGTTATAAATGGAACCCATTATTAGGCCTTTAGGCCTTACAATATGTAATAATACAATAATGCAAACACACAAAGAGGAAAGCCATTGCTGTTTGATGCTCTGGCAGCGGTAGCTACAAGCCAGTCACGATACATACACATTCAGACTGTTTAATTGGAGTGAACTGTCTGAGTGTCCACCTTGTTTCCCCTCCTCAGTAAGCTTCCAACACATATTCATTTATAATCCAGTAGGTGGTTATTTGTCTCCGTGAGTGTTTGCTGTGATTCAGAGTGTGTGGCCAGGCCTTCCCTCAAAGCATCTGCAAACGGAACCTTGAATATTTAACATGTGAACAAATGGTTTTAATAAACAGATTCCACAGTAGCATCAGGGTTGATGCCAACATATGTTGCACATAGTCTTGTTAATGACACAGCCACTTAGAGTTTTGACATTGAGGATGAGAGACGCAAAGGATTTGCTGCATGCTATCTGCCTCCATCTTAGTCTCCACTCAGGCTGCACAAACTAATGGTTTTCGTTCAATAAATCTGTGAATCTTGTCAATTTTTGTGAATCATTTAGGCTTAATGAGGCTGCACTTGCAGCTAAATGCTAACATCAGCAATGCCCGACATGCTGCTCACTCACGTGCTGATGTTTAGCAGTCATAATGTTCACCATCTTAGTTTAGCCGTTTAGCATGCTAACATTTGCTAATTAGCACCAAACACACAAGTACAGCTGTGGCTGATGGGAACGTTATTAGTTTTGCAGGTATTTGCTCATAAACCAACGTATTGGAAAAATTCCGACTTTGACCTGATGATGGTGCTATATGAAAAGTAAAGGAATCACCAAAGTTATTACACCTCTTCCTGGGGAGGACATGCATGTTTGCACCAAATGTCATGGTAATCCATCCAATAATTGCCAAGACATTTCACTTAAAACTACAAATGTCAACCAGCAAATATTTGGCATTTTTCCTGGACTAAAACAATTATTCAATTACCAAAATAGTTGCTGAATTCTGTCAATTGAATACATAACTAATTGAATAAAATGACTCTCCATTTTCTAGTCTAAAATATGATTAAAACTGGATGTAGTGTTGAGTGTGCATGTGTGTGTCTGGCCTGATTATTAGCCCTCTACATGTGAGAGTCTTCTTGTTTACTGGAAACAAGGTGCCTTTACTCACACACATCCTGCTGTAGACACCAACATGCCACTGAGAAATATGATGCACTAACTAACTAAATACTAATGACTGTGTGTCGTCGTCTCATTTCATTAAGTGCGCATACAATGGGATACATCACGCAGCATCACTTTCCATTTGGATGAGTGCCCAAGTGGCCGCAGCAAGCTACAGTTTTATTTGCTCATGTACTTCATGTAGAAATTGACCTTTTGTGAATCTCATTGTGATAATTACATCAACATAGAGATCTATTTAACGATGCTCTGCATGATTTAATACTGTTTGCTATCACAGAGAAAGCATTGCTCTGTCTTTTCCTGCAGCATGTGTGTGGTCTGGTCAGTGTTTATTTTATTTTATTTTTTTTACTCGCAGTGAGTGCATGTGTGTGTGTGTGTGTGTGTGTGTGTGTGTGTGTGTGTGTGTGTGTGTGTGTGTGTGTGTGTGTGTGCATGCCTCCATATCAGTGTGACTGTGTCATGTGGTAATCATCCAAATTCTAGAGGAATCTGCCCATTAGTGTCACATATAGCGAACAAGCTGATATCCTTGAGGTTGCATGGCTGGGGAGAAATTGAGCAGGCTAAGATATACAGTGCAGTTTAAATTAATTGGGAAGCACTTCAGTAGCTTTTCAAACATTAACCGCAAACGTTGGAGTCTATACTGAGGGCTGCTCCTGTTCTTCAAACATGCAGGGCCTGAGGGAGTAGAAAATGGCTATTGTTTAAACATTTATCTCATTTGAGCTGCTCCAGCTGTATCTACAGTGGATAAGTGGGTGGACAAGTCTCCCCAAAGGTAGTTATCATTTGTTTGTATGTGTGTGTACCATAAATTCTCAAATAGTAGCCAGGGCTTTTGTTGACCTCAACTGAAGAGAGAACCTCTTTGTTTAAGTCGGGCTTAAATTTTCAAACCCAGCACTTAGATTTTATTTCCCCTGTTCTAAACGTATATTAAATAGACTCTATTTCTGATTAACTCTGCTTGACTGTGTTAATATGATGTTGCTGTTTACTTTTTACTGCAGAGCCAATGCTTTTTTATATCTGTTTTATATTAAAAGCGGCATAGTCTTAGCAGAATGTTAAAGTACAACAACAACAACATCAGATGGGCCTTTTTCACAGAAGACCATTTGACTTGTCACAGTAGGAAAAACACAGGTGTAAATAATGAAATGAATGTTGGCTGAATTCCATTTAGCTTCTTTGAGTTCAGACTAATCAATTGGTAGTAGTTCTACACAAAAGAATCATGCACGAGCAGAGAGCCGAGTGATAGCCGCTGCTCAGCGGGGCAACTGCTCAGCGCACCTCGTTTTTTTTTTCGGAGGCAGACCAATAAATTAGCACAATAAAAGGACAAAACTTGCCCAAAAACAACAACCGGCTATGTACTCGGCCAATCGCCAACATATTAGTCCTGTCGCCCAACCCTAGCGCAGCATTTCAATGGTCATTTGGAATTTGATTGTCAACATTATGACTGAAGCCTTGAAGTTTTAAACTATTCGGTACAGCTCTAATAGATTTGCAAACATATGGATGCACTTTGTCAAGTGGAAACCGGGACCTCTTGAACTCATCAGAGCTGCTTCTTCCTAAATGCAAAGGGAGTGTTGCACCAAAGACAAGTTAAATAAAATGTGTTCAGAGTAGAGTAAGAGACAATTATGAAATTCTGTCCAGCGTCCACGAAAAACAGCACTTGAGAGCTTGATTCCAATACAAACTTCACAACATGATATATGCACTGCAAATAATTCTCACAATTTGTTTTGGGCTGTTTGGAGTGCCAGACGCGTGGAGCTTACGTTACGTGAGGACATTACAGATCATGCCAGACAGTTAATCACAGAAAAGGATGCTAAATGGACTTTCAAATAGTTTCCTCTGATTGTTGAAACTTTTTGGCATCCATTCTGTTGTATTATGTGGCAGACCCCACCCGTCTGGAGCACACAACCATAATTTATAACATTTATTTGCAGATACTTGTTGGCTCAGGTTTGATGTCTGTAAAAGTTTGTTGTGTTGCCCGCCATCGTTTGTTTTATGTGGCTTTATAAATTACCTCATACACAAAGTCAGGAATTCATTATCTTTAAGTGAATATTATGATAGCAGTATATGATCCATCGCAGCGGGGATTCAGATGGACATGTATGTACGGCAGCAACTAACGATTATTTTAATTTTCGAATCATCGGTCGATTATTTTCTTGATTAATCGATTAGTTGTTTGGTCTATAAAACGGTGAGAAATGTGGATCAGTGTTTCCCAAAGGCCAAGATGACGTCCTCAAATGTCTTGTTTTGTCCACAACTCAAAGATATTCAGTTTACTGTCACAGAGGAGAGAAGAAACTAGAAAATATTCACATTTAGGAAGGTGGAATCGGATCATTTTAATTAATCGGAAATCAAAATTGTTGGCGTTTCATTTAATAGTTGACAACTAAGTATCCCATGGAACCTCATCCAAAGACTCAACATTGCAATTCAAAACTGTAATTTGAAATGTTCAGCTTTTAATATGATTATTATTGATTTTCTTTGATTAGGTTGAGAGTTAGGGGCCCTTTCAGGCCATTGGAGTTCTTATGAAGTTGTCCCATATGATTGTCTCTGTCGACGGTTTTATGCACATTATAGAATTGGATTCAGCGTGCTCTGATATTCTTTGTACAGTAGCACATTTCCTGTATGTAGACTCCCTGAGTAGTGACCTCTGACGCCTGAATTAGGCAGACACAGTAAGGTTGAAGGTTCTGAACATTCAGCAAATTCAGAGAGGGCAGATCAGTGAGCTGCAAGACGGTTTGAAGATAAATGGAGGTGCTGCAGGCACAACTCATGACCTTTAGACCTCGACCCTTCGCACGCTCTTTGGTAGCATAATATACATGATCAAAGACAATTTTGGATGAGAGCGGAGATGAGAGCCAGCCCTTGGCCGGACTGACTGGACCAGGAGGTTAGTCTGTCAGGAAGGTAACTTCAGTTGTCTTCCTAAGGCGTGCTACACCTTGCTGTGCGAATGATGACTCCTGCAGGATGTGATTAGTTATTCTGATTGCGGAAAGTCAGCAGAAATAGAAAGCTGGTGTATTCAAGTGTTGAGGTCAAACTGAGCACACAGATTTATTTATATACCAGATTAAGAAAAATACGTTTAACACTTTCTTAGCTAAAACAAGACTAGGTGTGGACTAATGTGGATTCCTGGATATTAAATGTCCATCTGTAGTGGTCCCAGTAATATGTGCTTGTTGTGTACTGAAGTAGTATTTCAAATTACATGGTTAAGATACATTTGAAACAAATAATTGAGGACTGCTTTAATTATAATTAATTCAATGCAATGCAATAATATATATATATATATATATAACAATAATTTGTTGTTCTGGATTGCTCATATGAAGTGTGTAATTAATGTTACTTTGTCAAACAGACCAGACCATTCCTGGACAAACTGAAACCTCCACTGTATATTTGCTCCCATCTCACCACTTTACTGTTTATTTCTTCCCTGCTCTCTTTGGTGCACCGATAATAATGATGATTTTTTTTCCCCCTTTCTTCATAATGTGTACTCCTTTCTGTTATTTAAGTAGTTTATCTTATCTGTTTTAACTCAACACACACACACACTCTTTGTGCATTAAAACGGCAGTGGCTGAAACATCAACTGCGTATTGAGGGAAAATAATCGGCTGATTGATCGGCGACAGTGAAGGACATTACCATGGGGAAGCTCCAACTCGACCGACATCATCACTCACTCCGACCAATGGTGTTACTACATCACTCACTCAGCAAAAGACCCAGCGACAGAGCAACAGACTTTTGCGTTTACAGGGCTGGCCCCCCTCCAGCCAAATATTAATACAGGAGGTGCGTGCAAGTTACGCACTTCTGCATACAAGAAGACCTTTGGTCTGTCCACAACCTGTTTGGAGGGCTGTTGGGGAGTCTTAATGGTGCAGACAAAGTGTGTTTCAACCATAGGCCGAACAATTTAACACAAGATACAGATCATTTACCCCAGATGGAAGTCATTTTTCTCCCGCTAATGATGGCTTGTCTTCTGTATGTGTAACTAATGCTTTACATCACTTACCGTAACACAATCAGTACATCTAGTAGTAGTGATGTACACATCCATGCTTCCAATCTCTAGAGAAAATCTGCATTATTGTATGCCTCCTATAAATCTGTCTGTACCGAATATAGTATGGTGAGCTATTTAGCTTCTGCTTTGATGAGGTAAAAGGGAGCATTTTGCTATACCAAACTGTCTCATGTGTCAAATAAAGAGAGTTCTAGCATTACTTTTATTTCCACTTTAGGACAATGGCTGTGGCTTTGATTGGTCCGTCTTGTTTTGTTTCTTTTGGCTGGCCCTGGTCTGGCCTGTGTGACTGTTATATTTAAAAAAGAAAGAGGTCTTGGGCTGAGTTTAGCTACATTGTTGCTCACATTTGGAGAAAGGCACTACCCTTCTTCTCATTCTCATCACACGGGACATACAGTACAAAGTTAAAGGAAACCGGGGACACAATTTCAGGAAGTTTTCTTTGGCCTGCAGAGAAAACCAGAGAGGAGATTTTTCGGAGATCCATTTTTAGTAGCGTCAGAGGTATTTGGGTGAACAAGGAGCGCCTGGCTGAAATGTGTTTTTGCCTTGGCTGGATATGCTGTGGGTCTCACACATGCAGGAAATGGTCTGCGCTTTCCCACTTACAGGTGGAAGTTAAGTCATTGATGAATGGCCCCAGTATTTCCCAATTAGAATATATGATCAAAGGTGCTGTTTTCTTTTAAGCCATCAACCTGCTAGGGACTGCCAACACATTCTCACTCCCATCACGTCAAATACGGACGCTTGGGCATGTGCCTTTGTCGTTTGTTATTGTCGTATCTAAACATGCTTGGTCGGGACCCTTGGCGTCACTTTTGACGCTCTGGGTCTGGACGTACGTTTAACTGACATGAGAACGGGACAGTTAGGTTTAGGAAAAGATCGTGGGTGGGGTTATAAAATGTATGTTTCAGTGACACGTGGGACAACAACGGGACACAAACCTGGTCTCTTGGGTGAAAGTCCTGTGTTGTTTGACCCATCCACCACCCCAACCAGCCTCCCACGTGGCATCGGTCTTTCATACTACTCGTTACCGCTTGTCGCTCTTAATACTACGTCATCTTACAGTACCGCGGTCGAGCTGCTGCTCCATACTCCCCCATGCGCTGCGTTCCATACAGATGCTGAAGCAAGGGCGGTTCTACATTGAATTACACCCAGGGCGAGACCCCCCCCCCCACAAAAAAAAACAAACACCAAATTGCAGAATTTTGCAAAATTACTATATTAAAGTGTATATTTATTTTAAGTTCTGATTACTTATACTGCCATATTATGTGCAGAATTGTGTTCATTTTCTTTTGAAAATGTTGGAGGTGGAGATTGTGCGACTTAAAAAGTGTGTATCCTGTTGTAATTGCAATAGTTAAATAACTGGATTCTCTTAAGTGTGTTTTTCAAATGTTCTAATGAAGGATTTGTACAATTGAGAAATAGAATTTTCTCTTTCACTTATGTTGTTAAAATAATATATATATATATATATGTATAAAAATGTGCCAAAAATATATACAATCAGATATATAAAAAATAGGGCTGTCAATCGATTAAAAAATGTAATCTAATTAATTACATACTCTGTGATTAATTAATCGAAATTAATCGCATACGTAATTAACTGTCTGAACCGATACTTTTTAAGAAAGTAAAAAAAGAAAAGAAAAAAAAAGGGTACTAAACAACAGTTGGTGACATTAAAGAACGGCCATATGGTCAAAATTAAATGATTTAATAATAATGTATAACAATAACTTATTTCACTGGTAAATTGCTGTTGAACGACAAAAACAACAACCAGATAGGAAAAGGACATTTACAATAACTTCAAATGCACCATGAGGTTGTAGTTTACCAGTTTCATTGAACGCACTGGCTGTGTTGTTTCTCCGACGGCAGCTGCAGATTGTTACATACCGGTGTTGAATCCTCTACAGTAAAACACAGTCAAACTTTACACCGTTTAGCGTTAGCTGTCAGCATTTTAACCGTGTTTAATCCAGCTACTAGCTAGCGGTAGGGTATGCTAACGTTAGCTGCTGTTGAGTATAGTGTTAACTAGCGTCACATGCAGCGGGGTTTGTGTTTCCTGTAATGTCTGTTTCAGAGCATCAGAGAGAAGCGCAGACATATCAGTGGCACCAGATTTTCGTCTGTATGCAAACGTCAATATGGAATGGATTAATCTGCGTAAATTTTTTTAACGTGTTATTTTGACAGCCCTAATAAAAAATTAACAAGAGCAGAGAGTAACAATAATATAAAATATTAAGAATAATATACAAATAAAATGTAGAATAAATAGGCCCATTCTAAATAGCACAAATCCTTCATCACACACATGTGAAAACACACTAAAGAGAATCTAATTGTTACACTATAGCACAAAGAACAGAAAACACAAACTAAAACCTGACCTTTCTGGCCTTCCTTGATGCAAAATCATCAATGATGTTATCGTATGAAATCTGCTCTCCTATTGAATGATTGATACTTGACAGAAAGGCCAGTGAGCCATTCCTGGAACATGGTTGACCTCAGGTATGACCTGATCAAGTTTAGCTTTGAAAAGCTCCTCTCTGCTAGAGCCACAGTGACTGGCAGAGTAAGTGCAATCCTGAGAGCAGTCCAAAAGTTGAGGTAGATCTCCGATAGATCCTTATCATCCCCCGTTCCACCCCCCCTTGTCCGGACCGTTCCATTTGGGAGACCAAGCAACATAGGCGCCGATTTGTGTTCCTCCGTGGGTGCTCACGGGCGCATGCCGACACGAACACACACGCCTGTCAACTCCATAATAAAGCCGTAAAGTAGGCTATCTTTCAACTCGGGATAGGTTTGGAGACTTGATTCTTGATTCCTCTAGCTTAGAGTCCTTCCCTTTATTCCCAACTAGCAAACCGTTATTCTGTGAACTGTGTCGGTACGTGATCTGTGCTGCCTGCACGATCCGATACGCGCATAAATACTAAATACGTAGTGTATCACGTTGTACATCACTATTTGTATCACGCATGCGTTGAAACACTTGACGGTTTATGTTATTCATTATGCAGTTCGTGGCGGGTCTGTTTTATAAAGATATTTAAATTAAGTACTTATTGTCACTGATCCAAAACCGCATAGCGACGTCCGTGTACTACGCCTTGCTGACATTGTTATTTTTGTGACATGTAGTGTGGGGATTTTTTTAAATGTAGCGTACGCTATGCATTATGAGGTGTTTACGTGGTTTCCAATCCAAAATAATAAAGGAGTTGTTACATGAACATACATCATTTTGGTTACATGTGGAATGAAGTCTGAGTCTTTCTGTTACTGCAGACCTTCAGTTTCCTCCACACTCCCCTTTGCGATTCATTGCTATATGGTATAGCACAGATCGTGCAGTGTCGTAAATCGTCGTAAAACAGGATCATCATCTTGCGCATGCGGATGTCGGATCGTGCAGGCAGCACAGATCGCGTACCCACAAACTGCACTCTTCTGTGTGAACAATATAAACATCATCATCCCCATTTGAATGAATCCTAGGAAGGTGCAGGTTTATTTCGGTCAGCAAGCATGAGCTCAACTGAACTTCACCTCAAAACTAATGCCTGACCACCACTTGATGTCAGTAGACAGACAGACAGATATGTAGATAGATAGTAATCACTGACTTAATTGCTCTTTCTGTCTCTCTTCTCCAGGGACCTGAAGAATAATTTGATAAGCACAGTGGAGCACGGGGCCTTCCGTGGTCTGCTGGCTCTGAGGAGACTGTAAGTATGATGAAGCCTTGTAATAGCTTTCTCCAGGGGACATGGGGAAAAGTCCTCTGGCTTTAAAGACAACGAGAAGGAGTTTCTACAGTACAAAGTAAAGAGAGAACTAAAACGTTTAACTAAAGCAAAGGTGCTGAATTACTATTTTAGCCTTTCCTGTGCCTTTGTCCAGGCAATGCTAAGTGAAGACACAATGGCCTTTCTTAAGCCTTGCCTTCCTTAATATAGACACATTCACAAGTGGGAGCTTCCTGGTGTGACCACAGTCTGCAGAATTTTAGGGTTTTTATGTTTTGCTAGAGGGCACACCAGCAGGAGGTGAAAGGGAGAGCACGTGTCACTCACTTTCTCCTCTGAGATTTTGGGGAACCACTGAGCTTCTGCTGGTTAGTGTTAAAGCAAGACTAGTTAACCTTTGCTAAAGACACGTTGACTTTCTTTCCATTTCCCTTCATCCTTGAGTCATTTGCTTTAAAGACATAACCGGCCGTACCGGCAACATTCCCGAGGAGATAAAATGTTTAACAGCACAAGTAGAGTAGCTAAAATGTAGCTAGGCTAAGGCATGCTAACACTGGCACCCATAGGGAGACTCTCGACTACAACCTGCAAAGCCAGGGTTAGCCGAGCTAGCCCTACCACTAGTAAACTAATCTGCTAGCATGTTTGCTGCTGCCAGCTGGGGGACTGCTCATTTCTCTGATGCTCCATTGTTCCGACCTCTCAATAAAAAATTACCTTTGGTCCTACAGCCCACTAGTCCGACGTACCTTTGGTGGCGAAATTACAAATCCCACTATGGCCACGCCAAGACCGAAGCAGCTCGTTTGGTTGGGGTTAGGCATTTGACCTCAAGTGGTTAAGGTTAGGATAGCCGATTGGTCAGGGGATAGGACCTGTACAAATGGGGTTACGTTACCTAGCGTAAGCATGGACGCCTGGCCAATAAATGCTATTGAAGGGCGGGTCTTGGCGTGGCCATAGTGGGATTCGTAATATCGTCGGACTAGTGGGCTGTAGGACCAAAGGGAATTTTTCGGGTTTTCAAAATCTGATAATATTTAGGTTTGGCTTGCTACAAATCTTTAGTTTGGTTCTCTCATGATCATTGTCTTTACATTTGAAAAAGTCAGCATTGTTTGAATCACTGTTTGTTGAAACTAAATGAAGATAGAAGAATAAAGAAACGCGGCAGGTTGAATAACTATTAATTTAATTGGGGCTTACCTTTTGCTGTAAAGAGTTTCACTAATTTTCAGGGACAGGTGTGTTATGATAGCCTACCTCCTTCGACAGTAGGCTTAGTGCAAGTGCCACATTCAGGTGTCTCTGTCTGTTGTTTGACCCTCACCTTGCAGTTAGTAGCTGTCTGTTTAGAGTATCCCATTCACCATGAACTAATGGTCACACCAAACCAAATCAGGATTTTATGGCAAAACGCCTAAGTGTGTTGAATAAAACTTTTCATTTGTGACAGGATTTCTTTTTTGTTTAAGTGTGCAGTAAATACCTCCAAATTTACTACTCCATTGTAAAGAAAATGACAGTATGCATACTAATTAGAACAAAGTTTTTTTTATTTCTTCTGGTTTTTATTAATATACAAACTTGGACTTTCAAATTGACATACAACTTACATAAAATGTACTGTACTGCATACTGTAAATGCGCAGTGTTATAATTTTTGGCCTGTAGAAAAATGTATGAGGTTTTTTTTGTCTTTGTTTTTGATTTCTTCTACTCGAGTAATTTTCCTGGTGATTACTGTTATCCTGCCTTTCTATATATAGGCTTTAGAGTGAGTGACACGATTGTAGCCTGATAGTTAGTGGGATCTTGGCTGGCAGAGATGCAGGCAGGGAGTTAGCCGTGCTGATTCGGGGCGCGTGTGCGCCAAGCTCGGGGAGCAGCAGAGTGCTAATTTAAGTGCTCCCCAACTGGTGATTACTCGAGTGCTCTGCTTATTTTCCCACAGCTGCTCCAGCAAAGCAGTCTTTAATTACAAAGTGTGAGGGCACGGAGCCACGGACGCGACAGCGCTCAGCCACTCGCATACGGAAGCCCACTGCATTTGCACGTGGGTGTGTTTGTGAGGTTGTATGTGTGCCAACAATGGTTATATGAGGAGTAAAGTTCAGCATAGATATTTCAGGAAATTGAGTAGATGAATAAACATGGTTTACCAACAGCCTTCACAGCTGTTTAAGTTCTGTGTTTTAAAAAGACATGCATGAACACAGGTACTTCAAGTTATGTCTGTTGTTTTGACTACAAGTTCAGTAAAATAGATTTCCACTATATGAACTAAAGGATGTTCTTCTCTCTTTACCTTTTTTGTTCTCATAGGGACCTGTCCAAAAACAGGATTGGCTGTCTCTCGCCTGAAATATTTCTTGATCTGGGCAACCTCTCAAAATTGTGAGTAATCCCTAAATTGAAAACATGCGTTGCATAGCTTAATGCTTAATTTGTACTGTCAGAATATGGTGTTTGATACGGATTTAGTAATGTATAACAAAATACAGTTGTATGGCTTTAGTGCATGCAAGGAGTGAGCTGTCTTTGGATGAATGGCTTTGTGTTTCACCTTTTTACCAGGAATTTGTCTGGGAACATCTTCTCCACTCTGACCGTGGGACTCTTTACACACCTCGTGGCTCTCAGAGTGCTGTAAGGCAACCACACATGTACATAATACATTCAGTTATCTAAGTTGTGGTTAAAAAATGTGTTTAAGACCTTGTTATAGATCATGCTACAGAGGCAAGGGTAAAAGTCAAGAAGTTATGCTGTTTTCATTGCTCATATTTGACTTATAGCAGTAACGTCACAGGTGTGACTAATGACAATAACGAGGGCTCTGCTCCATATAGGTGGGCTAGTAAGCAGTGAGTCAGCATGCACAATACCTGCACCCTGGAACTGGCACACATAAATGAAATGAAACTATAATTAATTTGATCAATTGCACCTGTGTTTTTCCTTTATGAAGTGTCAAAATGCCTGCTGTCCGCCTGTAGGATGAATGAAGTCGCTCACATTCAGTAACAGAGGCACACAGGTTGTAACTGTGCGCTGGTTTTCCCAACAGACACTTCAGCACTGAGACTTTGTTCTGTGACTGTCAGCTGAAGTGGCTGCTCCTCTGGGCTCGAAGTAACTCGGTGAGGATTGGCAATGACACGGTGTGTGTGTTCCCCACCCACCTCCACGGACTAGAGTTTCGCAACCAACGTGAACAACAGCTCAGATGTGGTAAGCCAAGGTCCTATTATATAAGCGTGAGGTTAACATAGAGTGGGCACTATTGGGTGATACTGATTAACTCTTAAATTGATGTAAGCAAAAATAAAGGAGTAACATCAGAGTTTAAAAAAAGAAAAAGGTTACCTGAAAAGTGTTAAAAAAGCACATTGACTAAGCACTCTTCTGTATAATCCACATTATTCATTAATATTCCTGCAATTAAATAAATGTTGCTGCTAGCTTTAAACCTAGCTAGCTAGCTCTAGCTTGCACATTAACTAGACAACAATAGCTACAGGATTAGCCTTTTTGCTTGTTGCTAGCTTTAGACCTAGCTAGCTAACACTAGCTTGCACATTAGTTAGCTAGACAGCAATAGCTATAGCTAGGTTTAGCCTTTTTGCCAATAGTTAAGTCACAAAGCTAAAAAAAAGAAACGAAAGTCACAAAGCTAAAAACATCACCATTTGGCTAATGTTTGGTATAGCCTACCCATATAATAGCAGCATTTAATGTTAGCTCAAAACACAGTATCATATCACTGTAACTCACTAATAATAATAAAACAATAGCAGTTTAAATGTTACAAAGAGAATACATGTAACGTTAATGTTATTTACACCTCAGTGTTATTCTTGCTAGTACCAGTAACTGTATCTAAGCTTGAATAAAAATTAGTCATGAATCAGGGAAAATTACTGTAATTAATTACAACTTCTAAAGGGATTAAGATCAGGGAGAAATTAGCATTACTTTTAAAAGAAATTACAGGTGAAGTGGATCCTTTTATTTAAGAGAATAATACCAGGGCTACTTGAAAAACATGTAAATATACAACATTATGTGACTTGGTTTCCATGAAATTAGGAATTTTCCTATAAAAGACAACTCCTAAATGTCCATTTTGCATGCATATCAATGCATCCCTTCATTTATTAAGAGATTCTTTCATTTTACCTATATGAGAACTCTGCAAAAACTCTGCTTTAAAATTTGTCAGTACATGAAATAATCTTATATTAAGATTTTAAATATAGATTATATAGTGCTGACTACGCAAGACTTAATCCAAGTTAATGTTACTTTACTTGTGTTAATGAGCAATTTAGATAGAGCTAGGGGACCTCTGTTACAGGACCTCCAGTATTGACATTATTTTAAGGTATGAAGTTTCAAGACAAAAACCTCTTATTTCAAGTTTGTCTTTTGGCTTACATGAATTCTCAGCTTTATCTTGGGACAAAATATCTCATTTCAAGATTTAGACTTTTGAATGCAAGGCGCTATACTGGTCTATGCCAGTGTGAAATGTTATGTGGAAACAAGAATAGCACTAATCGTTTAGGTACTGTAATTTATCTTGCTTTACGACTTCTGGTAAATTGACATGCTTGCTGACTTTATTTTAAGTAATCTTACCGCGCTGCCAAATTAGTTTTTCAAGCAAAAGGAAGCTCATATCGTAAATGTTTTCTTTTAAATTTGATAGGACATTTTTGCAGTGAAGAAGCAAATATCCCATTTAGATTAATTTGTTTCTTAAAATTAACATTTTGCTGAGCACTGACGAATAGTAATGTATTAGATATGGGATATCTTTACACAGGAATGCCTCCTGAGACTATTTATTAGCTAGATACCGTTTCATTTCACTAATATTGCATTTTCAAGTGGTTAGCACAATGAGAACATGATTAAGTAGATGTATTCTGATAATAAATTTCCCACCCCACTGTTATCTCTCCACCTGCTGAGAACGGTTTGAGAAGCCTAATATAAGGCAATGATTTAGTGCCAGAGAGAAAGCCCCGGGCAAAAATTGTCTCATGATACAGTATTTGTGTGGCCCTATTATGTACCACCTGTGTTGGGGCCAGAGGAAGGAGCTTGTGCTACAGAAGTTGCTCATTCAAATCCTCAGATCACCTGAAGAAATCTGTGCCAGGAAACTAAATGAGCTAGGCTCTCTCCTGCCTTTCCTGTCTGTCAAAGCCCTCTCAGTAAAGCATATCATTGAGCTGGTAGTCGTTATACTGAAGTTAGTGTGGCCAACGGTAGACTGTAGTTGAGCCGGGCAGTTGCCAGTTGTGAAAATGTCTGAAAATGTAGCAAGAGGTTGGTGGAAAAGGTCAGGTGTGCGCAGCAAAACCTTCCCTAAAATTATAGTTTTGGAAAAGGGGGGGGGTGTTTACCCTTATCCACAGAAGACTAAAACGGAAGAAAGACAATGCTGAGAAAGACCGATATTATAAGACTAAAATGTATTGGTCCCCGTTTTATTTTTAGAATGCTAGTGAAATTGTACGTCTAGTTTTAAGCGGCTGACACATTTGTAGAAGAACCATTTTTATGCACACTTTTTGCAAAATTGGCTAATGTACAGTACATTTTTAAGACTAAATTAGTGTGAAGACTAAAAGATTAAGACAGACATTGTTGTAATCTATGGTGTCTATCAGCAGCGGGTGCATCAAACAGATTCTAAGCAGAACAAAACAGCCTCTATACTGACTGGAAGCTACAGTAAAGAGAACGAGTCTTAACTTTTCACTTTTTTCAAGACCAGTTACAGACAGGCAATCTCCCTGTGCCTCCCTCCCTGTCTCCCCCCCCACCCCACCCTCGAATGCTCTATCTTCCCGCTCCATGCTGCGGTCCACAGGGGAATTGTATCTCATGTGATAGAATCATCCTCCTCTTCTCCTTACATCTGGTTCACACAGGGGATATTGCTCTGGAATGAGAAAATCATTGGTTAGTACTGGGGTATGTCTGTGTGTGTTTGTGCATGTGTGTATGTGAGGGGACATTATATGGACATTTACCATATGCATGATGTGTGACACAGTTTGCAGAGAACTGATGAGGAAAAATGTGTCCCGGTCTGCAGCATGTCCTGAGACACCGTCCTGAGACGTCTGCGCCACAGACATTCTGGAGTTATTCTATGTAATCCTAATTCTATGTGTTCTTCATTTACACAGAACAATCCAAAGCAATTACAGGGTAATTCTGCGCAGTCCACAGACAAAGAGCCACAAGTGGGATCCAGTGGGGGGACGAGGAGCGCTCCTTTCAGGCCCCTAAAGCATCCATTATGGGATTACAATGATAACGTTCTGGGCTCCCTGCTCTTGCCATGCTTGGATCCATCTGCCTCTCCACAGCACAACTCCATCTTACAATACCTTATTCATTTACAACACACAATTTTCAATTGGCTACAGTGCGGCGCTCTAACAACCATATTTTTTAATGCTATTTGATGGTTGTTATTTTCATATGGCTTCACTCTGCAAGGGAAAGCCATACAGCCGTGTACACCGGCCAGGACATTGTTAAGGCTGTGTGGGTGGGATATTGCTCAGCACCTAGTGCTAGGTTCTTGTTAAAAAATTATAGGATGAAAATATCCCTCTTCCACACTGGCATACCAAAATATTAATATTTCTCCACTGAGATTTCCCCCCTTGTCATGGACGATGCATCGGTTTCTTTCTCCAGCTGCTCCAGTCTGATGGGTAGCAGATGTCTGCACCATACATTCCAGCAATGAGCCCCTGTCCCTAAGCTGATACAGGTCGGGTACTGCCTGCAGATGAGGGGGAACGGAGGAGTGTGCGCAGCTTCCTGCCAGGATCAGGTGCTTCCTGTGTTGAGGTCAGGGCAGGCGTCTGTTTGACTCATCTAGCCACGGCCTTCTGGTTCTTTAACACTGCTGGGGTGAGAGCCACAGCACAGCCATGAGTCCAGAGCTAACATGGCATGTTATGCCTCTGCTCTGTATAGCAGTATTTATTGCATGATGACACAGCAGTGCATTTGCCCTTTTTATTGGCATCATGCCATTAAATTGCATTCCACATGCAGGCCCATGTTGTTTAGCCTGTGGTCTGCCTCTAATGCTTTAATGATATAGAAATATAACAACATAGTCTGTCACATGGGTCTTTGAAGTTCAGTCACACACCTTCACAGTTGCTTTGAGAGAGTGATAATGAAGTGACTTCCAAAACACACAGGAGCATCAGCCTGACAATGTTTTATTTTCAAATGAGGTGGAGTTGATAGCTGTTCAATTAAGTCAACCAAAACAATGTCAACTGTAAAAGTCTTAACACATTTTTTTGTGATCCCACTTTGAAACTAATATAATTCCTCATTTTTGGGGGGGGAATAGAGACCTATAATTTCTGCTTGGCAAATTTAACGTTGCAGTTCTTAAGGTTTCAACCAAAAATTAAAAATGGCCATTGTCTTGTTTTGCGGACACATTTTTGATGAACGGTTGTGGTCAGTGCTAACAAACGCTTTATGTTTCCTGTTGCTGCTTCACAATAAAAGCTGTTTAATGTGACGCAGCAGCAGTGGGATGTTCTTACTTAATACAGCTCTGAGACGGGGTTGAGAGAGCACACAGTAAACTGTGAGACTGTTATTAATGAGATATAAATGCACTGGATTACATGCATGCAGTATGAAAGCAGTCTGAATCCGTACGTATCGGGCTTTGATTTCTTCAAACATTTAAGGATTTCAAGAAATTTGTTAATTGAGTGAACATTGTGGTGGCATGTCCAGGCTCCATTGAGAGAGACTACTAAATGAGCTGTATCCTAACAAAGCCCTGGTAGTCCGGGTGCATCAATGTTTGTTCCACATACTGAGCCACACTGCTAATGTACTCGCACATACAGGCATACATATCATTATGCCTCTGTCCGTGTTCCTTTCTCTCTTCCTCTCCTCCTCTACACACACACACACACACACACACACACCAACCAAACCAATAATTGCCTTTTGCTCTGGCAGTGTCCAACGGCCGAAGGCAAGCAGCCACACTCTGATCCTTGGCTCAAAGCGTTGTTTCAACAGTATCAGCATCAGCCAAGCCAACAGTCAACGGCTCCCATGCTGTGTCTGTTGCGTGTCACCCCGCAGGAGAAAACAAACATCAGCAACTGTTGCTGCAGACTTCTCAGAGTCTTAGCACTCTAACGGGGTCAGCTCAAGTAATTACCCAGAGATGTCATCAAGGAAGATCTAATATTAGTGACAGATTTTTAATGTTACTCTAGAAAGCGTGGCACTTTTGATTATGCACCTATGATTATGAATTACTTATGTAGAAAATTGAGGTCACAGCTCTGCATGTGTTAATCGCCGTGATTGCATATCGGTTATGTATTACCATAAACAGTTGTGCTCGCTACTTTTTTCTGCTCAAGGGAAATGTTGAGTGGTGGGTTTGAGACATTTCACCACATCACCTGATCTTTCAGTGTTTTTTGTTTTTGTTTTCAAACCAATGCATGGTGCAATAAAAGACTTTATGACCCGTATATCGAATTGCCTGTCAGCAGCAACATCCACAATTGATTGGAATACAAGCGAAGGCAAAGCGAAGGCAAAGCTCTTGCTTACGCTGCTCTTTGGAGCGTGTCCAAGGAAATGTCTTGTGTGAACACGCTCCAAAGGAACTCCCAAGGTGGTACAAGTGAGCTGGCAAGGCACCGGGCTAATCCTGGAACAAAAAAAAAAATATATATATACATATATAGTTAGTACATGGCCTGTCTATGCTCACCAAACCTGGCAACAGTGATAGGTCTACATCTCCACAGGTTCCTCCTGATTAGAAACATTGTGTGTTCTATATCTGCAGTATGATTAGATCAATCAGGTCCTGAGGGATTTTCACAACAAATCAAACCCCCTCCTGTATTCTGGCACTGGACTAAACGCTCTCCCCTGTCTTCTAATCTCATCCTTATCGTAGCCGTATTCTCTGGCAAAAAGTCTTGAGGACTTAGCCAGCTGCTTGGTAAGTAATCATATCACTGGTGTTGTGGCAGGCTTCCATTGTGAACATGTAAGGAGTCAAGGAGAGTCCAGGGGAGCGCTCAAGGCCTCTTCTTTATCAGCTGCTGTTCATCTCTCATAGCAACAGCAACGACATGTGGGAACGGGGGGGAGAAGTGTGACCTTGACAGAATGTGTGTGTGTGTGATAATATTGTGGCGGCATACACGTGTATGTGTGTGTAGGGGCATGCGCTAAGAATGTGTTTGTGGTCGTGTGTGCAGGTTTAATATGCGTCTGATTTCAAATCATGCATGTAATTGCTAGATTTTAACACCACTTGCAACACTGATCCCCTAAAACCTCCATTCTGCCTCTGTGTTTTTCTCCCAAGGATGGAAGAATGCCCTCTGTCTCTCCTCCTCTACCTTTCCCTCCTCTGGAAGGGGGAAGGGAAGGTGTACTAGCTAACCTTGTTTTATCCTCTCGTCTTCCAGATGGACCTCTGGAGATGCCCCTCTTCCAGCTCATCCCCTCCCAGAGACAACTGGTTTTTCGCGGAGACCGTCTACCCCTGCAGTGCACCGCCTCCTACCTGGACCCTTCGGTGGAGCTGCGGTGGCGTCACAACGGCCACAGCGTCACCACGCAGGAGGACCGGGGCGTCTACGTGGAGGAAACCCTGCTTCACGACTGCTGCCTGCTCACCAGGTACACGCAGAGGAGAGAGGAGGGTTACACTAACACAGGCACACACACACACACACACACACACACACACTTCCAAGGATGTTTGTAAGTCCATCCATGCAGATAAAGTCAAAATACTCTTCACACAAATACGTAATCTGCTGCATCAACGTTCTCATACTGTTACAGAGAGAAACACGCACTTGCAGACAATTCATGTTCATTCATTCAGCACACACATGTTGACAGGGGTCACTGCAAGTCCCACACAGACACATATGTAACATATACACACACACACACACAGGCATCTCTCACTCACCCATAGGAGCTGTGATTTACCTTTTTTTTATGGGTGCCCTTGATAAGGATCTGAAAGGACAGGACAGAATTGGCTTGGGAGCATGCCAACACCTCAGAGCAATCTGCGGCTCGTCTCTAGAGATTGGCCGTCCAGCCGATCCCTCCGCACCGGCGCCAGCCGAGCACACGCTAAGAGGAACAGATGCTGAATCATAATTGCGGTGATAAAGTAGACTGGCAATGCTGGTTTCGCACTTTTTTTTTTTTGAAAGAAGATGTTGCCGCAACCCTCCATCCTCTTTCTGTCTTTGTTTTCGTGTGTGTGCGTGTGTGTGTGTGGTAAATGCATTTGACATAATGCTGTGGCAACAGGGCTCAGACGCAGGAGCATATTGCTGTTGATTAGTTTAACTGCTGCCTGCACTGACTCTGCCTCTCTAACATAAATATTGGAGTGCTGACAGAAATATGTATCCCTGTGTCAACAGGGCCAGAACGCCTCTTGTTGTGTGGTTTATTTGGCAACAGGAGTGACCGCTACTTTTCCGCTCCATTTCTGGGAAGGTATACCATTCCCCTGACTGCAAACGCCACAAATATCAATATTTCTTTCTTTTCATTATGTACCAGCTTACTGTTTGACATTCTCACTGATCCCTATGGTGAAAGCTCTGCCTTGAATAATTGGATTAAAGGGTAGAGAAGGCACTTTTAGTGAAGGTTCAGTGTCTCAGTAGTGATGTTTCTTGGCATAGTTTATTTTAATTGTAGTATAAATTAATATGGATGGATGGTCAGTCACTACTCATTGCCTACCATTATCCATTATCAACATTAGTGGAGACTAAAGTACTAAAGTACAATTTTAAGATACTATTATTTCAAGTTTATGCTACTACATACTTAATTACCTCACTGCAGAAATATTGCACTTTTTAATTGACATTTTATTTGACAACTATATTTACTTAATCTGACGAGCCAGGTGGTTTGTTACACAGAACCATCTGAGAAGCCTTCTGAAGAAAACTGTATGGAAAAGGGCAGGCACTTTAAAAAGAATTACCTGGCAGGTGATTTGATGAACCATCTGTCATTACGCCCGCCATTGTTGTTTTGTCGCACCGTCTCACACACACCTTAACCGCGCCCGTAGCTGCCCGTAGCTGCCCATAGCTGCCCGTAGCTGCCAGTAGCTCCGTGATATTGTGATATTTCAACAATCCAGCTGTCGTGCAAGGAAATATTTACAAGTTTTTTGCAGATTTAGATTTTAAAAAGAAAACCTAATCAGCTTAAATGATATGATGCAAGTGATAATGCATAGTTTCAGGTACCTAAAAGCATAAAAAGTGACAATTAGCTCTGCCTCTAGCTACAACAGTAAAATGCTGCTTACACATCAAGGTATAAGTAGCAATATATTAAATAATTTAATATACATGTTTCTAATATTACAGTATATCGCTGTAAAAGGTGCTTTTGTTGGCTTATCATTTTGTTGACAGTACCTCTGTACTTACTTAAAGCTGCATTAAACAATATTATTACATTAACATCAAATCAAATGACTATGTGTGACTAGGTGATAGTCTCGCATTGCCAGACCTTCCTCCACAGCGCTACGGAAGAGGGTCTGGTTAGTCCACACAGCATTCAGGGATGGGATATTGTCATATTAATCATTTCAATGATGCTATAACCACATAGAGACTCTGAATACCATCTTCAAAACCGATTATCGGACGTTGTAGTGGGATTTATGTTTGAAGTCACTGGCTCATCAGAGAGGAGATGAATCCTTATTGTAAGGTGTCTCGATTGAGGAGACTTAGGATTTAGCAGTACTGTGTATATCCAAGAGTCTATCTTTCCCTGGGAAACGGCAAAAAAAAAAGAGAGGCTAAGGTGTGTGTGAGGCCTCTTTACCCTGTTTTTGCTGGCCTTCAAAATGAGAAAGTCCCGGAACACAATATTCCCTTATCATGAAGCAGTTTATACTCCCTCAATCTCTAGAGACACATATACATTCTTACTTGAACACAGGACAGGTTTACTGTTGGAGTATGGCCAAATATACAGTATGTTCTCATCCCCTGACTTGTGACCTAGGACTGACCTAATGTTACCTAAGTTCCCCCCCTTGTCTCATCTTACCACAGCATGGTGTTTCTGGAAATTCCACCACATAATGTGTAATGAATAGAATTTCCTACAGTGCTGGTACCTTGGAGGCATCAGTACACATGTCGCGATATTTGTCATCGGACAACCAGGAAGACCTGTGTATATTTTGACGTGTTTATAACGTGGATTTCAAGAAATGCCTCCAAGTGTTCCAAACTATCCGAGTTGTTCTTCATATTAGTTAGATGTCAGGCAGACATCACGTTAGGTGCCATTGTAAGTATAACTTCTTATGCGACTGGCGCTCCATTTTGGCTGAGTACTGACAGTCCCATCAGCTCAAGCTGTACTGCTCCCCATCCCCCCCCCTCCTCAAAAAACAAGTCCCCCAAAATTGTGACTCTGCTTTTCCAGCTCAGTGTCCCAATGGAACATGATGGATTTCTCATTGCTCACATTCTAATTAGTCCCCCCCTGCAATTACACACTGCTCTCCTCTTGTATACACAAATAATGTAATTTTCTTTCCCAAGTGGAACCCATTCTGGCCATTTTTGTTTGTTTGTCTTGGCACCTAAAATGGATCCCTCCTGTACAAAACCTGCACGGAGCAGACCTTTCCATAGCTGAAGAGCAACAGAGTTCGGTCCAACAAAAACAATCGGCTGTGCCTGGGCTGATCTTCACCCTTCGCCCTGAGCTCAGTCTTAAATTACACTGTTGAGCGAGACGTGTGTGTGGGGGGGGGGGAATTAAGGTCCTGTGATTTTACTGATCCGGCACTCGTTAAGACAAAAAAAAACGGAACTAATGTTTTGGCCTTTGACATGCCAGACGCTGTCAATGCTTCTTGAACCACAGTGGACAATGTATTAGAGCCGTAATCGGGCTTTAAAAGTTTGGCCCGACAAGGCCAGAGCCCGACAGAATTCGGCCCGAGCCCGACAAGTACATTTTGATTGACAGCTTTTTAAAAGCCCGAACCCGTTTACAGCCCGACTGTACAAAAGGCCGTCTATCAGCAGTGATTGTTAGAGTGCATGTCGGAGAATAGCATGGACACGCGCTTCACACCGCAAGCGGGCACGCGCACCACTCAGTGGAAAAGGGAGAGAACGAAAAAAAGAGACACCGACATTATTTAAATGTGCGCACGCACACAGCTCTTTTGCCTTTTGTCAAGAATGAGTCATTTATATATTTTTTTTAACATCATTTATTCATGACTAATGTAGGCTATAGGCCACTTGGAAGTTGGAACAAAGAAATAAAATAAGTCCTCCAGAGGCCAGCCTCCGTTTCACCTCCTCAGCATCCATTTTCGCACTAATCGAAACCCATCACCTGACCGCTCATTTACTGCGCAACCCAGAGCGCAAGCCCGAGCCCAGCCCGAGCCCGTGTAAAATGATAGAAATTAAGACAATTAAGGCAAAGATCTTCAGCTCTACAATGTATTAGTCGTTATGGCCCGTGTTGATGTGGTTCACCATGGATAAATGTCCTCTGAGTCGGTCAGCCTCGCCCTGCATGCCCCATCAGAGGGGAAAGACTGAATACACAGGATTTAGCGCGGGGCTTTAAGCCCTCGTCGGGATTTGTCGCACAGTGTTGCAGCGACGTGAGCGGTGATGCCAAAGCCTCAGTGAAGTGACCCCTTTTGAAGGTGAACCCAAAATGTTTTGTGATTTGAAAACAGTTTTCTCAGCTAAATTCTGCTCATCCTGCTTTAGGCTGCAGGCATTCAAAACATGACATGATCTTTGCTTACTTCAACAGACATGCTTTTATGAAATATGTTCTTTCTGTTTGTAGTGTAGTATTGTATTGTGTTTATGTGTCTTTTAGCTCCCTCCCACTTTCACACTGTGCCGTGTCATTATAGCCTGTTATTTGCTGGCGCAGGTGGGCCGATAAGCTGATCCGTTTACATTGCTCACAGTGAGCAGCAGCAAAAAAAGCAGGCCCCTTGAGGCCTGATGGTTCTGCAATGTGCGCCAGAGTGCTGCTGAGTAATAGTGTCGAGCCAAACTTTCAGTATTAGCTATGCTAGCGGCAGCAGTGGGACCAGCCTGTGATTCATGTTTTATTAATCAAACATTGTAGAGCCCTGTAGCTAGCTACGGCAGACACTTTGGATGTATCTTACTTAATCCTCTCCATTTTTAATCAGGCTAATCTTACACAAAATGAAGAACCTGGTTTGGAAATACTACTTAAGGCAAAAGGAAAAAGGGAAATGTTTCTTCGTGTCCCTGATTGTGATCTCTCTAAAGCTCTCTTTCTGTTTTTTTCCCTGTCTCTGCTGCTGCTTACAAACATAAACTTTAATTTTTTTAAATTCTACCCACATCTCTTTCATCTGTTATTGCATTCTACTGTGTTTTCTTTAAATCCTTGCTTCTGCTTGCACTTTTTGTTGTTTTTCCTCATTTTCTGTCATGAATTTAGCCCTCTGTTTACAAGCTTTCAGATGCTAAGGAGACCAAATTTGATTATACTCACATATACAATTGTATCTCTGGGTTCATCACTTTACAGCTTGCCAGTTTCAGTCAATAAAGAAAAAAATACAAAAATTGTACAAAAATACAATCACTTGGTTACATTGAATGAAGTTTAACAAGGATAAAGTGAAATGTTAATTATAAACTAGTCTAGTGTAGAGTTATGGATAGAGCGGGTTAAGACAACGGTGCTAATTTGATATGGATGCTGCTCCAGCAGGAATAGTATGTTCATTTTATTGAGTGAGTTATGTGTGTATGCCTATGTGCATACTAAATATGTATTACTCCTCCTGGCATCTGAATGTTCAAGGGAACAGTCGAGGTTCAAAGTAGCACATTTATTATATATATATATATATATATTAGGGCTGTCAATCGATTAAAAAATGTAATCTAATTAATTACATACTCTGTGATTAATTAATCAAAATGAATCGCATACATAATTAACGGTGCCTGAACCGATACTTTTTAAGAAAGTAAAAAAAGAAAAGAAAAAAAAGGGTACTAAACAACAGTTGGTGACATTAAAGAACGGCTTGTTTATTACTGAGGCCATATGGTCAAAATGAAATGATTTAATAATAATGTATAACAATAACAATAACTTATTTCACTAGTAAATTGCTGTTGAACAACAAAAACAACCACCAGATGGTAAAGGACATTTACAATAACTTCAAATGCACCACAAGACTGTAGTTTACCAGTTTCATTGAACGCACCATCTGTGTTTAATCTTCTACAGTAAAACACAGTCAAACTTTACACCGTTTAGCGTTAGCTGTCAGCATTGTAACCGTGTTTAATCCAGCTACTAGCTAGCGGTAGGCTAACGTTAGCTGCTGTCGAGTGTAGTGTTAACTAGCGTCATGTGCAGCGGTGTTTGTGTTTCAGAGCATCAGAGAGAAGCGCAGACATATCAGTGGCACCAGATTTCGGTAGCCAGGGTTGGCAGGAAGAAGATTTTTACAAGTAAATGTTCCAATTAATAATCCAGGCAGAACATTCTCGTCTCCCTCTTTCATTTTACAGTCCAATGGTGGCTAGAACGGCTCCGGGTCAAACGTCAATATGGAATGGATTAATCTGCGATATTTTTTTTAAAGTGTTATTTGTTCTCAGATTAATTAATCGAAATTAACGCGTTATTTTGACAGACCTAAAAAATATATATATATATATATATATTATAATTTATGTATATAGTTATGCACTGTCCTCACAAGCTGTGATAAAACACAAATTCACCAAGTGTGATCAGCAAGCTTGCATGAAAATGTCCCAGCTTTGGAACATTTGTTGGGTAGAGGGGACAGATTGAAAATGTACAGTCTCGTAAGCAACATTATGTAAACAAATTGTTAAATATCAGCATACAAGCATAAGTGTTCCTAATGAGTCCTTGGGGATCTGCTCCACAATGGTGCAGTGTTAGTGTGGATGTAGGTCAGTGCTTTGTGAATGTGTGCCCCGGACCTACTGCTTTTCACGTACCGGAGCCATTACTTCATAAGTTTATTATGTGAGGATGACCTTTTTTATGTAAACTGGACTGGCTGTTGGATGGTTTCCTCAGCTCTCCTTGTTTTCTCTGGGTGCAGCAGTTCACCGAGGACGTTTGTGATCCGGCTGCAGTAGTGAAGTTTTCCGGTGGGAGAAAGGGAGGGAGCAGCAAAAGGAGAGGAGAGGTGGGCGTTTGGGTGTGTATGTGTGTTTGGGTGGGTTATTTCCCTGGGTATTCCCGAGCATTCAGACTGTTGGCCCATGTTCAGCGATGATGTAACTGTCCCCTCTGCAGCCTATTCATGCTCAGAGAGGACAAGTGCAGCAGCACTGTCATACATGCCTGCATGCATGTAATCAAACAGTTGCAAGCGCACGACACCATCAGCAGCACCTGCATCCCCATCCATAAAAATTCAAATTAACCTGTTTGTTTTATGTACTGTACAAGGACCCCTATCGTTCCATTCATAATTTATCATGTGAACATTCGCCTAAAAGATTAATAAATGACCAATTTGGTTTAATGTCTTTGAACCAACTGCTCAAAACCAAGCCCCTGTAATTTAACATGGGTAATAATGGGCCCTCTTAATGTAAAGCAAAGCTGGAGTATATTGTTAATTACCTTCATTATTTCTTTCTAGCTGGGGCTGGGGAGTGGGACTGTTTAAGTTGCAGGAAATGCATGAATAAACAAGGCTATGTCTGGATGGGTGGCATTTGATCGGCTATTTCATCGTCTATTTCAAGTACTATATGCACAGCACACAAACGCTAGTCGTAACAAGTGATGATACCGAAGAACTACTAACAATAACAATTGCTGTTCTTCTAAAGTGCTCATATTATGCTTTTTTACTTTTCCCCTTTCCTGTATTGGGTTATATATCTATTTTATGCATGTTATAGGTTTACAAAGTGAAAAAGCCACCCCCCAAAGGGACTTATCATCTCCAACAGAAAACACTGTTCACAAACTGCTCCAAACAGCTCTATTGTAGTCCAGCCTTTACTTCCGTGACGAACGTGCGTCACTTTGTAACACACGTTATAATGCTCGCCTGGCTGCTAGCGTGGCACGCACTCATACTCTGCTTCTGACTGGCTAGTAGTCCTTACCTAGCTACTGTGCATGCGGGACTCCCAATAAAGATGGAACAGAAGTGAGATGTCTCACTCTGTAGCTAAAACAGAGAGCTCAACACACAGGGTGAAAAGAGGAGCTGCAGCAATGTGCAGTACAACAAAAATATGGTGTTTTCTGAAAATTAAACCACATAAACCTATTCTGGTACAACCTCTAAATACAATTATGAACCTGAAAATGAGCATAATATGAGCACTTTAAATAAAACAAAGACAATATCCAGAACACTCACAAGTGCAGACAGAAGGCAGACCGATGCAAATATAGATAACAGGCTTTGACGGGCAGAACAATTATATAGAGAATAAACAACTACACAGGTCATATCTCGACAAACAAGACACAAACACAGACAGATACTGTTGTAAATGTTCACAAAAAGTTGCATCTTTAGTAACAGAATATATGAGCCATGAGTCCTGCTCATATACCAGCTGCAGTAGTCAGTATCCCCCGGCCTAAAACAACGCTGACTTTACTGTAGGATGTCTCCGGTGGTCTCTCCTTCCTCTTCTAAGTTTGTCTCTCAACGCCTGCCTCCATTTGCTTATTTTCACTTGTTTCTTGTACCTTGACAACGTTGTTGGATGATAAAGCAATGCATTTGTAGTATGAGGCTAAGATTCCAATGCAAAGTGAATAGCAGTTTACTTTGAAGTGACCTGTGGAGTTTTTGACATCTGGTAACGCTACATTATGGAGCAATTTTTTTCTGTGGGTCGCAATTTAGTTTGTCTCATGCATGCATATGAAGATGCACATGCCACATCACTGCTAATAGTTTCACACCTCCACTGATCTACAGATAGGAGGCAATGCACGAGCAAAGGCAGGAAAGAAAAAGATTTCTAAGTAAACATGGATGTAAACAATGATTTCAAATATTGTTAAGAAAAGGCATCTTTGCAAAGGCTTTATGAAGAAGGAAGTGACACGTTTTTAACACGCTTGTTTCACATCAAGGATACACACAGTAAGGGTTGGGTACAGAACCCTGTACCTTTTTGTATTGGTTCACGTAAAATCAAACGGTGCCAAATTTCGGTACTTTGCTTGTTTGTTTGTTTGCCAACTTTGACATCCCGCAGCATCCCTCCTCACATGCTGCTCGAGAGCTCACAGGCCGGCCAGACGTTAATATCATCCCCGTTATTATTATTGTTGGCTGCCGCTGATTCTGGATGTGAATTAGCCTGTGAGGCATTCAGGTTTATTCAGAAATAACCTCTCTCAGCTAAAGGCTGGAGGTAGGACGAGACACAACAACATCCCGTCTGATATTTACTGGGTTTGTTTGTGAAATCACCGCCGCTAATGCTGCTAACTCTGGGCCGGTCAGTTAGCTCCGGTTAGCTAACTGCTCCCCCTGGATGCAGCCAGGCAGCCAGTGTAGCTCCCTGTTAGTCCCGCAGACCCGCGGAGCAGACCAGACTGAGCCCCGGGCGTCAGTGAGGCTGTGGCGGGGGCACACTCCTCAGTCAGCCGATTTGTTTCAGTGAGCAAAATGGCTGAATTTATTGTGCCGACCTTGAAAGTAATAACGAGATGACATATTATTTTACAGCAAGCTAACTGTTCAGGTGGACTGCACAGCAGCACGAGCTTGCAAACAAATATCTCTGTGTTCAGGCTTCTTCCACACAGTGTTCTTAACAGCTGGGGACACAGTGAGTGTTGAGCGGGCACGGCTCTTACCTGAAAGAGTTGACATGCTAGTCTTTCTTAAAAAAGAATTACACAAGAACTACTTAGTAGTAGTAGCAGTAGTTTGATCTGTGTTTGAGCTTGACTGAGTGTGTTTTTTTTTTTTAAATGTTTACTGTCCATTGTTCATATTTATATATTTTTAGGAGGGGGATAAAATGTTCATGGAGGGTGGGGAGGGTTTTGGTATTGTGTTTAAATAAAATATTGTGAGTTTTTTTTAACTGTAATCAAATGTTGTAGTTACAACCAGGCGTTACAGTTTCAGTAAGAGTAAGGTACCGAAAAAAGTACCGTTGAATACCGAGACCGAACACCAGGCACCGGTACCGGTAACGATATTGGTTCAGATGCGAAAGGTACCCAACCCTACACACAATGCAACAAAGGTTAGTAACACAGAATGTAAACATAACTTTTCTTTGTTTACGAGAGAACTCCACAGGACACTCAAGTTAATACAGTGTGCTTTATGTGAACAACATAAACTCTCCCATGTGATTCCAGCACGTAGGTTTCAATAGAGATTGGTGGCGATATTGGACCACATGATTTGGAGAAAGAGAGAAACAGCAGCTAGATAAAGGAAATCAGACAGCACAAATGTCAAATGTATGGTAATGTATTGGTGGGGTTATGGTGGGGCTTTTCTAATTCTTGGTGGGGTTATAGCTCGACCCAAGCACTGCCTATACACACATTTCTTTGAGCGAAAACAGATTTCCACTCATAATCCTCTACATACACTACCAGTCAAAAGTTTGGGGTCACTTAGAAATTTCCATTCCACTCCATTATAGACAGAATACCTCCTGAGATCAGTTGCATTGTTTTTTTAACCAGGGCAGCAGTTTTCAGATTACATTATGTAACTTACTTATGTTACTTATGTAACTTACATAATTGCAAAAGGGTTCTCCAATGTTTTCTCAGTTAGCCTTTTAAAATGATATCAGATTAGTAAACATAATGTGCCTTTGGAACATTGGATGAATTGTTGCTGATAATGGGCAACGTAGATATTGCATTAAAGATCAGCCACTTCTTTCTACGACAGTCGAGAACCCTTTTGCAATTATGTAAGCACATAATATAATCTGAAAACTGCTGCCCTGATTAAAAAAACAATGCTCTGGTCTCATCTGGTATTCTGTCTGTAATGGAGTGGAATGGAAATTTCTAAGTGACCCCAAACTTTTGACCGGTAGTGTATGATCTTCTCTTTTTGTTTTCAATCTAGTGGAGTCTGTCTTAATGCTCACATCGCTCATTGCTGAATCAATCAACAAATTGGAGAATGTTGGCTTTATGTACAGTATTTGTAATATGGACATACACTGGTGTTTCCTACCAGTTATATTACACTGTGTGACAATAGAAATCAGTTTGTGGGGTAATCTATGAATTCCTTCCATTCCCATGTAATAGCTGTCCTCTGCAAATAGAGTCTGATAGAGTCCAATATGTCATCTATATTATCTGTTTAGATTAGGTTTTCAGACAGTATATGTCCTCATTGTGGTTTGTTATATAATTGTTGCACTGTACAGCTGGATTGAGCCCAGAGGGTTTCAATATAAAGCCCATCCACACTTTAAACTCAAGTTGCGTCCTGTGGATAAGGGAGGATGTTGTTTTAAAGAGGGAGGTGGAGAAAGAGTCCAAGAGAGAGAGAGTGGTTGATTGAAGAAGCAGTATAGTGTGTGTGTGAGGAAGAATAAGCATGTGAAAGAGAAGTAAGAGTTAGAGAAATCATCACAGTTGGATAGTGACTCATTTCTACAGTATATTCTTACAGTGAAGTTAGAAATCGGTCTCGATGACAATACTTGAAAAAAAGCTGTCCAAACTATTAAATGATTGGTGCACAAATTCCTCTAAACAAGCTAAAAATGTACTTATACACATGCAAACCCCCTCACATGTATCCACACACACACACACACACACACACACACACGCACACACACATACACACTTGTTCTCTAGCTCAGAATGTCATCATCTCAGTCAAGCGTTCAAATCTGATTTAGTGCCTTTTAGAAAACCAATCAGAAGAGAGAGCTTTAGTGGAACACAGAAGATGAAATCAGGACTTATTTTATTCATTTTCATGGCTCGCCCACAGAAAGTAATTGGAGCAAAGTCACGGGTCCATTTGGTACAGGGTAGGTTAACAGCATTCTCTGATTTCCGCTTGTTTTCTCTTACAAAACAAACAGCAGTGGAGATGAGTTCACACCACAATCACATTGTGATTTCATTTGGACGCTTTTAAAGCCTTTATGTACAGTATACTAGGATTTATTTCTCTTGTGATAAGTTAAGACCGAATTAAATTGATAAAGTGCCTGATGTGTTCAATATACTAATCGCAACAAATGAAAAGTCCTTCATGACGTCTGTCATTCATATACTTTCAGTCTATACCAAAGTAACAAATAAGCTCTAGTGTTTTGAATCGAATATAGATGTAACCTGTGTATACTAATGGTATAATATGCAGTATTTTCCCAAAAATACAATGTATTGACTCATAAAAAAAATAAATCCTTTCATTCATCACTTATGACCCACTAGAAGTATGTGGTAGTGTTTGTATCTGCAAAGACCCTGCCCTGTGCATGTATTTCCTCTTTTCTTCTTATTTTGCTGTGTGCACAATCCCATTTATATTTAGTAGTATATAAGGCATATATTTACAAAGTAATTCAGGAACAGTGATTACTTAACTACAGTAGTTATTTCACTCACCCCCACTAAGACGGTCACCCCTGTAAGGACCATAAGGTTATCTGGGAATGTTGAAAACTAGTGCTGCAGCTATCGATTATTTTAGGAATCGAGCATTCTACTGATTATTTCATCAATTAATCGAGCAATCGGATAAGAAATACTTTTGCTTTACAGTAAACAGCAGTAGCAAATTTACAAAAGAGGTTTCCTTTTGTCAAAATAGCAAAAAAATGTTATTGCCTAAATTGCATACAATAACAGGGATAGATGCTAATACTTTTAAGCATGGGCCACCAAGCCCCTTATTCTGTTGGCAAAAGTACATTTTTGGTGGCCCAAATGTAAATCTTTTTCGCCCCCTTCCCCATCTTGCCTCTGGCTCTTTGCACTGGATATGCAAAAGAGCTGTTCACTAAGCCCAGGTAAATGTGACTGTTCAAAGCTGACATCACAGCTATTCAACTACACTGTTCAGGGCGACACATTTTAAGAAGGCTAATACTGAGTGAGGAGAAAGAATAAAGAATGCAGACGTCACCGGCATGATGACGTCATTCACGTGCATATTAAATAGCCATGAGGTTAACCGCTCCAGAGGGGAGGGGCTGGTTTGTCTCCGGCAGCAGCTAAGTTTCAGAAATTTGTCAAAATTTCAAGCTTAGTAGCAAACTAATAAAGGGTTAGATTACAAACCGGAAGCTTTCATTTTAGCTTGTTTGTAAAACATGGCTATTTGCAGAGTAGCATGCTGTAGGCTAGTTGTGTAAAACAGCGCGGTGGACGAGAGCAGCAGACGTTAGCCTACCTTGTGTCGGGTTCGTTCCGTGGAACGGACGAGTAGACTGGATGTTTACTACTGAGATGATGTAGCAGCATGTTTGGAGCTTAAAATGATCCCAAACTTTCTGTCGTTTTCTCCTGCCTGCCTCTTATCTTAACCCCTCACTATTTTCACCGTCTTCCTTCATTTTGTAATATGCACCGTCAGTCTTGTGTCCAGCGTCAGCCCGGAAACAGTGAGCCGTACAACGTTAGTTACATTGATATATAAATTAAACAAAGCTTCGTTCAGACATTCATGGTCCCCACAGGATGATAACTTTACATCTATCATCATAATCAGGTCAAAGTTTTGATTTGTTTAATTTTAATTGTAAGTGCATCCCCGCAAACACTAATTGAACATAACTACAGTGGACTTTTGTCAAACTTTTTTTGCATTTCTAAAACAACAGCAAAGGTCAGGTTTACAGTATGTGTCTGGCAAAATCAAATAGCAAAGCCCTTTTCTAAATGCACTATATAGGACTGAAAAATTCATACATGGAGAAACAGAGCAGGCAAATATGACATTTTTTGCACTTAAAGTGCTCATATTATGCCTTTTGGCTTTTCCCCTTTCCTTTATAGGGTTACAAAGTGAAAAAGCCCAACGTCCACCCCAAAGGGACTTACCATCTCCAACAGAAAACACTGTTCACAAGCTGCTCCAAACAGCTCTATTGTAGTCCAGCCTTCACTTCCGTGACGGACGTGCGTCACTTTGTAACACACGTTATAATGCTCGCCTAGCTGCTAGCGTGGCACTCCCTCATAATCTGCAACTGATAAGCTAGCAGTACTTACTGCACATGTGCGACTCCCAACAAAGATGGAACAGAAGTGAGATGTCTCACTCTGTAGCTAAAACAGAGAGCTCAACACACAGGGTGAAAAGAGGAGCTGCAGCAATGTGCAGTACAACAAAAATATGGTGTTTTCTGAAAAATAAACCACATAAACCTATTCTGGTACAACCTCTAAAAAAGTATGAACCTGAAAATGAGCATAATATTAGCACTTTAATAGACTTAAAATATATGTCACTTTTGTCTTCAAGCTGGCTCTCTCTCACTACCACTACTCCTCTCTCCACCATGATATGCAATATGTTCATGTGGGTTGTGTGCTTCAGTTCTCTTAGTCCCATAGTCCACACACATGCTGGTCGGGTGCATTTTAAACTCTAAATTGGCAGTAGGTGTGAATGTGTTTGTGTTTCTGTGTTAGTTCCGTGATGGGCTAGGGTGTTTCCCTGCGTTTCACCCAGTGCATCCTGGGACAGGCTCAGAGAGAGAGAGTGAGTGAGAGAAAGAGAAGCAGACAAAATGAAGGCATTTGTTTCTGAATAATATTTATATCTCTCACATCCTCTGAGAAACGTTTTCTGGGAGTACAGCTTCTCCACATCAGAGCTCAGCCATTAATCATCTTTACTCTGAGAGATTGCAGTTTCTTGTCCAGCCTGTCACTTATAATTTTTCATATCAACTCTTGTACTTCACCGTTTGTGGAGCATTGTTCCCTTAGTCACATTTAAAAAACTTTATGCAGTATTGCTTGGGTATACTGTGACTGGCATTAAGAACACACACGGCTTAATTCAATCACACACAAAGCAAAGTGTATATTGGACTACAACTGGATTGTATTTGGAAATTAAACAGTTGGCATTTCTCAAGGAGGTAGTATGTCCATGGTGATAATGCCCGTTGCTTAGCAATTTCCACCAGCTTTTATCCTTTTTTTCTTGAGGACTAAAATCCTCAAGATTAGTCGCCTTGGCAAATGGCCTGCATTGGCTCTTTGTCACTGTTTCACCATCCTTTGTTTAATCAGGCATTTTCCATTGAGATAGGAATCGCTGTGACAAAGTAGAAAAGATAAGCATGAGTAATGATCATCTTAAGTCACGGCCAACATTTTAAGCCCTTGCATACTCATACACGCACAAGGGTCTCTGAATGGATTAGATTTTGTGATGCAGACACATTTTTTTGTGGTCCAATCCTGATGAGGAGCTTTCTACTAACTACAGAATCCTTAAAATGTTGCCCTAACCTTAAACCTCCGACTGCATGACTAACTTTAATCCTTAGCCTAATCCAAAAACTAATTCAAACCACCCTAACACAAAAAGAATCCTCAGTCTACCTTTTACCCAAGACCAAATCCTAATCCAGCACCTTGTTTTAACCGTTAAAGGAAATTTGAAGCTCATAGGAAGAAGTTCACCAATAGACACACACACACACACACACACATACACACAGAGACATGTAATCCTCACACTCACAGTTTTACACCTCTGTTCTTCTCCTCCAGCGAGGTCATCCTCTCCAACATCGACGTGGGCACCGCTGGCATCTGGGAGTGCCTGGTGACCAGTTCCCGTGGCAACACTTCTCAGCAAATGGAGATAGTTGTTCTGGAGACGTCGGCACCGTACTGCCCCGCTGACAGAGTCACCAACAACAAGGGGGACTTCAGGTGAGTCACCTCTCAGCGGTCACGTACGGCCGACGCTCAGCCATGTCAGTTCAACTCCTAACACTATTAGCTCTAGCAGGTTGGAATAAAAAACGACTTAAAGACCCCCTGCAGTGAAAATGTTTTTAACATGGTGATATTTCCATATGGTGCTTTAATTGCTACAAGACATATTAGCGAAATATGCAGTTAACGCCATTGCTGAGCATTTCCGCCTTGGAACTGCATTGTACCAATGACAGTCTCAAAAATCCAGATTCAGACAGACAGGGTTTCACATTTCACATAGCTAAGGAACCACTCCAGTCAACTTGTGGTGTGGGGCTTTCCAGATATATGCAGTATATATTAGGATAACGCTACAGCGCAACCTGCACACTGGGCAGAACGAAAGGTATCAGAGGAGAAGCAAGGTGTTGCCAAGTATCATATTTTGTAAGCTAAGTTTCAAAACGATGGCAGAGAGGTGTGCATACTATATTTTTTTTATATTGGTGCATAACTCCTCATTGACACCGGGTTCAGACAGGTAGCGAAACTGTCGGAGCAGATGGGCACCTAAAGGAAGCGTGCAGCGCTTCGGAGCACATGGGGGCGCTCCCGCCTCGTGTCTGAATCGGCGTGAGGCTCATTATGGATGGTCTTTCCGATGTTTCTAGCCATTTTAATGCACGCTGCTTATTTACCGGTCAACCTGTGGTGGGCATGGCGCAAGGCCAGATCCAGAATTTCTCCATTGAGGGAGAAAGAGAAGATGGGCTTCCAGCCTCTTTTCAGATTTATTTTTTAACTTTTCTATGTGGGAAAACCATGTTAAACAAAATATTAATCCTAGCAGAATATTTTTACATAACTTTAAAAAGTGTCTGGAGGGGGACTTTAAAGGAATAGTAATATTTTGGAAATACACTTATTCACTACCATCACCTTATCGTGGTGGAGAGGTTTGTGTGTCCCTATGAACCTGAGGGCTGTGTTGTCTGGAGCTTTGTGCTCCTGGTAGGGTCTCCCAAGGCAAAGTGGTCTCAGGTGAGGGGCCAGACAAAGAATGGTTCAAAAATCCTATGAAAAAATCGAGGAAGGGATGAAGTGACCCTGCCCGGAGGAAGCCCGGGGCCCCCCGTCTGGAGCCAGGCCCAGATGGAGGGCTCGTCAGCGAGCGTCTGGTGGCCGGGTTTGCCACGGAGCCCGGTCGGGCACAGCCCGAAAAAGCTACGTGGCGGACATCCCTCCATCCCATGGGCCCACCACCTGTGGGAGGAACCGCTGGGGGTCGGGTGCGCTGCCACATGGGTGGCAGTGAAGGTCAGGGGCCTCGATGGACCAGACCCGGGCAGCAGAGGCTGGCTCTGGGGGACGTGGAATGTCACCTCTCTGTGGGGGAAGGAGCCGGAACTTGTGCGGGAGGTGGAGCGCTACCGGTTAGATCTGGTGGGGCTTACCTCTACGCACAGTCTTGGTTCTGGAACCATACTCCTGGATAGGGGTTTGACTCTTTTCTTCTCCGGAGTTGCCCAGGGTGTGAGGCGCCGGGCGGGTGTGGGGATACTCACAAGCCCCCCGGCTGAGCGCCGCTACGTTGGAGTTTAACCCGGTGGACGAGAGGGTCGCCTCCCCTACGCCTGCGGGTTGTGGGGGGAAAACTCTGACTGTTGTTTGTGCATATGCACCAAACAAGAGTTCAGAGTATTCTGCCTTCTTGGAGACCTTGAGTGGAGTCCTGCATGGGGGCTCCAGTCGGGGACTCCATAGTTCTGCTGGGGGGACTTCAACGCGCACGTGGGTAATGATGGAGACACATGGAGAGGCGTGATTGGGAGGAACGGCCTCCCTGATCTAAACCAGAGTGGTTGTTTGTTGTTGGACTTCTGTGCTAGTCATGGATTGTCTATAACGAACACCATGTTCGAACATAGGGATGCTCATAAGTGTACTTGGTACCAGAGCACCCTAGGCCAAAGGTCAATGATCGATTTTATAATCGTTTCATCTGATCTGAGGCCATATGTTTTGGACACTCGGGTGAAGAGAGGGGCGGAGCTGTCAACCGATCACCATCTGGTGGTGAGTTGGGTCAGGGGTGGGGGAAGACTCTGGACAGACCTGGTAAGCCCAAACGGGTAGTGCGGGTAAATTGGGAACGTCTGGAGGAGGCCCCTGTCCGACAGACTTTCAACTCACACCTCCGGGCGGAGCTTTTCGTGCATCCCTGTGGAGGCTGGGGGCATTGAACCTGAGTGGACAATGTTCAAAGTTTCCATTGCTGAAGCTGCGGTGAGGAGCTGTGGTCTTAGGGTCTTAGGTGCCTCAAGGGGCGGTAACCCACGAACACCGTGGTGGACACCGGTGGTCAGGAAGCCGTCCGACTGAAGAAGGAGTCTTTCCGGGATATGTTATCCCAGACGACTCCGGAGGCAGTTGCAAGGTACCGAAGGTACCGAAGGGGCTCGAAGGGGCTGCAGCCTCTGCCGTGAAAGAGGCAAAGCAGCGTGTGTGGGAGAAGTTCGGAGAAGACATGGAGAAGGACTTTCGGTCGGCACCAAGGTACTTCTGGAAAACCGTTCGCCACCTCAGGAGGGGGGAGCGGGGAACCATCCAAGCTGTGTACAGTAAGGATGGGACGCTGTTGACCTCAACTGAGGAGGTAATAGGGCGGTGGAAGGAGCACTTTGAGGAACTCCTAAATCCGACTAATACGCCTCTATGGTAGAGGCAGAGCTGGAGGATGAGGGGGGATTGGCATCAATTTCCCTGGTGGAGGTTGCTGAGGTAGTTAAACAACTCCACAGTGGCAAAGCCCCAGGAATTGATGAGATCCGCCCAGAAATGCTTAAAGCTCTGGGTGTGGAGGGGTTGTCTTGGTTGACACGCCTCTTCAACATTGCGTGGAAGTCTGGGACGGTGCCTAAGGAGTGGCAGACCGGGGTGGTGGTTCCCCTTTTTTAAAAAGGGGGGACCAGAGGGTGTGTGCCAATTACAGGGGTATCACACTTCTCAGCCTCCCGGTAAAGTCTACTCCAAGGTGCTGGAAAGGAGGGTTCGGTCGATAGTCGAATCTCAGGTTGAAGAGGAACAATGTGGATTCCGTCCCTGGTCGTGGGAACAACGGACCAGATCTTTACTCTCGCAAGGATCCTGGAGGGAGCCTGGGAGTATGCCCAACCAGTCTACATGTGTTTTGTGGATCTGGAGAAGGCGTATGACCGGGTGCCCCGGGAGATACTGTGGGAGGTGCTGCGGGAGTACAGGGTGAGGGGGTCCCTTCTCAGGGCCATCCAATCTCTGTACGACCAAAGCGAGAGCTGTGTCCGGGTTCTCGGCAGTAAGTCGGACTCGTTTCAGGTGAGAGTTGGCCTCCGCCAGGGCTGCGCTTGTCACCAATCCTGTTTGTAGTATTTATGGACAGGATATCGAGGCGTAGTCGGGTGGGAGAGGGGTTGCAGTTCGGTGGGCTGGGGATCTCATCGCTGCTTTTTGCAGATGATGTGGTCCTGATGGCATCATCGGCCCGTGACCTTCAGCACTCACTGGATCGGTTCGCAGCCGAGTGTGAAGCGGCTGGGATGAGGATCAGCACCTCTAAATCGGAGGCCATGGTTCAGGAAACCGATGGAGTGCCTTCTCCAGGTAGGGAATGAGTCCTTACCCCCAAGTGAAGGAGTTCAAGTACCTTGGGGTCTTGTTCGCGAGTGAGGGGACAATGGAGCGGGAGATTGGTCGGAGAATCGGCACAGCAGGTGCGGTATTACATTCAATTTATCGCACCGCTAGACGAAAAGAGAGCTGAGCCAGAAGGCAAAGCTCTCAATCTACCGGTCAGTTTTTTGTTCCTACCCTCACCTATGGTCATGCAGGCTGGGTCATGACCGAAAGAACAAGATCCAGGGTACAAGACGCCGAAATGGGTTTCCTCAGGCGGGTAGCTGGCGTCTCCCTTAGAGATAGGTGAGAAGCTCAGTTATCCGTGAGGAGCTCGGAGTAGAGCTGCTGCTCCTTTGCGCCGAAAGGAGCCAGTTGAGGTGGTTCGGGCATCTGGTAAGGATGCCCCCTGGGCGCTCCCGCCTCGTGTCTGAATCGGCGTGAGGCTCATTATGGATGGTCTTTCCGATGTTTCTAGCCATTTTAATGCACGCTGCTTATTTACCGGTCAACCTGTGGTGGGCATGGCGCAAGGCCAGATCCAGAATTTCTCCATTGAGGGAGAAAGAGAAGATGGGCTTCCAGCCTCTTTTCAGATTTATTTTTTAACTTTTCTATGTGGGAAAACCATGTTAAACAAAATATTAATCCTAGCAGAATATTTTTACATAACTTTAAAAAGTGTCTGGAGGGGGACTTTAAAGGAATAGTAATATTTTGGAAATACACTTATTCACTACCATCACCTTATCGTGGTGGAGAGGTTTGTGTGTCCCTATGAACCTGAGGGCTGTGTTGTCTGGAGCTTTGTGCTCCTGGTAGGGTCTCCCAAGGCAAAGTGGTCTCAGGTGAGGGGCCAGACAAAGAATGGTTCAAAAATCCTATGAAAAATCGAGGAAGGGATGAAGTGACCCTGCCCGGAGGAAGCCCGGGGCCCCCGTCTGGAGCCAGGCCCAGATGGAGGGCTCGTCAGCGAGCGTCTGGTGGCCGGGTTTGCCACGGAGCCCGGTCGGGCACAGCCCGAAAAAGCTACGTGGCGGACATCCCTCCATCCCATGGGCCCACCACCTGTGGGAGGAACCGCTGGGGTCGGGTGCGCTGCCACATGGGTGGCAGTGAAGGTCAGGGGCCTCGACGGACCAGACCCGGGCAGCAGAGGCTGGCTCTGGGGACGTGGAATGTCACCTCTCTGTGGGGGAAGGAGCCGGAACTTGTGCGGGAGGTGGAGCGCTACCGGTTAGATCTGGTGGGGCTTACCTCTACGCACAGTCTTGGTTCTGGAACCATACTCCTGGATAGGGGTTTGACTCTTTTCTTCTCCGGAGTTGCCCAGGGTGTGAGGCGCCGGGCGGGTGTGGGGATACTCACAAGCCCCCGGCTGAGCGCCGCTACGTTGGAGTTTAACCCGGTGGACGAGAGGGTCGCTCCCTACGCCTGCGGGTTGTGGGGGGAAAACTCTGACTGTTGTTTGTGCATATGCACCAAACAAGAGTTCAGAGTATTCTGCCTTCTTGGAGACCTTGAGTGGAGTCCTGCATGGGGCTCCAGTCGGGGACTCCATAGTTCTGCTGGGGGGACTTCAACGCACACGTGGGCAATGATGGAGACACATGGAAAGGCGTGATTGGGAGGAACGGCCTCCCTGATCTAAACCAGAGTTGTTGTTTGTTGTTGGACTTCTGTGCTAGTCATGGATTGTCTATAACGAACACCATGTTCGAACATAGGGATGCTCATAAGTGTACTTGGTACCAGAGCACCCTAGGCCAAAGGTCAATGATCGATTTTATAATCGCTTTCATCTGATCTGAGGCCATATGTTTTGGACACTCGGGTGAAGAGAGGGGCGGAGCTGTCAACCGATCACCATCTGGTGGTGAGTTGGGTCAGGGGTGGGGGAAGACTCTGGACAGACCTGGTAAGCCCAAACGGGTAGTGCGGGTAAATTGGGAACGCCTGGAGGAGGCCCCTGTCCGACAGACTTTCAACTCACACCTCCGGGCGGAGCTTTTCGTGCATCCCTGTGGAGGCTGGGGGGCATTGAACCTGAGTGGACAATGTTCAAAGTTTCCATTGCTGAAGCTGCGGTGAGGAGCTGTGGTCTTAGGGTCTTAGGTGCCTCAAGGGGCGGTAACCCACGAACACCGTGGTGGACACCGGTGGTCAGGGAAGCCGTCCGACTGAAGAAGGAGTCTTTCCGGGATATGTTATCCCAGACGACTCCGGAGGCAGTTGCAAGGTACCGAAGGGCCCGAAGGGCTGCAGCCTCTGCCGTGAAAGAGGCAAAGCAGCGTGTGTGGGAGAAGTTCGGAGAAGACATGGAGAAGGACTTTCGGTCGGCACCAAGGTACTTTCTGAAAACCGTTCGCCACCTCAGGAGGGGGGAAGCGGGGAACCATCCAAGCTGTGTACAGTAAGGATGGGACGCTGTTGACCTCAACTGAGGAGGTAATAGGGCGGTGGAAGGAGCACTTTGAGGAACTCCTAACCCGACTAATACGCCCTCTATGGTAGAGGCAGAGCTGGAGGATGAGGGGGGATTGGCATCACTTTCCCTGGTGGAGGTTGCTGAGGTAGTTAAACAACTCCACAGTGGCAAAGCCCCAGGAATTGATGAGATCCGTCCAGAAATGCTTAAAGCTCTGGGTGTGGAGGGGTTGTCTTGGCTGACACGCTCTTCAACATTGCGTGGAAGTCTGGGACGGTGCCTAAGGAGTGGCAGACCGGGGTGGTGGTTCCCCTTTAAAAAAGGGGGGACCAGAGGGTGTGCCAATTACAGGGGTATCACACTTCTCAGCCTCCCCGGTAAAGTCTACTCCAAGGTGCTGGAAAGGAGGGTTCGGTCGATAGTCGAATCTCAGGTTGAAGAGGAACAATGTGGATTCCGTCCCTGGTCGTGGAACAACGGACCAGATCTTTACTCTCGCAAGGATCCTGGAGGGAGCCTGGGAGTATGCCCAACCAGTCTACATGTGTTTTGTGGATCTGGAGAAGGCGTATGACCGGGTGCCCCGGGAGATACTGTGGGAGGTGCTGCGGGAGTACAGGGGTGAGGGGGTCCCTTCTCAGGGCCATCCAATCTCTGTACGACCAAAGCGAGAGCTGTGTCCGGGTTCTCGGCAGTAAGTCGGACTCGTTTCAGGTGAGAGTTGGCCTCCGCCAGGGCTGCGCTTTGTCACCAATCCTGTTTGTAGTATTTATGGACAGGATATCGAGGCGTAGTCGGGGTGGAGAGGGGTTGCAGTTCGGTGGGCTGGGGATCTCATCGCTGCTTTTTGCAGATGATGTGGTCCTGATGGCATCATCGGCCTGTGACCTTCAGCACTCACTGGATCGGTTCGCAGCCGAGTGTGAAGCGGCTGGGATGAGGATCAGCACCTCTAAATCGGAGGCCATGGTTCAGGAAACCGATGGAGTGCCTTCTCCAGGTAGGGAATGAGTCCTTACCCCAAGTGAAGGAGTTCAAGTACCTTGGGGTCTTGTTCGCGAGTGAGGGGACAATGGAGCGGGAGATTGGTCGGAGAATCGGCACAGCAGGTGCGGTATTACATTCAATTTATCGCACCGTTAGACGAAAAGAGAGCTGAGCCAGAAGGCAAAGCTCTCAATCTACCGGTCAGTTTTTGTTCCTACCCTCACCTATGGTCATGCAGGCTGGGTCATGACCGAAAGAACAAGATCCAGGGTACAAGAGGCCGAAATGGGTTTCCTCAGGAGGGTAGCTGGCGTCTCCCTTAGAGATAGGGTGAGAAGCTCAGTTATCCGTGAGGAGCTCGGAGTAGAGCTGCTGCTCCTTTGCGTCAAAAGGAGCCAGTTGAGGTGGTTCGGGCATCTGGTAAGGATGCCCCCTGGGCGCCTCCCTAGGGAGGTGTTCCAGGCACGTCCAGCTGGGCTGGGAGACCCAGGACTAGGTGGAGGGATTATATCTCTAACCTGGCCTGGGAACGCCTCGGGATCCCCCAGTCGGAGCTGGTTAATGTGGCCCGGGAAAGGGAAGTTTGGGGTCCCCTGCTGGAGCTGCTACCCCCGCGACCCGACCCCGGATAAGCGGATGAAGATGGATGGATGGATGGACTTATTCACTATCTTGGCAAGAGTTAGATGAAAAGATTGATACCACTCTTGTGTCTGTACTGTAAGTTCTGTATAAAGCTACCAGCAGCTTAGCACAAGAATGGAACCAAAGGTAACACAATCCACCTGCCAGCATCTCTAAAGCTCACTAATTAATGTAATATCTTGCTTATTTAAAGGAGAAATCTGGCGAAAAAAATGAACCTAGGGGTTAATAACACATTTGTACCAAGTCAACCGTTCTCTGGGATTTGTTTTCATGCTAATTGAATGTGACCAGTTTTAGTGCAAACTGCTATTTAGCTCATAACGCTAGTCGTCGGGGCACTGGTAAAGTATAAAGAAATCGCTATTTCTATACTACTAACAAGGCTCAAAATAGCACCACACTTCCACAGTAGCATAATGAGGGTCCCTACGTGTAAAAAATCAGTCGAACGACGAATGCGTGCAACCAGTAACCAGTAACAGCTCAAGCACAGCGTTTGTCATTCGACTGGTCAGACTGTTTTCCCAAGATGGCGCCTGCCTGTATACGTGAACGGTACTGTCTTTCTAAACTATCTTTTTAATAAACTGTCTGTACACTTACAAAGTTCTCAATGCTTCGGTTTACATGTAGGGACCCTCATTATGCTACCGTGGAAGTGTGGTGCTATTTTGAGCCACTTGTTAGTGGTATAGAAACAGCGATTTCTTTTTACTTTACCCGTGCCCCGACGACGTTATAAGCCAATTAGCAGTTTGCAAAAAAATGGTCACATTCGATTAGCATGAAAACATATCCCAGAGAACGGTCGACTCGGTACACATGTATTATTAACCCCTAGGTTCATTTTGCGCCGGATTTCTCCTTTAATCCATACAAAAAGTGTAAAACTGGTTTTATGGGGGTTTAATTCAAATGAAACCAAAAATGTATGTGTTAATTAGTAGCCCTTTGAGAAGTTGTCAGGCATATTTTGTGACCTTCTAACAAAACCAGGCTGGCTGTTTCCCCCTGTTTTCAGTCCTTGTATAAGCTAAGCTAACCGGCCACTGGCTGTAGCTTCATATCTGAATACATACAGTACAAACATGGTTGTATCAATCTTTCTATCCAACTCTTGGAAAGAAAGCAAATAAGCCCATTTCCTAACAGTAGGGTTTTTCTTGCCTCAGGTAAAAAAAAAAAAAGATTATATAAATAAACCATATCCTTGAATCTTAAGTGTCCTTTTCATTTATGAACTAGTTATTATTGGTAATGGACAGTAATGACCTGTTTCCTAAGCTGATACCAGGAGGTCTCCAGCTAAAAAAGGCAATAGTTTAACCTCACAATATTTTAAGTCACCAGTCTACTGTATACAAATTAATACTGTAATCATTGCGCTCACTCTCTCTGCTATTACCTCTCCATGTACAGTGCAGATGAGGTACTTAAGCCTGCTTCTTGCCAGTGTCATGCTGTTTTTTGTTCCACCTGACAAAAGTGTGCCGCACCTGGTCTGCCTCGCACCAGATGCGGCTCATTAACTGTCAAAGAGTATTAAGAATTGAGTACGTGCAGTAGAGCCTGGACAGTCCATATATTTAAATAATAATTGGATGTGTGATATGAAAACTACCCACAAACATTATGGCTCAAAATAGTTTGGCTTTATAGCAAGACTAATAAAAGAGGGAGAGCACGACTCCATTTCCATGACTCAGGTTCCACATTAAAAGAGGAACAAAAACCACACATCTCCTTGCCCTCCTCCATCTATCCTCCTTTATCCTGTCCTCCACACCTTGTGACCACCTTGAAACCTCGTGGTTGTACACACACTCTCACATGCTCCACCTCTCCTCCCCAGTGGGTGTGCTGTTATCGTGTTCACTCCTTTGTAGTCGCTGTACTTCACAGCCCACTTTCAGCGCAGCAAGCACAGAGGCTTTGTTTCTGCTGGGTCACTGGAGTAATGGGCTGGAAAATGAGACCCCTATTTTGTTGGGGGTGAAATTAACGCCATTTATTACCAAGTAGCTGCTGTTGCAGGGAGAGAAACAAAAGAGAATGTGTTGGAAAGCAGCGGGATGGCAGGTCTCTACCCCCCAGAACAGAACAGATTACCTGCGTACTGAATGCACTGCTCCTTTATTTTCATTTAGAAGAAGTCAAAAGTGTTGCCACATTAAGCATAACTTTGGCTACTTTTCTGCAGAAGGGTTTTGACGTTGTCTTAAAGGTGCAGTAGGTAAGCCTTATAAAACTAACTTTCTGTCATATTTGCTGAAACTGCCCCTATGTTCCAGTAGAACTACATGAAGCAGGTAATAAAAAAAAGAAAATCTGACTCCTCTGGCTCCACCTACAGTCTGTAGTGTGATTTGCAAAAATCCACAGCTCCCTGTTCAGATGCACCAATCAGGGCCAGGGGGGGTGTCTAACTGCATGTCAATCACTGCCATGCACACGCATTCATTCTCCCTTGTGGGGGGAGGGGCTTAGGAGACCGTTTTGGGCTTTAGCAGAAAGGGGGGGAGGGACTGAGAAGTTGTTGATGTTCAAATGTTTTGGCTAAGTCCTGGATCTTCACAATCCTACCTACGGCACCTTTAAAGAGGAAATCGCAAAACACAAGACGCATGTTTCCCCGCTGATTGTAGACAAATGAATCGGTATGTGTGAGCACCAACAGCTTTCCTAAGGCTGCACAGGGAATAATCCCTTTAATCAACAAGAGCGCCAAGAAACAAAACCTGGAGTTCTTTTATTATCTGGGAAATGGAGTCATATGTAGTGGGCTGTGAAAGTTTGGCTGCCTTTTTACACTCAAATGAGCTTTATTTTATTGAAAGACTAACAGGCATTACCCAGAAAATGAAAATGTTCCATTTCCCCGTAAAATAACCCTGGCTCCTATCACAGGTTGGTCAGTAGAGCAGCTCCAGGACTTGGCTCTTGACAACTTTATTGACAAAGTCTCATTTCTTGCTCCAGAGGAGACTTCACTGAACTTTGCATGGCCATACGAACAGCAGTTGTAATTACTCTTTTAGGCTGAATTTCCCCTTTGGGAAGGAACAGGCAGGAACAGGTTTCTTCTGCATATATACACCCATCTCTGTCGTGTTCCATCTGTGGCAATTTAGTAAAGAACGTATCACAGTGACGTCGCGCTTAAACAGAATGTTTGCACCGTTGTTTGCAAAGTTATTGCAAACAAACATTGTGATTGCGTCTTTTGCACTTTCATAAAGTTGTGTGACTAGGATTAATGGTCATCATTGAACAGCAGAGACTGAGAAATCCTGACTTTTAGGCCGTATGGGTCACTAAACACTAAGACTAAAACTCAACTCAAAGTATTACGTTAGACCTTCCCTGGCTGTTAAGTTCCTGTGTCTTTCCCCCATCCATCCCCCGAGTTTGTAAAGCTTTTTGTTAAAAATATTTATGTTCCAACGCATAACAAAAAAATAACCACAATGAAATCATCAGGTTTTTTTTCAGACTGTACTTAGCTCATTCAGTGCCACATCATACATTATACAACTGTTTTCACTGGCAGTAGTACTCCCCATGAAGAGTGAACAAATCTTGATGCGTAAAATTGGTGGAGTGCCCATTTAAGTGCATTCTGCCATTAAACAGAAGAGTTGTTTAAGTCTTATGCTGCACAAAGTGGGAATTAAATGAAGTTGATTAATAAAGTTAGTAAATACAGTTAAATAAGTCAGAAATCATCACTTAGACAACCCATTGTTTCACAATCAAGTATCAGAACCTGGCAGTCTTCTGCAAAAAATAATTAGAGCTAGCTGTAAATCAAATATGCAAGTACAGGGAGTATGAAATTGCCATCTGGTGCAGTGTAGATTCCTAAACTCACTTCATTGCTGATATCTTGTGTGGCAGGTGGCCAAAGACTTTAGCTGGCATCCTCTCCTTCCTGCCCTGCGCCCCTGCCACCTTTGGCTCTGCCCCCCACCCCTCTGGCAGCGCTCCTCACCCCTCCAGCCAGAAGGAGAAGAAGGCGTGGCGGAGCTGCGACCGGGCTGGTCGCTGGGCTGAAGAGGACTACACTCAGTGCCCGTATGCCAGTGAACTGACCCGTGTGCTGCATGAGCTCACACAGGTATCTACACACATGGAGAACAGATTCAATCACAGAATCTTTTCCACACTTTTTTTTCCAGTTGTCAATGCATCCGTTCAAATTTTGCAAATGTACTCATGTTCAACATGTTGACTTTTACATGTTTGCAAACCTGCTCACACTGTTTAACAGCAAGATTTGATAACTCCATATTTCTAGAATACAAAAACAACTGATTCATCTGTAGCCTGCCGGTATTTGCAGATCTGTACATGTAAGCCTTTATATGCATAATACAAACTGACTGATGACAAGCTGTTTTTGTTCTACATTACTCATGGGATCACTGTACCACGTTAAAGTATTCAAGATCAAAACTACATGCATGGCATTAAAATAGCAATACAGTGATTTATATTTATTAAATGTTGTCTGAGCTGTTTTATGTGTGTGTGTGTGTGTGTGTGTGTGTGTGTGTGTGTGTGTGTTCATCTGTCTCTGCCAAATTATGATGATCGTGATCATCCTCTTTGAATATTGCTTTTTTTTGCCTTTGTATTCCAGATAACTATTAATACCACCAATGCTCAGCCTTTAGGCCAGCAGTTAGTGGCCTTCACCAGCAGGGCGGCACACTTCACCGATGTCATGGATGTTATCTTTGTCACACACCTGGTGGAGAGACTGACAAGGCTGGTGGAGAAACGTAGAGATGTAAGAGTGGTCACACAGATACACCACAGCCAGTTTACTTCAAAACATGTGATCTAAGCCTAATGGTACGTGTCCACTGACCTGCGTCATTTCCACGCTTCCCTTTCGTTGTCTATGTAAGCAGCCTGGCAATGCATTTTGGTAGCGTCCTGAATGCCGTGACGACAGATTGAGCAACTGCATAGTTTATTTCACACATACATTTTGTTCAGAAACACATTTTGTATTTTCGTAAAATAAGCGAAAGTTTCAAAACGAGCCGCCATGTCTGTCGGTTTTGAAATACGAGAGCAGACAGCCCAAGAGTGAAGTGTTCGTCAAACCAGGTGCAGCCATTGTGGTTGTAGGATGGTGGAGCCATCAAAGTTTTCTTTGTTTGTCAGTGGTCATTAAGAAGAATAGTAGAGTATATAGAATAGAGTAGTAAGTAAAAGTAGTTTCCAAAGTCTGACACTGTAACTGAAGGGGAACCTCTGTACTTATATTATTAGCTGCTACTCCTGTTCTCACAGTATTCATGCATGTGCTCGGTCACAGTTTTCAGAAAGCAATGACTTTCTGTTGATAAGGTCAGGAAAACTGTTGACTAAGCTCACCTACAGTTTACAACGGCTTCTCAAGAGCCCTAAGAGACAGCAGGAGCTGCCTAAAAAGACATTGCAACGCGCTGACGTTCTGGCTTCAATTCTTCAATCCATTCCAGACAGCTTAACTTTTCACCTCGTTCTGAAGATTCATCTTTTTTTGGGCAAGCCGTGTTTTACCTTACCTGAACTTCTCTTCTGTCTGCGGCCAGGCAATCAGAGGGCTTCACGTCACACTGAAGGCCAGGTTGTGCGAGGGGAAGGCTGTAGAGCTTAGTCAGTGAAATTAATCAATAGTAGCTCTCACTTGTCCAATTACTCATCATAGGTCACTCGGGAGGAGATATTATTAGGAGATACTTTAGGAGTTTTATCATTCCTAAGACAATAGCTGATGAGACCACCCTCATTCATCCAATAAGGAGCAGTCAAATCAAGCAACAATGAAAAGTACAGTAAGTAAATAACAAACTGCCATCCCAAGGAACGATTATGCCCCATTGGAGCTGCTAATCTAAATTAAATCTCCCTATAATGAATGAAGCCACCATTGCCTCCCTCACAATTCTGACTAGAGATTATAAATGGGCCTGTTGTTGCAGATATGATTGATGTGCATGATGAGTTTGCCTCTTTGTGTGTGTGTGTGTGTGTGTGTGTGTGTGTTTTGTACGTACAGTTTGTGTAGTTGTGTTTATGCATCCCGTTTGCATCCATGTCTGCTTGTGTTTCCACAGCTAGGGGACTACATATCAGACATAGCCAGCAACATGATGCTAGTGGAGGAGCATATCCTGTGGATGGCGCAGAATGAGGCCAGAGCGTGCACTCGCATTGTCCAGTGTGTGGAGCGCATTGCTGACCTGGCGCTGACCGGAGACAATCAGGTCATTTCCAAGGTGTGGCTGCAATTTGGAACAGTAACACCCACACTCACGACCACACTCAGTCAGGGCAAAGGTTGATGGTCTGACTAAATGTCCCATAGCTTTACCTTTTTTTTTCTTGCAGCCTAGAATAATCAGAAGTTAATTTGGCTCGAGCAGATAGCTAGAATAAGGCAAGAAAAAGATAAATTGCTTCCTTTGTTTCTTTTCGCTTCCGTCTTTTTTTTCCCCTCTCTGCTGTCACTTGGGATAAAAGCATCTGCTTAATGACTAATATAAAAATCTCTTCCGCCACCCTCCAACCCTTCCTTCTCTCCTCACCACCACCCCCCCCAGGTATCTGCTAACATAGCTCTGGAGGCCTTTCTGATCCACCCGGCTAACTTCCTCGGTCTGTCCTGTACGGCACTTCAACGGCCCCCCTCATCATCCGCCACCTCGGCCCTCCCTGACAGTCCCTCCCGCACTGACAAGGACACGGGCAGGGAGCGTAATGCCGTGGGGGAATCGTTGCTCAACTTCAAATGCCACACTGTCAACAACAGTGGCTCACCAGCCAGTCAGCTCAGCAAGGTAAGGCAAAAGTTAATAAATGGTGTGAAACTTTCCAAAATATGCCGTTCTTTTGTTCGGCACTGTCGGCAAAATCCACTGAATCCAGCCTGAGGTCTGCAAACAACGGTCAATGTGGGCTTCTCTTTCTCACCTCCCACCGGGTTTTATTTTTTAAAGGCCACACACTTTTATGTTTTTTGACACTGTGTTCAAATGCAAATGTGAGAGAAGGAGGAGGGAAGATGCTCTTAACAGAGGAGAAAGCAACTGAGAGGGAAATAAAATATGAGAAAGAGAGAACAGCTTGTACAGCAGCTCGTGGGCACGATAAAATGAATTCTCCAACACTACACAGTTGAAGCATGCGGGACGGATTACCACCTGCCGTTAAGTCTGTTGTTGCCTATTTGTCCCGGCAAGATGACACCTTGTTTGGGTTTGTTGGCACACCATATATCAGCTGGTGATAGGTGGGTTTGTAGTAGGGGCAGGGCCTGCAAATAGGACGGCAATTTGGTAGTCAGTGAATGCCGGCCACTCCCCTGTGATGAATAAGATGGCCTTGCGTCCCTGTCACTTTAAATCAACTACGCCCCACCATGGCTTGGTTGTAGCCATCCCAAATGAGAAATACCACGGCAACAGACGAGGGACACTGTACATCTGCAGACGGCAGGCAAAACATTCAACATCCCCTGGCACTGAAGTGGCATAGTTCTGAAACATTTGAACAGTTTGCACCCTCTAGCTATTCACTCCGCCGATGAATTCATCAGTGTGCATGCGGGTGTACCCTGTCTGTGCATGTCAGTGTGTATCAGCGGGAGAGAGTGCATGGGTGTGTGTTTGTCTTTCAGTCTGCATGCTTATTTCATTTCCCTCCTCATCTTCTTCGGTGGTGAGACGGTGTCAGGTCTCTGCCGTTTTGTCAGCAATTACAGCCTTTAGTTTTAGCTTCAGGCTATGTGTAGAATGTGTGCATATACTGTATGTAAGTGTGTGTTTCTGGAAGCGAGCTAAGTCAGCTGTATCATGGGGAGGACAATATTGCAGTTTGAGAGGCCACTCCTCAACTTTGCTCAAAATCAACATTTGACAATTTCCACATGGACTTGTGTGGGCAGATGTGGAGAAAACATTTTTCTTCTTCCTAGTTTTGACAGGTTTCTCTACACTGTCAAGTTAAAGTGTGTAAAAGCTGGGTTGTTTGGCATAACCCTGAGTCTTGGCACTGTGTCCTTGAGTATCATACTCGAACATGAAACTCCCAGTACGGTGGATTTGGCTTTTCACAAAAGAATGTTGTGACGTGTGGTGCACTCCAAGCAGGGTCCAAAATTAGTACCCGTCAAACACGGGCAGTTGGCTGAAATACTTATAGGTCTACGTCACTACAACACACAAGTTGATTTACCACATTTTGTTTTGCATCTGCACACTGGTGGCGCCTTGCAACATATGACCGTCAATAATTGTATCGCAATTCTTTGATTGACTCTCGCTGTCCACTGTGCTATGGTTATGCTTACTTTGAGCTCGCTACTCGGCTTGATTACCAGTGGCACCGGTCGGAGGAGAATTTCGCGCTAATAGCAAAGAGAGTCTGCAAGTACGTGGGGGGCCCGGGGCGTTGGACTAGGAAAAGGGGACTGAGTAAATAAAAAATAAAACTAGAATGAATAGCTGTGGATGCGGAAAGGGGCTCATAGAGAATGAGGTCCAGAATTTTGTACTATGTCCCTGGTGGCTGCACATTACCGGAGTAGATTGACCTAGCATAAAAAGAAAAAATGAAGAGCATGGTGGAAGCGTGGTCAAAAAAAAAAATTACCGAGAAGTGGGGCTTCACAGATAAGGGGGTGGGGAGAAATCAGCTTTGTTATGACAGCAGTAGTCTCGCTTTTGAAAAAAAAAAAAAGATGCTCTGGTTTAATGGCATTTCTTTAAACCAATCACAATCGTTATGGGCGGCACTAAGCTCCACACTGAGCCGCTGCAAAATAGTCGTGCGAGAGAAAAGTCAGATAGTCTAGCTAGCTGTCTCCATTTACTCTGCAGAGATCTGAGGAGCAGTCAAAAATAGTCCATATTAATCAACCAAATTTAAAATTCCATCACAAAGAAAGCGGAAGGAAACAGACAATACATGCATCCGGTGGAATTTCCTGCAGCACCGGAGCAACACCGGGGAAGTGTAACGTCAAGGATGTAGACGGTTGATAGCAGCAGTAATACAATGAGGTGTAGTGGTTTTAATGACATTATATCTTCAATGCAGATTTATGGCCGGTTAATAAACATTTTGGCCGGTAATTTTTCAGTTTGCCAGCCATTGGCAGAAAGAGCAAAAAGGTAATTTTGGACCCTGACTCCAAGGCGTCTAATCGTTGCCTAATCTCAAAAAGAGTGTTTCTCTTAAAGCAGCAGATAAAAGATGTACATGTAAGAAAGAAAACTCCTATCTTGTATTCACCTCTCTGAAGTTTAACATTGCATGCATTGATGCTGCCTGTAATTACTTTTTTTCTCCGAGTGATGTTAGACGAATGCTTGTGTCTCTGCAGTTCTTAGAGCAAGAAAGCTAATTTTCTATATTAGAGGCTTTCCATCATGTTATGCAAAAAATGAGGATGTGCTGTGTAATTGCCTCTCCAGACAATCACTCCTGACTGCATTACCTGTATCACCAGTACAAAGCAGTGGTATTATGTATACATTACTGACTTACATTAAGACTGGGGATCATTACTGTATCACTGGCTAGCTGGCAGGGAGAAATCATAATAAATCATAATAATAGTAGGTTAGATAAGTTAGATAGGTAACATTATAGGCTAAAGCCATAATGTGTCTCCATTACTTTTATCTTAATTTAACAAGGCACGTTGACAAGAACATCAAATAAATGACGTTCCCAATTCACAGCAGGAGTCTGGGGGAGTGCTTGTAGGTAGCGAGAGGGTTACACACATTTAATTTCAATCAGACTCAAAAGGAGTATGACTTATCTATTATATAAACATATTGACCTAAGAGGACGATGCTTTAAAGATATATTATTGCAGAATCATTCTGCACAGTCTAAAATAAAAAGAGATATCATTGGAATGAATCCACTGGCTGTGCTGAGATTTTGCAAATGTGCTGCTTTTATTCTGCGTTTTGGCATTTCATTAGGGGGGGACAGAGTTTTTTTTGGTAGCACTCTTGCTTTGAGGGACTACATTTGGGTAGTTTTTTGAGGAAAATAAAATCTCTATAAAGGTCAGTTTTTGAGTGTGAGATTAAGAAGTGTAATACTATTTCCACCTCATTTAACATGCAGAATGAACACAGTTTGTCCTCCCTGGGCGCTTCACACTCTCACACCTAACGCTGCCCAGCTTCCACAGCCCCTGCTCCTCTTCAAAAGTTGTGGGGTGAAGAGCGGTGCCCTACTCGAGAGCACTTAAATGCTAATTGTTGTGGGACACGAAAGTGACTTCAACAGTCTATAAAAGGTTTGAGGTATCACCACCCTGCAACAATATCTTTCGGAATTTCACAAAGTTAGTATTAAAACTTGTTACGTGTAATCCAAACACCACATGCAGAAATGGCTTTCAGGCCAGTAGCTTGATGGTATTCTTTGCTTCTGTTGAAGGTGTGAATGTCCTCACTCAGCTGATTTGAGTTATAGAGTAAGCATGAAGATCTTCCTGATTGAACTTTTAGCTTCATATACAGTAGATGCGAGACAACTCGCTCACTAATGCCCTTATTATTACTATTATTACCCAACACTAAGCAAATCAAGAGGTTAAATAATGTAGGTGTGAATACAATGCACTGAAATGGAATTAATAATCTAATTTAATTGCATAATGCAATGTCAAGAGTCAACTGAGCGATGAGCATGTGGCTCAAGCTGTGCCACCAACAGTTGAATGTATTAGAAGAAGCCCAGAGTTTTCCCTGCTTTATAGGCTACAGTCTGCCTGATACATGAGATTAATGTGACGAGAAGTGCTTTGTTTACCAGAATAATCTATATCTGGTTGTTAAATGTTGATTCTTTAATTAACACTGTTTTTGACTAAAGAATCCCCGCCAAGGAGGTTATGTTTTTGTTTGTTCGTTCGTTTGTCGGTCAGTAGGATTACGGAAAATCTACAGGCCTCATTTTCGTGAAATTTAGTTGAAGGATGTAGCATGGGCCAAGGAAGAACCCATTACATTTTGGAGCGGATCCAAATCACGGGCCAGATACACAAATAATTTTTCATTGTCGTTAACATTCCGAGATACGGCGTTATGTGGTCGGAATAATCGGAAAAATACCAAACTGTGACACAGTTGGTGAGGATGCTCTCGATGGTGCAGCGAAGAAGTTCACCAGGATCTGAGGAGACAGGTGGACCTTCTTGAGTCTCCTCAGAAAGAAGAGACGATGGTGAGCCTTCTTGATCAGGTGTGCTAGCTTTAGACTTCCTGAAGTCCACAATGAGCTCTTTGGTCTTCTTGATGTTGAGATCCAGGTTGTTGTCAGTGCACTACGATAATAGGTGCTGGACCTCCTCCCTGTAGGCCGTCTCATCGTTGTTTGAGACCAATCACCATAGTGATTGACAATGGTGTTAGCGCCATGTACAGTTGGGGGATGATGTAAAGCTTATACACCTACTAAAGGATACATCCAGTTAATACCAAAACCACCATGTGAAGCAGAAGTATACAGGAGATGTAGTAGGAGATATCACGTCAGATCATCTGCAGTTAAAGACTACAATGACATGAGCAGCCATTCTGAATTAAGGAGAAGGGCTGTTGTGTGAACATATTTTCTCCCACCAGGAAGGTGGCATGTGTGAGTACAAACTCAAAAAAATATTTTTTATATCAGGAGACGGAAAGAAATGCACACACACACACACACACACACACACACACACACACACACACAGCCCCCTATGACTCATCAGTCAGCCTGTATAACACTGCTCAGTTTAACAGCTTACTGTGAAGGCTGCAATAGACCATTGCTTGTTATCCAGCAAAGGAGAAACAACAAAAATACAAACAGTCAGAAAAAAATTAATAATTCTCGTTGGCACATCATCATGATCCATTTTGTAAATTTTGCTTATCATTTTGTTGGCCAAAATATCGACCGTTAAGTTATTTGTCAAGATTGTAATTTGTCATTGAATTATATATGCACCAAATCAGTTAGCTCGTATAAGCTTGTATGACGTTGACACACGTCTTTATTAACTTCCAGTGTCTATGTCAACAGCAGTCGGCCTGAGTGTCATTAACTAGAACAGTGGCACACAAACCTTTAGAAAAGTGCTTTAAAAGTGATTGATAGGCTAGCTCCTAAAAACCTGCAGATTTCCCCATAAACTTGGCTTGGCTGTCCCCTCCATCCTCATGTAACTGACTGGCTAAGCGTTCTGCTCTCTGTCTCACTGGTAGAAACTCAGCACCGTTTAGAGCCATTTGGGTCCAACTGGACTAAGACACACAGCATATGGCCCTGCTGTGCCAACACCTTGCCTAAAAGCGGCGTAATTAAACAGCCTTACAACATTAGCAACTTAGGTAATGCACTCTATTGCAAACGCATTTCTCCTGATTGATTTTCTGTATTTTCACAGATACATTTTGTCTGATTGTTACAGAGGAAGGTCAAAAGAAAGAGGAAACTAAACTGTATATTTTCCTTTCTTTAAGTTCTCTTCCTCGGCTTAACATTAATAATACTGTCACTGTTGTACTTGTACGTAAAAAGGGAGAAACTTCAGGGGCTTCAATAGAATCCATAAATCACACGAGTATCATGAGCATCCCAGTGGTCTGATGTAATGAGTCCGGTCTGGACTGTGTCATGTCTTCTTCTTCTTTCTCCCAAATGTTTCTTGTCGCTCTCCGTTAGCCACCAAACAAACACCAATATACCACAGAAGAAATCTTAACTAGGCCTATTAGTCTCTCAACTACTGAAGCAGCATAGGTGTTCCACCCTGGAAACACATTCAAATGTACTGAACCAACCTAGTGTTGGAAGAACAGCTGTGCTGACATCTTCACTCTGTTGGTGCCTGCCAAATGTAGTCCGTCAGCTTATGTGACAAAAGAAAGGGATCCAATACTGGCTGTCTTCAGGCTGATGATTTAAGAATCTACAGCCACACTAGCAGCTCTTTAAAGCCCCTTTCCCACTGGACAAAAACAACACTAACACCCAATAACATCTGGCTTTTGTCTTTCATCAGAATCGGCATTCATTCCAGGGACCAGGGTGCGATTTGCTAGGGGGGATGCGTGGGATTTCTATATATCCCTGCCTCTGCTCGATGTACCCCCCCCCTTAAAGTGGTCATCTACTTCACCAATAGCCTAGACCATATGTATGTTATGTATGACCATATATATGTAATATGTATATTAATTATATACCTAAAATAGAAGTATTTTAAACTAAAAGTGCTGTGACGTGTAACGTGAACATTAGTGCCATAGAACGATAAAGTCCGAGCAGCAGTTGCTGGTTGTATTTAGCAGCTTCAGAGCTCCGGGACGCCGGCTACCAGCTGCATGTGTTTAGCCGCCCGGTCCTTTCAGGGGCCAATGGGAGTTGAGTTAAGCAAGAAAAAGTGGCCGTCATTGCCGATGACAGTTAAGATTAGGCACCAAAACGACTAATTAAGTGTAGGAAAAAGATCAGATTTGGATTAAAACACTCCCGAAGAAAGAGAGCATTTCCTGGGTGAAAGTATTTTGTTTTCGCCGCATAGTGAACTCCGCTCTCCGGCTTGAAAGTGCTGTGTTTTATGTTAATTTTGAGATTATTTTCTATTGGAAATCGAAGTTCATAAATAAGTGTTTTGGGATGGCTGGCAGAGTGGCACTATCCATGGTATTGAAAGGGGGATTTAATTCTTACATGTTTTGTTTTGTTGTGCAAAAAGCTCTGCTTTCTTCACAAATCACACCCTGCCCGGGACAATTGACTCTGCGGTAGTCAAGGGTATTTATCTGCTCCAGCTCCGATCGGCAGTATTGGAAACATGACACCCTGGTGAACACACTTATTTTCCCCACAGCTTGTCGTCTTTCACGGTAACTTCTATGACTCTTAATCGTCTCAGCCACAGATTTTCGTTCTTACAACCTTCTAAATTAGTCGGCACTGTGTTTTAAAAAGAGAGACAGAATAAGTAACAGATATAGAAGTAATCACCGTAACATTTTCACTGGCCTCCATGCTGCGTTCCACTGTTTAGACCACTAACCCCGTTTTTACAGTTTGTTTCGTGACACTGAAGATGACACACCAGAAAAAACAAAAACACAGGATCCTCTCATCTGCTGGCAATGGGAAAGGAGTCTGTGTGTTTGCCGTTTTCAGGCATATTGAAGCTATAATTTAAATGGTTATCTCAGTATGCAAACATGCCCACAAGGACAATGTGAACATGCTGATGTTTAGCAGGTATAATGTTTACCATCTTAATTTGGTGTTGTTTGCATTAACATAATAGCTTTAGCAAAACCAATTAGCCCATACACAAAGTACAGCTGTAGATGATAGGAATGTTCAGAAGTGTTTCATCATAAACCAAAGTATTGAACATTGATGAACATTTAAGAGATCACCAGCGTTATTGCAATTCAGCCTGAGGGTATAATTAACATCTGAGGCCTGTACTACGAAGCAAGATTTGGCGTTAATGAGGTAACTTCAGGTTCAACCCAGGGTTTTCTGTATCACAACGGTGGATCAGTTCAATCGCCGTGGTAACTTATGCTGAACACCTAACCTGGTCGGGAGCAGGTTATGTTGGAGGTTAGAGATCAACCGGTGTTAAAGCACCGCCTACTGACCAATCAATACTCGGTTGATAACGGTGAGAGCGTCACCGTTCTTAGAAGATCTGGAGCTCGGTGGGCGGAGAGAGAGAGAGGTGCGCTCAGAAAAGTTAAAACATTTAGAGACCGACAACCCTGTTAACATTCACTGATTGGTATTTTTATGACAGATATAGATTTTCAGCGCAGGGAATTAGCCTATGTATAGGTTATTTGTCGGCTTCTTGAGCCGTGTGTTGCCAATGCGACACATCGGTTTGAATTATGTTTTTATATTTTTTATTTGCTCTCACGATCGCTTACCACTGCACTGCCAGGGTTGCCACTGAAATAATAGGCTAAAGCAACGACAGTTTATGGAAAGCACAAGTGTAATTATGGTCAGATCTTGTGCCTGACTGATGGGTGATATTGATAAGCGTTGTGATTTACGCATTTACAGCGTCGGCTATTTTTTTGCCAACTTTCCTTCCCGTTTTAGGAAGCAGCGACTGTATTGCGTTTTGCCTGTAAACCCGTGTCGGTGTTTTTCATATTTATGTAGAATTATAGTTTGCTCTTCTTATGTAAAATATGCGGCCCTGGTAGATGTTTGCGATTGGTCGTGCTGTGCAAACACCGCCTCTTTTATGTGAACGCTCGCATCACTGGATTGGGAAACCCTGGGTTGACCGAACTAGTTGATAACCACCGTCGTGACACAGGTTATGCGGGACCGCGATTGTTAGGTTTGGTGAAGCCGGGTAACTGAAATAAATCCAGGGCATGTTGATCTTGATTCGTAGTACAGGCCTCTGGACCAATTTCATAGCAATCCATCCAATTGCCAATGATTGCTGAGACATTTCAATCAAAACCACACATGTCGACTTCATGGTGTCGCTAGAGGGAAAGTCACCAAAGTCATAAGCATTCATCCTCTAAGGACCGTGAATGTGTGTTTTAAGGGTTTGTGCCAATCCATTAAATAGATGTTGAGATATTTTATAGTATACAGCATGTGAAACCTTTGACTTGCTGGTGGAACTAGATAAAAAGTCAGGGAATCACCTGAAGTCACATGAGGGTTAGTCTCGCATTGCCAGACCTTCCTCCACAGCGCTGCGGAGGAGGGTCTGGCTAGTCCACACAGCATTCTGGGATGGGGTAAACGTCCTATGGTTTATTGGCATTTCTTTAAACCAATCACAATCGTCTTTGGCGGCACTAAGCGCCGGACGGAGCAACAGTGCCTCTGCAAAATAGTCTTGGGAAGGAACTTGTTTTGGTGGAACGTGTACGTTCAAAAGTTGTTTTAGTCGTGCAACAGAAAACTCAGATTGGACAGATAGTCTATAGCTAGCTGTCTGGATTTACCCTGCAGAGATCTGAGGAGCAGTTAACCATAGTCCTCATAAATCCACTGGAGTTTAGAATTACAACACAAAGAAAGCAGAAGGTAACGGACATCAAGCCGTAAAGAGTGACATCTGGCAGAATTTCCGGCAGCACCGGAGCAATCCCGGAAGTGGAACGTCATAGATATAGACTACATAAGGGTTGATTGTAATAACAAGGATTGATGCTCGTACCAAATATCAAAGCAATTCATCCGATAGTCATGCCTTGCCGCTACTGTGCCTAAAAAGATCCTTTTCTGTGCGTCTGTATGTAAGACACACATTGATTAAAAAAGGAGACTTGTTTATCGAGCTAGTCATTCTCTTATTGACTGTTGCTGATCACACAAAAGCAAGTGTCATTGTGTGTACAGGTAGACAAAGAAAGCAATCAGTGTCAGATTGTAGTTCAATCATTATCCACTTGCTATGAATGTATCTGAATAAGACAAGTGTGCATGCTCAAATCATGCCTGAATATTTAAATGCTGACCTGATGTTCCATTTACCTGCGTTAAGTGAACTAAGTGGAGTAATTACAGTGTCATACTTGACATTTTACATGTTTTATAACCTCAAACAAATACGAGAGGCATCCTATGTTTCTCAGATTCCCAGTAAGATTCTATTTTGACATTTCTGTGTGAAGAGCATCTCACCCACATATTAATCTAACAACATTGCACAAATGTAGTATATGTAAATGAACAAGTATTGTTCAATAGTCACTGAGTCACTTTATTTGATAGCAGAACCCCTTCTTATCTAGCACATACTGTTTCAAAGGTCTGCCTAAAACCTAATTGGTAGGGAATAATCTGACCTAGCAAATGCTTTGCTTATTGAACGTTTCCAAAAAAAGTCACCATAGAAAAACATATACCTTCTCTTGTCTTCACACACAGTAGAAAGTCGGCTTTCGAACTGTTGCTTCAAATATTTAAAATATGAACACTATCTGCAAGAATTTGTGAACAAATATTTGGCACAGATAAAAAAAATCTCACACTCAAAGCTTTCTTGTGTGTTTGAGCTTAAAAAAGGTCAGGCTAGGTGATGTTTTCAACGCTAGGTTGTATATATTTAGGTGATTGACAGTTGTCACTGGGTATTTATGGTGCAAATGCAAGGGTTTTATTAGATTATTCAAAATAGTTCAACACATTGGTTCCCAACGCAAGTGGAACTAATTCTGAGGTACAGAAACTATATTTAACGATATTTACAACAGAAAAGCGAGATAAAATAGTGCTCATATTATGCTTTTTGGCTTTTTCCCCTTTCCTTTATTGTGTTTTATATGTTTTTTGTCCACGTTATAGGCTTACAAAGTGAAAAAGCCCAACGTCCACCCCAAAGGGACTTACCATCTCCAACAGAAAACACTGTTCACAAACTGCTCCAAACAGCTCTATTGTAGTCCAGCCTTTACTTCCGTGACGAATGCTCGTCACTTTGTAACACACGTTATAATGCTCGCCTAGCTGCTAGCGTGGCACGCACTCATACTCTGCAACTGACTGGCTAGCAGTGTTTACCTAGCTACTGCACATGTGCGACTCCCAACAAAGATGGAACAGAAGTTTGATGTCTCACTCTGTAGCTAAAACAGAGAGCTCAACACACAGGGTGAAAAGAGGAGCTGCAGCAGTGTGTACTACACATTGTTTTTTGAAAATTCAACCACATAAACCTGTTCTGGTACCACCTCTAAATACAATTATGAACCTGAAAATGAGCATAATATGAGCACTTTAAATTAGTCAATTAACAACTGGTATTTTGAATTTGATTACATATGGCATTTTGTTACCAAGTGACCACGGTGTAAGCAAGATAATACCTCCCATTCACATTCCATGATTCTCCAATTTCAGATATTGGAATCCTATTACGGGACTTCCTGTTCCATGCACCGGGTCCAATTAGCAACTTCATACGCAATTCCTATTCATATGCAGACAGCTATCTGCAAATGGATGCAGTTACATAACAAAAAAAAAAAAAAAAGCTTAATTGTCATCAGACAATAGCCGATGGGTTCCAAGATTGCATTTCTGCCAATCACAGAAAAGATTCTGCATCCATATGCAGATGTCTGTTTATAGAGATTACCTGCCACGGAGCCTCCACATCGTTCATTACAATCATGAAATGTAAGACTTGGCAGGCATTTCTCGGTTGGCTTTGAAGTCATTGATATGTATACATCAGTTATGAACTCAATCAACATATTTTAAAGGTAACTACTTTTTTTTTATATACATCAACAAATTACATTCTTTGTCTGCTTCACATCCAAAAAAAATTATTAGAATGAAAAAAAAGCATAGTGTTTATTAGCATCTTGCCTGATTACTGCGTGTCTGATGGCTGACCTTTAGTTGGTATCACACTGTTGAATACCACAGTGTCACTTTGTTTGGAACAGATTCAGAAGTAATTATGCCTAAATTACACAAACATATGGCACCTTATTTTATTTACTAAGTCAGTGGGCATTATCCTTGAACTGAATTGCAGAGTGTATGGTTCACTGAGGATGACAGTTTGGGACAATATTTACCACTTTAGATCTCCGTCTTCCTTGTCATTGACAGGTAATTAGTGGAAGCCCTTAGCCAGCACGGGTGGAGTATTCCCACCTCCCTCTCTCCTCAGATAGCCTCTCTCTGCTCCACAGAGCTCCACTGCTTTTTTAATTACAACCAGCCTGCTCTGCGTGGGCGTGTGTTTGTTTTTATTTGTATGTGGATGTGTTTGTGCTTTTTTGGTGTGAGGGTGTGTTTAAATGTGTGTATGCGTCTGCCACCCTCCAGGTTAAGACTCCATCAAGGGACACGTTTGCAGCAGAAGAGAGCCGGGGGGTAGGGCTGCCGCACAGTAAACGAATCCTCTATGTCAGCACAGGCATCTAAGACAACCAAACATGACCCAGTTTGTCCCGATACAGTAAACATGGCGTTATGAATGTGAATGCTTAATATCTTGATAATTTCCTTCTAATTGGAATATGTTAGGGATGTAGGGTACAGTGTTTTCATAAGCTATGGAGGATTTAAAGTACTAAACTCCAACACGAGCAGGCCAAGGACTCTCCATTAGCTCGTTGACCTGCGTCTCTGTGAGGAGGGGGCACAGATTGAGGAAATCTTCCCTCCATATTTGACATGCGAACGACTGGAGGTTAATTGTATGGGCGTTGAACTGTATTTAAGCGTCAAAGTAAAATGGCAACAGACATTAACATTGGATGGGTATTAAGGTTTTATTAGTTCATGTTCATAATGAATAGTGGGTGGTTTGTGCATGTGTGCCGTCTTCAGTGTGTCGGTGGGTGTATAAATCTGAAAGCATACATGCATGCCTGCGTGTGTCTTTAACTGTGGAAATATTTATATATATATATATATATATATATATATATATATATATATATATATATATATATATATATATATATATGCATGCTTGCTACACGTTGTGTTTGCGTATGCAAAGACATGAATGTTGCACATCTGTGCGTATGTGGCTACACATCTATGCAGATGCATTATGGTCCACAGTGAGAAGCCATATAGAAATTTGACTTTGTCCCTGAGGAATCGCATCTTATTTTTCTCTCTCTTTGCAGCTCGGTGAAACAAACAGGCCTGTGATGCGGCAGTGAGAGGCCTTGAATGCTAAACACATCATACGAGAGGAAGGCAGTTGAGAGGAGGTGGAGGGTGGGAGACAAAAAGAGAACTGGAATTGAAAAAAGAACGAGAAAGGATGCGATACAGCAGAAAGTAACAAATGAAGGAGTAGAAACAGACAGGTGGACACATCCCGGAAAAATAGAGTGGAAAGTGAAGAAGTGGAGAGACTTAGTGGGGAACAAGGGAGAGTGATACTAGGAGCAGGAGAATGAGAAAGAGAAATTGTCTTATCATTGGCTGGAGATCAGCAGGCCTTGGGGACTTCTGTCTATTTCCACTGAATGAGAGACAGAGATTTATTTTCCCTTTGTAAAGGAGCAGAGGAGTTAATCCTTTACTTCCTGTGCAGAATGTGTGCTGGACGAAGTTGTCCCCAACTGAATCATTCGTACCATCCCATCTTTTCTGAAAATCTACCCATGGAGCACCGAGGCCACTTTTATCAGAACACATGGAGCACCCATCCATTCACTTTCCTTTCTGCCCCACCCCAATGTCCTTTAGCTTACTTCACCAAACGTTTTGTTGAATCATGCAGGATACTGTGCTGTGGAGTTTAGTGCAGTACGCACCAAGCCTCCGATGCAGTCTTTAACTGCTGCACAACAATGTTTTTTCTCACTCTGCACCAAACTGAGGGGAGGAATGGACGTATTTGCTCATCACTGGCTGTCTTCTTTTTCTTTTCTTTTTTTTCATACATTTAGCCAAGATCAGATTTTCTCTGTGGTGTGTCACACTCTTAGCAGGCGAGCTTTACCATATTCTCAGCCAGCTACTGTAGAATCGGCAGCTCATGCCTGCCCATCGCTTCAGGAAAAATCATCCTTTGAAAAATAGGTCATTTTCAATTATATTGTATCTGCATCTTAATGGTGTCTTCTGTAATCATGTCTAAGAGAGTATGGTAAAGATTTCCCCCTGTCCGTAGCCACACTGTAAACCTGCATCACTCGTAATAGCGTCACCTCGAATGAGCAGAGACGTTTCACAGTGTAATATGAAATGGAAAAATTCAGCTTTGGTAAAACTGGCAGTGGAGAGATATTTAGGTTCCGAGTTCACAAATCAAGGCAGGTATGAAAAACTGAGGATGTCATTTCGGCTTTCATTTCAGTGCTGCGGTATATTTACACAGGTTGGTGCAGGCCACTGAGTCAATGCTATTCAAAGTCAGAATGTTTGCTGGCTTCTGTTACATGGCAGACAAAGAGCCAAAAGGCCAAACACATACAGTATGTTTTAAAGTTACTTTAATTTATTTATTTTTTTTTGGTTCAGGACCATTTTGTGTGCACAGGTCTCATTAAAGTATGGAAAAATTCATTACAAAATTGGTAAAAAGAGTTGAGATACAGTCTGTTTTTTGTAGCTAATACATTATGCAAACTTTTTGTCACAGATGGGAAGTTACTGTGGTGTTCAATCAGAAAGTATTTTGTAATTTTGCCAAGATTTTCTGTCGACCTTTGTGAGCATTCAGTAACAAAGAGGATTACACAAAAAACATGTAACTCCACTAAAGGGTAGACAATGTACATGAGACAATATATGTACAGTGTGTGTTCTATTGTAGCTTTCCATTTCACAATGTTGCAGATGAATGAGCAGGGATGTCTTATTGACAACGTTGGATTTCTACATGATTTTTGCATCGATGTGATGAAGTACACTGATATGTCAGGTATTTGATGGATTAGGCAGAAACAGACATAGCCTACCTGTCTGACAATTTAATCATTTTAAAAGTTTTTTAATTGATTTTCAGATAATGTACTTTGTCACAATATTGTGCCTGAAGGTTCTTTATCGACTTTGGGAATAGTAGTTTGACAAAAAAAAAAAACCTCTTAGCAAGGACTTTAGACACACATACTGTAGGTGATTTGCAATGTTCTCTGCATTACTCACTGCACTCACGCGGGTCCCATGAAATATGACAGCTACAGTTTATTGGAAAATAGCATTGTGGACACTGAAGTTGATGAATTTACCAGATGAGCCAAGAAGCTAACGTTAGCGAACGCTGCGGTGACGGTCCCTCTGCCTCTGACTCCCGTTGCAGGAGAACACTGTATTCCTCCGACACGCTGTATTAACGTTGCTGTTTTAAAACAGTTTTCCAGGTTAGCGGGGGTGCATACAACATGAAAAACGTAGTAATGTTCACTCAGCATTTTGTTTTATTGTTAAACTGTGTATAAAATGAGCGGTGACGTTAAATCACCGGTTTCAGGTAACGGCACCCTAGGGTACCGTCTATTTGCTGGAAGGTTTCAAGCTAACGCTCGGTAGCTAACATGGGCAGATAAGCCTGTTGACAGCGACGTTATTGTTCATATTTTGGCAAAAATTTTCTGACCGTAGTAGTGGTCATAGTGACTGAAAGTGTGAGGTGAGATGCTAAAAAGAAACTACACGCTGTTTTCAGGTAACGTTAACGTTTTGATTGTGTTTGGTTTTTATTCCAGTGCATTTTTTGTTAACAGAGACTGAGAGTCCATTTTATTTATTGTTTTTGGTTGTTTTGTTCATTTATTGTGGATATTTAAAATGTCTTCCAATTCCAGTGTATTGATCTTTGAAAAGGTGTACCTGCATTATTATGCTATTATCATTATATTAGATGAAAACGGTCTCTCAACGCCAATATTATCGTTTATCGCAATAATTTCTGGGACAATTTATCGTCCAGCTAAATTTGTTGACAGGCCTAGTCTATATCAATGTCGCTCCACTTTCGGGATTGCTCCGTTGCCACCAAAATTCCGCCGGATGACACTCTTTTCGAACGGATGTCCGAGGACTATGGTTAACAGCGCCTCAGATCTCTGCAGGGTAAATCCAGACAGCTAGCTAGACTATCTGTTAGGGCTGCAGGATATGACCTGAAATCACGATTAATTGAACATTTTACCTCGAACAATAATCCATCCATCTTCGTCCGCTTATCCGGGGTCGGGTCGCGGGGGTAGCAGCTCCAGCAGGGGACCCCAAACTTCCCTTTCCCGAGCCACATTAACCAGCTCCGACTGGGGGATCCCGAGGTGTTCCCAGGTCAGGTTGGAGATATAATCCCTCCACCTAGTCCTGGGTCTTCCCCGGGGCCTCCTCCCAGCTGGACGTGCCTGGAACACCTCCCTAGGGAGGCGCCCAGGGGGCATCCTTACCAGATGCCCGAACCACCTCAACTGGCTTCTTTTGACGCGAAGGAGCAGCGGCTCTACTCCGAGCTCCTCACGGATAACTGAGCTTCTCACCCTATCTCTAAGGGAGACGCCAGTTACCCTCCTGAGGAAACCCATTTCGGCCTCTTGTACCCTGGATCTTGTTCTTTCGGTCATGACCCAGCCTGCATGACCATAGGTGAGGGTAGGAACAAAAACTGACCGGTAGATTGAGAGCTTTGCCTTCTGGCTCAGCTCTCTTTTCGTCACAATGGTGCGGTAAATTGAATTTAATACCGCACCCGCTGTGCCGATTCTCCGACCAATCTCCCGCTCCATTGTCCCCTCACTCGCGAACAAGACCCCAAGGTACTTGAACTCCTTCACTTGGGGTAAGGACTCATTCCCTACCTGGAGAAGGCACTCCATCGGTTTCCTGCTGAGAACCATGGCCTCCGATTTAGAGGTGCTGATCCTCATCCCAGCCGCTTCACACTCGGCTGCGAACCGATCCAGTGAGTGCTGAAGGTCACAGGCCGATGATGCCATCAGGACCACATCATCTGCAAAAAGCAGCGATGAGATCCCCAGCCCACCAAACTGCAACCCCTCTCCACCCCGACTACGCCTCGATATCCTGTCTATAAATACTACAAACAGGATTGGTGACAAAGCGCAGCCCTGGCGGAGGCCAACTCTCACCTGAAACGAGTCCGACTTACTGCCGAGAACCCGGACACAGCTCTCGCTTTGGTCGTACAGAGATTGGATGGCCCTGAGAAGGGACCCCCTCACCCTGTACTCCCACAGTATCTCCCGGGGCACCCGGTCATATGCCTTCTCCAGATCCACAAAACACATGTAGACCGGTTGGGCATACTCCCAGGCTCCCTCCAGGATCCTTGCGAGAGTAAAGATCTGGTCCGTTGTTCCACGACCAGGACGGAATCCGCATTGTTCCTCTTCAACCTGAGGTTCGACTATCGACCGAACCCTCCTTTCCAGCACCTTGGAGTAGACTTTACCGGGGAGGCTGAGAAGTGTGATACCCCTGTAATTGGCACACACCCTCTGGTCCCCCTTTTTAAAAAGGGGAACCACCACCCCGGTCTGCCACTCCTTAGGCACCGTCCCAGACTTCCACGCAATGTTGAAGAGGCGTGTCAACCAAGACAACCCCTCCACACCCAGAGCCTTAAGCATTTCTGGACGGATCTCATCAATTCCTGGGGCTTTGCCACTGTGACGTTGTTTAACTACCTCAGCAACCTCCACCAGGGAAATTGACAACAATCCCCCATCATCCTCCAGCTCTGCCTCTACCATAGAGGGCGTATTAGTCGGATTTAGGAGTTCCTCAAAGTGCTCCTTCCACCGCCCTATTACCTCCTCAGTTGAGGTCAACAGCGTCCCATCCTTACTGTACACAGCTTGGATGGTTCCCCGCTTCCCCCTCCTGAGGTGGCGAACGGTTTTCCAAAAGCACCTTGGTGCCGACCGAAAGTCCTTCTCCATGTCTTCTCCGAACTTCTCCCACACCCGCTGCTTTGCCTCTTTCACGGTAGAGGCTGCAGCCCTTCGGGCCCTTCGGTACATTGCAACTGCCTCCGGAGTCCTCTGGGATAACATATCCCGGAAAGACTCCTTCTTCAGTCAGACGGCTTCCCTGACCACCGGTGTCCACCACGGTGTTCGTGGGTTACCGCCCCTTGAGGCACATAAGACCCTAAGACCATAGCTCCTCACCGCAGCTTCAGCAATGGAAACTTTGAACATTGTCCACTCGGGTTCAATGCCCCCAGCCTCCACAGGGATGCACGAAAAGCTCCGCCGGAGGTGTGAGTTGCAAGTCTGTCGGACAGGGGCCTCCTCCAGACGTTCCCAATTTACCCGCACTACCCGTTTGGGCTTACCAGGTCTGTCCAGAGTCTTCCCCCACCCCTTGACCCAACTCACCGCCAGATGGTGATCGGTTGACAGCTCCGCCCCTCTCTTCACCCGAGTGTCCAAAACATACGGCCTCAGATCAGATGAAACAATTATAAAATCGATCATTGACCTTTGGCCTAGGGGGCTCTGGTACCAAGTACACTTATGAGCATCCCTATGTTCGAACATGGTGTTCGTTATAGACAATCCATGACTAGCACAGAAGTCCAACAACAAACAACAACTCTGGTTTAGATCAGGGAGGCCGTTCCTCCCAATCACGCCTTTCCATGTGTCTCCATCATTGCCCACGTGTGCGTTGAAGTCCCCCAGCAGAACTATGGAGTCCCCGACTGGAGCCCCATGCAGGACTCCACTCAAGGTCTCCAAGAAGGCAGAATACTCCGAACTCTTGTTTGGTGCATATGCACAAACAACAGTCAGAGTTTTCCTCCCCACAACCCGCAGGCGTAGGGAGGCGACCCTCTCGTCCACCGGGTTAAACTCCAACGTAGCGGCGCTCGATAAATGAACGATAATTAATTTTTTTGTGATTCGAAGACGGACACTGCATTTTTTTATTTTTTTGTTTAAAGTTTTAAAAAACGTCTTTTGCATGATAAAAATGTAAATAGGCTATACAATCTATTTCTTAACCGCTAATTAACTTGCCTTAACCGGCCGTCCGAGAGTGTACCAGGCAGACACACAGCTGACAACCTGCAGGTGGAGGCGCTCGAGAGAGGCTCGGACATACATGCCACGGGCCGCTGTGGACTTGTGTCAGTCCCGCAAGCAGTTTCAGGAGTAGTGGTGCATGTGTCCGACAATGCACAAAGCATCCACACCGGTACAAGCCTGTCGCTGTCCACGGATACGATGAACCGAGACTCCGTTTCCTGCTTGTCGGTCAACGGTTAATGATCGGTTAACATTTAATTTCATTGTGCTTTCTTTTGGAAGTCTGGCTGCCAAAATCACCACTTACTAGCTAATTAATTAGCCTGATTTAAACGCTAGCTATCAGTAAACAGAAGTGACGTGGTGGCTGGCGTCTGGTGTGTGCGCCAGTGTTTGTGCGTGTGTGTGTCGGCCGACTCCCGCAAAGGTCCGACATGCAGACAGCAGAGGAACAGAAGAACGTAGCTGCAGCGTCACCACAATGAAGACTGAAAAACAGAACTATTTTGGTACAAACATTTACTCTAAAAAATACTGGGAACCAAGCAATCAGCCCGTTCCGAACAGGCACGCGCTTCAAACGGGCACTGCACTAGTTGTGATATAAAAATGGCATCTTCTTTGATAGAGAATTCCATCCATATCACCCATCCCTTACTGCTGTTTCATGTTTTAACTCCACTTGCATGATTACATGGTCGTCTGTGGCTTGAGAAAATAATCTGCCACTTATTATTCAGACTGAAGTTTGAATATTTGTTATAAACAAGGCTGTTTTCCTGGAAAGTGGATGTTGATTTTGTTGCTACAAAGATACTCTGCCAACAGTAGCAATATGGTTCATGTCCCAGTGTAACTCTGCAACATCTTTCCTCCCTAAATGACAAATGAAGCCAGCACCAGACTGGCCAGCATTGGAAGCCTGTTGCTCTGGGCAGCTGCCAGCTGTTTATGTGTGTCACTCGCACTTTTAAGGCAAGACTTAGCTGAAAAATCCCCATGCGCGCTAAGCCAACTTTATCTAGATAAATATTATACGTCTAAATATTACATGTCCTGATTCTAGCCGTTTAAATTACTTTGTCAACTTCTGTGACAGCTGCTGACATTTCATCATCGGCCAGCTAACTGTGCCTCCAGTTTGACATGACATTAGGTCATTACGACCTAATCATGAGTTGGGCTTTCTCCTCCACTACAGTCAGATGGCATTCATCATCCTCTGCCCTCTCATTGGCTCTTATTTGACCCGTCGCTCCACTAATAAATAAGCATGTTTCAACATTGGCATTTTCCAATCTAGACACCAATAACCCCTTCTGCATTTCACATCTGCACTGTTGTGTGATCTCTTGCCCTTCTTCCCTGTTTCATAATCTCACACACACACACACACACACACACACACACACACACACACACACACACACACATATATCATGACTAAGACTAATAATAGCCAAGACTAATAATAGAACAGCTAGAACAGTCTGGTAAGTTCAGAAAATGACATCACCTTACTTTAACGCAGCCTTTAAAACCAGGAAAAGACAACACTTACCATTTAACGATATATATGAAATTTAAGACAATACCTAGTGTCATATCCCCATATCGATATATCGATATGTTGCCCAGCCCTAACTGCTCTGCTTCTGACACACACTATTCTGCCTTTTTAATACATACTTCTTTACATACTACTTTAGTACACAAATCCAAACCCACACACAGACAGTTTACCTATTCCTCTCACTCCCTGCTCTCCCTCCTCCTGCCCTCATCCTTCTTCTCTGGCTCTTTTCATGTGGCTAAAAGCAGTGATGGTGAGCCAACTGGCTGAGTTTGCCTCCCATGCGCTAGTTAATCTGGCCTGTCCTGCTTTATCTTCCACCTTTGCTTCTGGTCTACAAATCACAGCTCAATTGACTCCCATTTCTATGCTCCTCTCTCCCTCCCTCTGCCCTCCTTCATGTCCTACAGTACGCTCCGCCTCCTAAAAGTAGGATGCAGCAGCAGGGAGTCCCTTGCAATCCTTCTCCTCTGTTTCCTGTACCATCCCCCCCCCCCCCCCCCCAAACAGCAAACTGCTTTCATCCTCTCATCCTACATCCGGATGAGAGAGGTAATTAGAGGTAAATTAAAAGCGTTAGGACGCTGCACGAGCAGGTTGCCCAAGTTCGAGGCATGACAGGCATGCAGAAAAATGCGAGAATTAATAACTTGAGTGTGTTGACTTGCGTTGATATGCCACCCCACGAGACGCATACAAAGATTCTGTTCTTCCTCCGCATCCCTGCAAACTGACGTCGAACAGATGTTGATATGACAGCCAGCATCCAAAACTGCGTAAATCTAAATCTTGAGGCAGAATGGAAGTTTTGAGTCCATACCTACTTACCTGAGTTGCATAATCTTTTTGGCGTCAGCTCCCAGTCACGTCTCCTAAAAAAAAAGACAACTGCATTCTCAATAACGTTTAGACAAAAATGTATTTTCTTACTTTTTTATTACATTTGTTCCAATACGTCCTCATACCAGCAACAGATTAAAACATCTGGTTGACGTTGTGAATTGTAACAAAACTACATGGTTAAATTTAGGAAAAGATCATGGTTTGGGCAGTGTCCTCATTTAGGATCCCAGTGGCCTGAGGGTAGAAGCTCCTCCTGAGCCTCTCAGTGCTGGCCTGATGTACCTTCTTCCCGATCTCAACAGAGAGAAAAGGCTGTTACCTGGGTGGTTTGGATCTTCAATGTTTCTCCTAGCCTTTTTCTTGCGTGGCCTGGTGTAAATATCCTTTAGGACAGGGTAGAGCAGAGCTGAGGGCTGTGCCAAATACCATTTTTTGAGCTTCAAAGCTTCGGTACTTATCAACAGCGAATATTGGAAACGTTTCGCTGCAGGCATTCAAAATAAATGGAAAGATCTGCGTTTTTGCCGGACTGCCTGACGAGTGACAACCGACACAGTGTTTGTGAATGAATGCTCAGCCAGCCAGCGCCTCGCTGTATTGGCATTATGCACAGCAATACTGTGTTTACCTTTTATCAAATTGCCTGAAAATACCAGGCAGCTACAATATAACCATACAGACCTCTACACACATCAGACAACTCACTTGTAACTCAACATTTCTGGACGACATAGTGCTGAATTAATTAGCCTGCAGCTAAATGCTTAATACCGACAAAACACCACAGTAAATTGTAGCCTGCATGCACGTTTTTTCAAAATAACGAATCCCAAAATCTACCAATCGAGCGAATATTTGAATATTCGGATCCAGCCCTATCGCCTATATAAGTTCAGCCGAGCGAACCACTCTCTGCAGGGCCTTGTGGTCCTGTTCGGTGCTGTTTCTGTACCAGGCAGTGATGTTCCCCATCAGGACGCTCTCGATGATGCAGGAGTAGAAATTCCTCAGTATTTGAGGGGACACCTGGAATTTTCTCAGGCGTCCGAGGTGAAACAATCTTACGTACATAAGTTAAGAGTGTTATGGAAGTTAATTTACCTAACTTATGACATACGTTACTTACGTAATTTACGTCAGTCACCGCTGACTTTTGGTTTCACACAGGACACGAGCACAGCGGCCCCCATGGTGAAAGTCCGTTTGTTTGACCCATCCATGCACTCCGACCTCCTCCCTACGCAGAAAACAAAAACAAACGTAATCTGGGAGAAGATACGTTTCCCCAAAACATATAATTTAGAATGTGGGAACCTATGTTGCACCTATACTTTTGAACATGTGTGTTGCATGTGTTGGGGAAAACATATACGTATGCTGCGGGGGTTAGTACTCAGACAATGTAGATGTGACCGTTTGTACCGGGATTGATGGGAAGCACTGAAAAAGCATGCACACTCAGCGGCATTCTTTCTTTGATGAATACAATCTGAAAACGTTCACACGCATCACAAAACACATCTGTCATTTCTCCGTAAATCACACCTTTTCACCCTCCTCCTGCGTCTCACTCTTTTCCTCTGACTTCCCCCTCTTTAATCAGATCCATCCACATCCATGTTTTGGGGAGTCAGTCTTCAATACCCGCGGAAAGGAGAGGAAGAATTTTTTTTTCTTCTAATTGCGCTGCAGTGTGTTTGCATGTTGCACCATCTTCACCAGCTTCTGCCGTTCCCTCAATTAGAATTCTTAGATCAACGGGATTGGAGTTGTACTGCACCGCCAGTGTTTGCTCAGATGGAATGTGCTGCAAGAGCACCGACTTTTACAAGTTATAATTACAGTAACACTGTGCTCCTCTCTCAACTGTGGGATATATATCTCTCTGTGTATTTCTCGCTAATTATTGTTATTCCTCTTGTGGAAATGGTAGTTTTCAACCCCCTACTGTATCTGTTACTTCACTGTGCAAAGCTGTAAATTTGGCATAGCAGTTACAAGTCCTCCCACAGAGTGTCCATAATTTTGGATTTACTGAAACAATATAAGCTGCTTATTTTTGATGAAATGTGTGTTTCTCATTCAGGAAGAGTGGAACAAACAAAACACACACACACACACACACACACACACACACACACACACACACACACACACACACAGCCTTTAACCCATGTTGTATGCAAAGTTTTGAAGGTATCCGTGGGTCCTTAAAGATGTTTTCGCGAACTGCATCAAACCTGTATGTACTGTACCAATACGTACAAACAAACTCTGGTGTGTGTGCCTGTTTAATTTAGTTCATTTAGACCAGTGTGACTCTTGGCAAAGACCGGTTGTTGTCCAAGCAAATTCCAGCGAGATATGTTTGTAGTGTGATTGGAAAGCAGACGAAGCACACTGGATTGTCTAAGAAAAAGACATTTTAGCATGAATTCAAAAGCTGAACTGCTATTGAATCCGCCTGCTGACTGCTGATCTCCCGACTCCTAGAGACGGTATACAGTATATGTAATCTGGTAACCAGCATAGTACTGCGACAAGTGATGTTTGGAAAATAGGAGCATGGGAAAATACAATCCCCTTCAAAGCTCTTAATAATCTTAATATCGTAGCCCATCTTGTCATTGTCTCGTCATTCACATTAACACATCCTATCACACTTCTTTAATGGATTTCTTCACACTGTCACCAGAGAGAAAGAGACTTAGCCAGGTCTGAAAGCAGTTCAAAGCCTTGTGTCAAAGTGGTTTGCCTTACAGTGTTAGCATTACCTTCATTTCTGCTCTTCTCTAATTTGTCTAGGTCAGTGGTTCCCAACCTGGGGTACAGGGACCCCTCAGGGGGGCGGCAAAGATCATAGGGGGTGCGCAAGTCTTTATCTGGTTTGAGGTTGAGGTAAAAAAAACAACAATTGCACATGTTAAACAAATTATGATAATACACTAGAATATATAATGTATACAAAAGTCTGTATAAAAACTATATATTTTTGTTCTTGCTTAAAATTGTAGGCAGGCTACTTAGTAGGCCAAACCTCTGGGACCTCTTAACCTGGGACCCTTGCTGTCATCAGGTCAGCTGCTAGCTGCTATCATCCTCGTTTTTCCTGCCGCCACGGCATCACTATTTTATGAATGAAACGTGGCGGAGAAACGTAAAAGTGCTGATAACTCCTCTGTATCAAAAAAGAAAGTAAGGCTCTATTTCGAGAGTTACCTCAACTCTGGTTTCGGAGGGGGGGCTCAGCTTTTCTTAGACATAAGTAGGGGGGGGGGGCGCCAAGGAAAAAAGGTTGGGAACCACTGGTCTAGGTCAGCTGAAGGGGTATGTTAACCGCAGGCATATGAGCACACCTGGACTAAGATAACTAGATAACTAAGATATCTGATGAAAAAAACAGATTTTTTTTCCCATGGACAGATTTAGCTATTACATCGGCAAACTAAAAAAAATAGGAGCTATTTTTAACATAGCGCTGTATCACCAACTGACCGGCACAGCTGATGGGATCCAATTACGGATAACAAACAACACCAACTCATTTTATCCGATGAATGACCGTAGATGTTGGAGAGCTTCTGCAAATCCATTGGATAAGTTAGTTCTGGTCTGTTACACAGTGGTCTGTCATTTATTTTCATGGATACACATTTTTCAAAAGCAATTTTCGATTCAACTCTAGAAGTTTCAGTGTTACCATGGAAATGGCGGAGTAATAATTTTAGTGATGAACACGTTGTGCCGTTATGCTGTTTTGAGCACTTTCTAAATGTCTGGTTGACCAATCAGGTTTCCTGGTCAGATCTACTCATTCTATAAAAAGAAATATATTGACATTTGGCAGGCAGCAGTTGCTGGTTCTTGGAGACCGTAGCATTGGAAAACGGGAAAAGTACAGTAGAGTGCAGATCTCCACCAAAACGAACATTGGGATTTATTCACCTTGTATCGTGCCTAAATTTAGTGGAACATAACATATCGCTTATGAAATTAATCTGCAGATGCTATGGTTCAAAATGAGGGAGAATGACTTTTCTATGGATGTCAGATTTGGAGCCATGACAAAGGCCAAAATGTGGCCTGCAACACTTGATTATTTGTCAATTATTAAATTAAATGGCAACTATATTTTGATAAGATGATGATTGAGTCATTTTTAATGAAAAAAAGTATACATCTGATTCCAGCTTGTTAAATGGGAATATGTTCTAGTTTCTTCACTCCTCTGTGACAGTAAACTGAATGTCTTTGAGTTGTGGACAAAACAAGACATGTCAGGACGTCATATTGGGCTTTGGGAAACACTGATCGACATTTTCCACCATTTTCTGACAAATGTATAGACCCAACAACTAATAAAATAAAATCAACAGATTAATCGACAATTAAAATAATCCTCAGTTGCAGCCCTAATGCAGAGCATGCTTTCAATTCCTGCTTTTCCAAATGCCACTGAACATCATGCTAAATGTATCCTGCAAATGTTTCACAGGCTACTTGAAGTCCGATGTTGGCTGGTTTGTCCTAAAACTATACCACAGTAACATTAAAGGTGCTCTAAGCGATGTTGGGTGATGGCACTTCATGTTGACGTTCAAAGTATTGTCAAACAAAACCGAGGCTAGCTCGCCCTTCCCTCCTCCTCATCCCGTCCCGTCCCCCTCCCTTCCGTGCTTCCGCGCACTAACCTCCCAACCCCCACCCCCAAATCCCTCTTTTCGGTTATTGGCTGGAACACTGTTTGTTATGTTTGGTGGTGCAGGTTGGCACAGTTTGTTTTTGTTGCCGTTTTGTGGAGCCTGGGCTGTCTACAGAGACCGCGTTTTTTTTACAGTGTGTTCAGGGGACATGCAGCTCGCGGACAGTGAGATGTTTGCTGTATGTTGTAAAAATGTATGACATCGCTTAGAGCACCTTTTAAAAAAGCATTTATTTTAATTCTTAAATCAGGCTTTCCAAAAGCTGCAGACAGCAGTAGTTTACTGCTGTATAAAAAAATCCCCACCTTGTTTTCCTCTCAGCCCTGTAGATACATTATACAGAGGGTGATGCTGCATCCACAGAATCCACAATACATGTATTATTCCGTGCTATGACGGCAGAAATCTGGAGTCCTCATTTATACTCACCTCTTGAGTTCATCGCTGCGTCTGCTCACCCACTACTGCTGCAGTCTTCTTCTCCCACACACTCCTTCACAAACACCCTGTTATCACTTTGAATCAGACTCCGAATGTACAGCGGCTCTGCGCCGTTGCCTAAAACACAGAGCAATTGTCCAGTTTCAGGGGGTGTCCAGAAGATTCAGTGGTCAGTAGGTTTCAGGGCTGCATCATGGGAATATAACTTGCCTGCAGCTAGGAGGTAATGTAACACATACTGTACATTCAGTAACACATTGTTCACTGGCAGGTATATAACCTGCTGTTTATTGTCCCTATCTCTGTATTAGTATGTGACATCTTGTTTCTCTTGCACCTTGTAGGGCATTATGCATTCAGATCCAGATTCCTTCTGATTCTAGTGATACCTGCGTTGAAATTGCTAGCATGTTGACTCTGTTCAGTGTAATAGCTACCCGCAGTAGATATGGAGCAGAAGTGGACCGCAGTAAGTAATTACAATGGAGGAGACTGATCCTGCTCCACAGGCCTGGAATGTTAATGCCATATCAGGCTTGGTGCATATGACTGCAGCTATAGAAAGAAGACAAGGAAACTGGACTATTATCTGTATTTTTGTTCTTGTCGTTCGAAATATTTAAACGTTTTGGGGTTAACTTTGTCATTCATTGCCAGGTTAGCCGGTGCTTGTCATGAGTTATGATTTTTCTTGAAGGAGAAAAAAATTGAAATACTGAGCGATAACTTCCTTTGTCTTTGATGCAAATCAGGTTTTATTGATCTGTCTTCCTCTGCCTTGTATCACGTTACTAACACTAGTGAAACTGCATAAGAAAAGAAAACCCTGACTGATTCCTTCTAGCTTTTTAAAATAAACAATTTGAAGGTACAAGAGTGAGGGCTTTTTTTCAGTCCAAACCAAGGTTCATGTTTTGTTACATGTTATGCATTTGGTCCAGTTAGTTGGGTTTCACATTGCAATCATGCAAGGACACGAAAGACCTTTACGGGAAATACCTACTGAACGTGGTGTTGTTCTCACCTACATGGGCCGCGTCTCCCTACACTTGACATTGATTGGTTTGAAGACGGGCTTCCGTGTTCTCTGGTATCTTCTCTCTAGTGTTGGAATTTTTGTGAGTACTTTCCAACCGACTCCTCTCCTTGTGCTGCTGCAGATCATTTTGTTTTGTTGTGTTGTTGAGTAGAAGACACAGGAACTTTCCTTGGGTTTTGAGGAGCTGCAGCATTTATTAAGCCTGACAAGCCAGACCCACATCAATATGTTGGGTCTGGGAACTCACCATTGGCAGGGCTCAATCCGAGGGGCGGGATAAACGGTTGTCTGTCAAATTCCCTCTGTACGCAATAGGATAGCACTACAACCAGGCAGAGCAATGAAGAAGGTAGCGGAGCTAGTTGATAGATTAAACTTTTGCCGTATCCGGTCGGCAAAACTCTGAACACATCTTCCTTTTTTAAGAATGACTTCAGTGCCGTTCTTTGTTCTTTTCTCAAGGAAAAGCTCAACTCCCAAGTCTTCCAGAGTCGCGGCCAAAGCCGATTCGAAAGACCATACGTCATGGCATCACTCTCTCTATTGCTCAACCACACACTACGTATACATTTACATGCACACCAATAGTCCACTATTATTCAGAATATGACAGTATTCCAAATTTGATACAGGTCATGTAAGCAGCATATTCTGGTTGGATATTCCGAATAATGCCTTTTTCTTAATATAGCCTTTTCCGATTAAGACGTGGGATATTGCAGTATTATTCGGGTTTTAGAGGCATTCTTTGGACATGTATACAGTGCATTCGGAATATGCGTCTCAATTGTATTGTTTTTTACTGCAGTTTACAACCATTTTACAGCCTCTTGCCTGTTTACGGCTTACGGTCAGCTCTGTGCATTGCTTGGTTGCTGTACACAAACCAACCAGCCAACAGTTTGCAAGGCTGCAGACCCGATAAGAAGGAGAAACACAGCTAATTTTAAACATTATCAAAGACTTGGAGATCAACAGGTTTTTGGATATGTGCACACATCGCTAGGACGACCTTTCCAAGAAGCTGGATGAAGAAATGAAAGCGGGACGCTATGTTCGCACGGTCCAACAAGTCCACCACCGCTGGTAAACTTAGAAAAAATCGTATTTTGCACGGCTACATGTAAACGGCTTAGTCGGAATATCGTCTTTTGCGGAATAAGGGCAAAAAATTGAATATTATGTGCATGTAAACTTCACTGAGCTGTTCCTTATAGGAGCTGCCCTACTCTTATATCATGACGACAGCTCGCCAGTACTTCCTGTAATTGGTTCGAAAGTCTGAACCATCCAAAAAATGCCTTCACACTAGAAAAAAACGCACCATGGTTCAATTTGATCCAGACCGAGATCAACTTTTTTCGTCGGACCAAGGTTTGGCTGTTTGGTCCGGACTATAGACATGCGGAGCTTTTTGTTTGGTTCAAAGTGAGGAGTACAAACAAAGCACCCTAAATTGCATAAAAGATTGGACGTAATTTACGATAAGTAGTTTACATTTAGTTATATAATTTAGTGCGTAGTAAAAAAGAAAATTGCTCTCTCTGATTCAAAGGCTGGCAATGTTTTTCTTTTTGTCAAGATATTCCATGAAAAGACCCAAACCAAAATTACATTAGTCTCTCCAGCCAGTCTGTGTCTCTCAGCTCCCAGCCCATCCATTCCCATTGAAGGTGTAAATCTTTAAAGTTGGATCACAACTATATAGTTAGATTTTTTTGAGGCTAAATAATTTCCTAAAACAGCTGGGCACTGTGGTTTTTAACAAACATTACTCAAACAGCACTAAATACTGTATTGTATTTGTTGTGGACTATTTGCAGCTGCAGTTCAGGCATACTAGCACACATTTACAGCATGTGGGATTGACTCAATAATGAAGGTGTGTGTGTGTGTGTGTGTGTGTGTGTGTGTGTGTGTGTGTGTGTGTGTGTGTGTGTGTGTGTGTGTGTGTGTGTGTGTGTTTTCATGGTAATTCACATTGTGCTCATTAATGTGTTTTTAATAGAACAACAATGGAGCTCTATGGCACAGAGGAATAAAACATACTGCATCAGGCATTACTTATTGGTTTGGGTCTTTTCATGGGACTTGTTGACCATTAGAAAAATACAGAACATCACCAGCCTTAACTTTGAATTTATCCATTATTTTCCTCAATATCATATTGACTGGCGTTTAATTACAGATACATAATCACATGCCCGACCCTGGTCAAAGATTAGACTTTGTTTCGGTCTATCATGAGTCAGATTCCACTCATGTGGGCTTAACCACATCTATTATGGCAGGTATGATATTACTACATTATCCATGCTCATTAAGAGTATAATTGCACTGCTATGGTCTACAATATCTGCTAACAATCCAGATCACATCTGATGTCAAACAACAGGCCACTGTGATTAACGTCTTTCTCACTGCTAATTAAAAGCAGAATCTGAAGCACACTTATTACCAAATTACAACACATACACCGGAATTTGTCTTAGTGACAGAAGTACAGAAACATTGCAAAGTAAAGACCAGGAAATGGTTAATTTCTCCAAGTAAACAGAGCCCGTGTTCCAGTAACATTCCCATGCAGTCTACACAGGAACCCCTGTCTGACTGTACTGTCAGAAAGAGAAAACGTTGACTTCTCTAATTATCTTTGCTGCCATGAGCTTGTTCTTCCTGTTCATCCCACTCTCACGCCCATTGAAGTGTGTAACCTTTTCCCCAGCTGTGTAATCCAGTATGGCGCCACTCTGTGTTTTCCTGAAGAGCATAAGCAACTCCCAGCCCCACTAATCCATACTGGAGCTCTCAACTCTTTCTATGCACAGCACCCGACTCCAATCCTAAGACGGGGGATCATCTGTATGTATTTGCCAGCAGCTCGGCTCATCTCGTTAGCAGACTTACTTTGCATTCACGCTGCTTCCAGCCATATTGTTCTGCCACCGTCTGATGACATAAGGTAGCTGACAGCCTTCCTCACATTGCCAGGATGAAATTCTGGTTGGGAAATACTGTTTTTTACCTTTGCGGTTAATAAATATATATATATATATATATATATATATACACAGTATATATTATAGATAGATGTTTTCAGTCTAAAAATAATTGGAATTGACTTATAAAATTCCACGAATACATGACGTCAGTGTCTTCAATGTTATCTACAGCCTTCATAGCTGCCAAAGCGGTCCACCAGATTTTCTAATGAATCTGACCATGCAGAACACGTATAACACCTGCTTCTAAGAAAAAGAAAGAAAAGTGACAAAATTAAGTACACGCAAAAAAGGCAGCATGCACACTCAATGTGCTTGATTTTTCATTGTGCTTGTGATATACACTATTGTTCAATAATACAATGCTAAAATTAAATTAAAGGCATGGCTAAAAAAAAACATTAAAACGCATTTGGTACTGGGATGATTAGCCTCCGCAACAAACAAAAAATAAAAAAAGTATTTAACCTTTTGAAATCCAATTCTCTTTTACATTACATGACATTGCATTCATTTAGCTGACACTTTTATCCAAAGCGACTTATTCAACCATTAAGATTCCCCAAAAAAACACCCAAAAAATGTAAAAATCTAATTAATCCAATAATCAAAACTGCTTCAAGTGCTACATCTCTTGTGCATGAGGATGGAAATGCATGTGCGCATACACACGGTTGACGCAATACACACCCCTGCCAATACCTAGGCACAGCAGTGCTTTGAGCTAAATGCTAACGTCAGCATGGCCACATGCACTCAGTGGCAGTGGTAGCATGCTGATGTTTCAAAGCCAATGTTCACCATGGTTACCGACTTAGCTTTTAGCTACAGTAGCATGCTTCTATTTGCTAACACTAAACACAAAATACAACTGAGGTTGACGAGCGTGTCAGTTTTGCAGGTATTTTGGTCATAAATCAAAGTATTAGGCAAACATTATTTTGACCTGATGATGGTGCCAGTCGAGACATTTCACTCTTAACCACAAATATTCCACCTGCCTGTGGCCCTAAATGAAAAGTCACAGGATCACTAAATTCATGAACATCGGATGTGTGTACCAAATATCACGGCAATCCATCCAAAAGCGGTTGGGATAGTTCAGTCTGACTGGCTAACATTGCCATCATGAGAGCTCCTTACTTCGTTTAGGGTTTGTCTAAGAATTAAATGTTTTTAAAAAATTGGAAGGAATTTCCATGAAATTTGCTGTCATCCCTGGAAGCCTGCCCTAAAAACAGTTTATTAAAATCAGTTCATGTATGGACTATGTGATAGGGAAATGTTGTTAAACACGGGTAGAGTAGTAGGATACATCAGTCATGCAGTCATACTGCACTCAATTGTTAACAATGATTATATTGTTTTAAAATTACAACATGTTTAAGACTCATGTAACCATTAAAGTTGAACATCTCTTAAATGAATGAGTTGCTAGAGCAATGTTTGTGAAAAAAAAGTGCATAATTATTAGGGGTGGGAAAAATAATCGATTCTTAGATGCAACACGATTCTCTCTAGATCGATTTGATTATCGATTCTGATAAGTTAATAATCAATGTTTTTGATTTTAAATGTGTTGATTTTTATTTAAAAGTCTCCAGACAAGTACAAATCAGAAGACCGAGTGACTGTAAGAGGATGGGATAATGGATAACAACTAAAAAAAAAAACACACACACACAAAAATGGCCAAAAGGAAGAAAAAATATAGAATTTTGTGTATATATATATATATATATATATAATAAGACATACATAAAATAATTAGGCAAAACACATAGGCTGTTCATCTACTTTATCACATTACATCTGACCACCTCATGTTTCATGTTCTAAGAAGCCAATGATCCACCTTTAAACATGACTGAGCCTCTGACATGGAAGATTACTGGGAGAGAAGGTGACTTTCACAAGCGTGTTTAAGGCTTAAGCACGGAATGACTACAAAACAAAAACCTCAGTAGACAAAACATTTCATTAAAACTTGTGTGTGACAAATACTGTATACGTCAAAATCTGATTAGCAAACTGAGTAGCAAACTCAGATTTATGGGTATATTTTTTTTAAATCACGCATGGAAATGTACATAAAAACATTGTTGCATTGAGATGCATCGATAATCGGTTTAGAATCGAATCGCTGGCCTCTGAATCAGAATCAAATCGAATTGTGAGGTGCCAATCGATTCCCACTCCTAATAATTATACAATGAGAAAGTAATGCTTACAAACTGCAACTCACACATTTTAATCCCAGTTGAATCTTTGTCCAGTCCAAAGTGTGCCCTGGAGTCAGTCTGCAGCCTGTACTTTAGTGCTGACAGGGCTTCTCTTGTGACAGTACCCGTGGTGTGTTTGGGTTTGGCCGGCGGATGGGTGATCTGCTATATGGGATTATTTTTGTGCCTTTAATTCCAAGCAAAACTTCTCAAGTATCAAACAAAAATCACTAACTCAAGCAAAAAAAAAAAAAAAAGTCACCTCAAAGGTAAAGCTTAAAACTTGCAAACAAAACATTTTTGTAGTCCTAAACTATTGGTCTTTTATTCGTTTGATCATATGTCCTTTTGTGTACAGTTCCCTCTGCTTCTTTCTCAATGATCAGCGTCTTTTGCTCTCTCCATCACGTTTGCAGTTGCGCTCTCAGCTTTCTCATTTGTGCTTCCAAACTCTTTGTTTGCAATTCTGGCACAAACCAAAGAATTTCTAATAAGGGAAGAAGTTCCACTGTCTCGTTACTTCCGGCTTCTGAACTGGTTGCAGTTCCACCAGAGTTCCATATAGGGGGCACTCACAGGCCAGTGCAGAATGAATGGGACTCTATGGAGCCATACCCCTTTTTCTCAGGATATCAGTTTTTGTCTAGTAATTTGAATGTTGCATTCGAAAGGGGAGGCTAAGAAAATACACACTGCTGGGTGTTAGATTTTTTTTGTTTGTTCTAAAAAGCCTTTTAAAATGTCAATGACGTCATACACATATACGGCCAGAGATACTGCTTTACGGCAAGCTCTGAGTCGCTTCCTTTGTTCTCTAACAGGTTAGGCTCTCCCCGTCAATACACATGCTAGAAAGAGGTCTGCTAATGTTTTAAAGACCACGCCGAAATATTCACTCATTCTGGTTTCTGGTTCTGCTTTGGATGCCGTCAAGCATTCATTAGCAAAATGCTAGCGTGTTATGGGCAACAACGACTCAACCTGTAAGAAATCGAAAGGACACTAGTACTCGTTCATTCAACTTTTGAACTATAATCCATGTTGAACTTGCAAAAACTACAATCAAATCTGAGATTTCTCAACGACAATCAGGCGAAAGAGACAAATGTAGCCGTCTAGCTCCATAGACTCCCATTCATTTAGCACTGGACCACGATCACCCCCAATAGAACTCTGGTGGAACTGCAACCAAATTCGGTACAATGGGGCTGAATAGGGAGTGGAACGGCTTTCCGTAGACCGGCTTTGCACAAACCTCTCGCGTGGGCGGGTCTTACAGGGGTGCGTCCCCATTGGCTAATGAATTTTTGGAATACATCTGAGTGACAGCTCAGTGCCTGCCTGCCCTGACGTTTCAGTGCAGCTAACATTAGAGACTCTGGAGGACACACAAACACATCTGGTCTCCTGAGCTCACTGATGATGTGTCAGATCAGAATGCAGAGGTTTAGTCACATATGTCATGGCTGTGAAAAAAACGATGGGAATCTGTATATTTGCCAAGCGCAAACCAGTACAGAACGTATTAATAAATTGCTGGTGGAGGGTCATGCCTTTTTTCCAAATCGTTTTGGAGGGTCATAGAAACGTTTTTACTGGCGAGGGGAGGGTCATGTCTTTTTTGGCTGAAGGTGCCAAGACTCCTCCGGTGGCCCCTTAAATAAATAACGAACAGTCCCTAATAAAAACATTTTTAATAAAGCCTTTGCAGTCTAGGGACATTTATCTAGCTTTCATCACTAAGTGGTTTGTGTGTCCTCCAAAGTCTCAAATGTTAGCTGCACTGAAACGTCAGGGCAGGCAGGCCCTGAGCTGTCACTCAAACATACTCAAAAACACATTAGTAAGACCCGCCCACGCAAGAGGTTTGTGCCAGAATTGCCAACCTAGAGTTTGGAAGCACTTGAGTTAGTTATTTTTGTTTGATACTTGAAAAGTTTTGCTTGGAATTAAAAGCACAAAAATAATTCCATAATCTGCGTTGCACACAAGTTTGAGGGGCGAGTGGAGGTCACAACAGTTTAAATAATTCATCCCAAAGGTCTACAGAACAAGGTGTTTTTTGACTGGATTGCAGTACCTCTCCTCTCTGAGCTGCTTCAGCCGAGAGGCAGGCAGACATTGAGATGTGTTTCTGTTCAGGCCACTGGACAGTGGACGTTCATAATTCATGAGGGTTTGATAAGGTACTAAAAGCCTCCCCTCGCTTAGACAAAAAGCAGGTGACAGCGTAGAGAAAAGAGGAGCCATGTGGTGGAGAGGAAGGGGAGTTCATCAGGCGGAGAAAATGATGGCGTATAGAGCAAAGACACTGAAAGGCAGAGAAAAGGTGAGGGTATTTATACATGTGGAGGACTGAGAGGAAGAGACAGGGTAAGAGATAGAGACAGAGGTAGACATAAATAAAGCATGACTGAAGGCGGGAGAGAAAGTGATTTTAAAATGTTTTTTTTTTTTTATCCTTGAGAAAGCTCAGGTTGCCATTACTACCACATATGCCAAGATGCTGTTTAAACCTGGACCGGCAATACATTAAAGGTCCCATGGCATGAAAATTTCACTTTATGAGGTTTTTTTAACATTAATATGCGTTCCCCCAGCCTGCCTATGGTCACCCAGTAGCTAGAAATGGCGATAGGTGTAAACCGAGCCCTGGGTATCCTGCTCTGCCTTTGAGAAAATGAAAGCTCAGATGGGCCGATCTGGAATCTTGACCTACCTCCCCTTTCTCTGCTTTCAAGCATCATGGCTTTCAAACGAGCAAAGTGGCAGTTGGTCAAGGCCACACCCCCACCCTCCACCTTGCCCCTCCCTCTCTCCTCCTCAATAGCTACAGACACAGAAATGGCACATACTAAGGAAAGCTCATTGTGGGACTGGCTCTAGTGGCTGTAATTCTGCACCAAGGCTGAATTTCAGGAAAGAGACTTCAGATACAGTATTAGGGGACCACTAAGGTCTATATAAAAGAGACTTCAGATACAGTATTAGGGGACCACTAAGGCCTATATAAAAGAGACTTCAGATACAGTATTAGGGGACCACTAAGGCCTATATAAAAGAGACTTCAGATACAGTATTAGGGGACCACTAAGGGCTATATAAAAGAGACTTCAGATACAGTATTAGGGGACCACTAAGGGCTATATAAAAGAGACTTCAGATACAGTATTAGGGGACCACTAAGGTCTATATAAAAGAGACTTCAGATACAGTATTAAGGGACCACTAAGGTCTATATAAAAGCATCCAAAGAGCACCATGTCATGGGACCTTTACACAGAACACACTCTTCACAAGTAAGATTCTGAAGGACATACCCGTCTTATAAATATCTTCTCCATTTGAATTTAAATAGGAAGATTATTGTGGATGACAGATGGATATATAGATAGCCTTCAACACACTTCTGAAAAATACAGAAATTGTGATTTCCCCACCCCACCCCCTTCCTCTGTCCCTGTAAGCACTGTGGCTTTTCCATGTTTTTCTGTGCCTGTGTGTCCCTGGCTCTGCTTCAGTGGCAGTGGGCGATCATTAGAGCTCTTTGCTCCTGGCAGCCGCACAGTGGTCCGAGGATCCGGCTGTTGTCTGGAAAGCCCGGAGCACAAGGCAGCAGCCAATCCCACCGGACTACAGCCGGAGAAGAGGCACGAGCCCGCTCCCTGCGCAATGATTGGTGCATTGTTTCAAGGCACTCTGAGCCTGGCAGATTGACTGAGGGGGAGGCATTGAAAGAGGGCGATAGGAAGGGGAGAAGGTGAGCAGTGAAGGATGGTGGAAAAAAAAGAAAAAGAAGGCTCCTGCCTGCTGCTCTTTTAGATAACAGCTTTCTTTGCAGTTGTACTTCCAGTTTGATGGGGACATTTGATGAGACCTGGGTGATTATGTGAGTAGAGGTGCATCTCCATGATATATGTGTTGTCTCTCACAAGGAAACAGAAGTCAGAGGAGACTGAAAGCAACTACAAAGAACTTTAATTTTGTGTTTATTTTGGTGGCCCCTTTGGTCAAAAGCGGTAGTGTTTCCATGAGCACCAGCGCCTCATCTCGCGAAGATCTTGATCTGGCTAGCATTGGTTTTGGATGCGAGTGAAAGAAACATGCAACTTATTTTCATTCCTATCTTTCCTTTTTAAATACAGCTGTTTGCAGGATGCTTAGCGATTAGGTAATGTATCTATTTGTAGCTATGTAAGATTAATAACTATAATATAATCATGGTGAAACAAAGTCAACTTTGTTTTAGTACTGTTCATACACCTAGGTTACATGTAAGCCTACTACTAACAGATTTGGTTGCTCAGTAATAGTCAATTTGTTGAGAAAGCTAAAGTCATCAACATTCCCTAGTAATGTTATGTCTAGGGCTGACGTCTCCAGATCGATTGGTCAATATGCTCTTGTACGACTACATTCTCATTGGTTGGACAATCACTAGTGTTACTTTCATAAGGTTGTCTTTCCACCAAAGCATTTTTTTCCCAGCTGAAAATGCTAGGTGCTCTTCTGAAAACACCCAGCTGGGAGCACGCTAAAAACATCTGATGGACACAATGCTACCAGGTAGAGTGCACTAAGTACACTGTGGACAATTAAGTGTATCTAGAGATAACTTGCAGATGTTTTTCCCAATCGACCAATCGATTGGTTGAAGAGTAGGTCGAGTTTCAGTTGACCAAGATTTTCTTTAGTTGAATACAGGCTTAGTCATTTCAAGATATAGCTCAGTAGCAAGTCCAAAATAAAAGTTTACGTTATAAGCCAGTGACCTTTTACATCCATGGAGTGTTCACAGCCATTTGCATTATTAGACCTATTACATACAGGAGGAAGAGGGCCATATCAGGATTGGTTTTGTATACTTTTCAGTCCCGCAATTCTCTTCATCTGTTGAATGACCAACCAAGGTTGACTTGTGTTTTGGCCAGGGCTCTATCACTGTCTCTTTTAGCTTTTTCTTGTTGTTGTTCTTTGGTCAATAATTTTCTTTTTCTCTCCGCTGATCCTGCCACCATATAACACCCCAAATCTCCTGATGCTGAGGTAAAAACCTGGTTAATGTGCTCACTGTGAAACTTTGCATAGGAAAATGTAAACAAAAGCTCTTCTGGTCAGTGGGCTATAAATATTTTTTTCAGATTTTGCGGGAAATCAAAAATGGGTAAGGCATTAACAATAACTATATAGAAAGAGAAAGATTCTCGCTGATGGTCCCATTTGCTTATGTAGGTCATATAGAGGCATCAAAGGATAATTCCAGTTTCCTTACAGTTTGCTTTATATTTTTGTAGTTTTTAACATAATTTCAATCAGTTATGATAACATTGTACACACCAGTAGTACGTAATTGATCGATTCGACAATCATAGCTTAGCATCCGTAACTAGACATGGCAGGCTTGTCAAGGTTTTGACTGCTCGACATGTTAAAGCAGAATCCAAATTATTTGTCAACTGAGCTTTAATGGCCAAGTAAGTGTGAAAACATACAGGAAATTTGACTCCGGCTTTTGTTGCTTTCAAGGTACGTAGACATACAGAAACAGACATATGGCTAAAAACAAGGAAAACAAAGCTGAATGAGGTAAACATAAAATGTGACTACTATGTACAGATATATGTCTGTATATAAAGTAAGTGTGTATATACACATTTAAAGTTTTATTTATCTATGAGAATTGTAAACCAGTAAGAAAATAGAGCAATGCAAAAGTGAAAATGGTGCTGGAAGAAATATTAATGTACAGGTACAGGTTGTTTATATATCTGAGGTAAGTTGTTAGAGCAGTGGCTAAAGGATCAATACTCGCCATATCAAGAGTTTGGAGGGTGGTGTCGTCTTTTTTTTTTTAAGCCTTTCCAAAAACCAAAACACAAGAACAAAAGTGTAAGGAATGGATTAACCAGTGTGTTTGTCACCTTAACGTTAGTCTATATCCACCACGTTCCACTTCTGGGATTGCTCCGATGCCGCCGGAAACATTGAACTTTGAACGTACACATGTTCCACTAAAACAAGTTATTTCCCGAGGCTATTATGCAGCGGCACCGTGCCTCCGTCCGCCCTTGACAATTGTGATTGGTTTAAATAAACCAGAGCACGTTTTTCCTCCCATCTCAGAATGCTGTGTGGACACAGCACTGTGGAGGAAGGTCTGGCAATGCGAGACTACCTTAACGTAAAGTACAACTGTTAGCATGTCCGGCTAACTGGCTTACTGCAGTAGGAACTAAGCATTGCTACAAAAAATGAACCTTTGGTATTGGTGTATGCAAGGCTGTATGTATGAGAGTCCATAATGCGGTATTTTAATTCTCTGCTCATTGTTTAGCGTTTCCCCAGCTGCTCTGTGTCTTTATGGGGCAAGCAGCTGTATGAAAGTGACACGGCTATGTGACATGGAGATCTCTTATTTCCTCATTCCTTAGGACATGTACTGTCATATCCCATTATGGTGGCGCAGCATTGGGAATAGAACAGGGCCTGACAGACTGAGATGAATTTAGATGTAGCGATCTTGTCTGGGATAGGCTTTAATAGATTACATTTTATGGTGATGCAGCCTGTCCCTTGTCACTCAATGTGCACTTATCCTCTGAGCTTTACACATGCATGGTCGCGCACACAAACACACAATCCCAAACAAACACGCACCGCGCCCACTCTCATCAAGACTATCGCTCCCTATCGCTTCCTCACTGTCTATTACTCTGTCTCTCACTTGTTGCTTCATCACAATATTACACTGTGGTGTTTGGCTTTGGCTCTCCACCTGTGTCTCCTCTGTGATGAGATTTGGAAAGCTCCCTGAGCGATGCGTCTGCTTGCTCTGACATTAAGGAATCAGATGGGCTAATGTTAATGGCACCATAATTGCATAGATTGAATGTGGTGTTGTTCTGATTTGCCCTTCTCCCTCCACTCTATTTTTATCAGGACAGGCCCCGGAGCGACGGGGGGGTTGTTAGCAGCTAATGGTGGCAAAACGACAAAAACCTCAAATTGCATTTGGCACTGGGGATTTAATGGTTCAATAAAAATCAGTTGTACCCACCACTGCCCTCCTGCCCACCTGTCCTACCAACCAGCGTCTCTCCTGCTCCACTCCAATGCTCTCCTCACATCTGTGCACTCCAATAACACTCTTGATGTAGACTAGCTTTTTTTTTACGGCCGTGTAGCTATCCGCACTCGAGCTAGCTTTTCAATTAAGACAATTGGCTCCAGATGATGTGGCTTTAACTTGTTGGCACATTGATTTTCAGCTCAGTTCCGCCCTACTCTTAGTTCACGGTGAACTTCTTTCTATATTGGTCAGTACCATATCAGATCCCAATTTGTGTTAGAGCCTCAGTCAGTATTGTTGTTGTGGTGAAGGCTTTTTTTTTTTATTCTAGCCCTGTTTTACTGTACCTGAGTGACCTGGATGATATACTCTCCATAGTGATTTGATTTATGTCAGTGTATGTGTAAGTCAGCATGCATAACAATCACATTCAAAGCTAAAAAATAGGGGGACAAATTTGGAGGACAAATATACTCAGACTGGATCATGAATGTATTTCACACAAGTACACATTCAACACATTGTTTTAACATCATGGCTTCTGAATATGAAGCAAAGACTGGTGTTTAAGAAGACATTCAACTTTCTTTTTTTTTTTTTTTTGCCTCCTGAGGGAAAATCCAGTTCCTCCTGATCCAGCCAGTCATAATTTATTCATTAAAAGCCGTTATCTGATTATCTCCATTAATCAGCGTTGTGTGTTCCTGTAAACAGAGCGTGAGGACAAAGCAGAGATCCACCTGAACTTGTTTCCAGCTCCTCAACGCCTGCGGCGCAGTAGAAGAGCCAGCAAGATTTGGGTTTTTTGAGCGAGTGCGGGCGTCGATTAAGAATTTATAATGTGAGAAGTGGGGGTGGATAGGGCCTGTGTAACAGGGGACGCTAAACAAAACAAGCCTGTGCCAAACATGGAGCCAAGCCTCTCCTCGAGCCCATGAATAATGTAGCAGAGGAAAACACTACATTCTGTCATCGCACCGCAGCGGTAAACACACAATTAACATAATAACACACACACACACACACACACCCGTGCAAACCACACAGTGGAAGGTGTGCCCTTGCCGTACAGGGTAGTACTAATTGTGACTAAGCACTGCAAATGAACTGGGTTAGATACAGGTGAAGACAAACATCAGAATATAGTATGACAAAGACTATATAGTATGACTTCTCTTTCTTGGTCCTCTTTGCAGACTTTTAGTTTACCCTGCTTTGAAAATCTGTCCTCTAAAAAGTATCTTTGTTCTATATTTATCCTAATGCCCTCATTCTTATGCAGTCCAGGCCTTCTCATAGATTTCCTTATTCAGTACTTATTTGAATGGGATTTTCAAGGCTGCTCTCCTCCCACTGCAGGTGCAGGACTTTGGTTATCATCACTCGGCGGTGCTGTAGTATCGCTGATGTTCTCCTCATTGATTTGGGTCAATTAAGGCATTAGCCCTTTAAACAGGGTCAAATTTGGGGCAGGGTCAAATCCTCTTAGTCATGGTCTGTAGGTTTTTTGTTTTCATCTTGGAGGTACCACATCTTACCTAAATATCAATCGATCACTTTTATTTGTCACATGAAGAATCGTACAAGGTTCAATTTCAAATGCAATCCCATCAGCTCCTTCATCTTGTGCATGATTCATCATGAAGCAGAATGTGGGGTTTAGCCTAGTTTAATGTTTCTCTCTTTTCATGTTTCCTCTCTTTCATCTGTGTTCTAATATGAAACACAGGTCTAAAACTGAGATGATGCATAGTGTTTGATTTGTTTGTAAAGGTTAAAGCATCTTCGATTACCTACCTGCATCTTCACAATAATCAACATGCCTTTTAAAGCTGTAGTCTTTAAGATTTCAGATTTCATTTTGAGTAGCTACTTTGTCAGAAATACAACAGGAAAGCAACTGTGTCTGTTTACAGTGCAACTAAACAAACTGTGGCTGCTCCTTGTTCCATTTCTCACTTGACAAAATAAGAAATGATCCGCTGACGAATAAATGCCAACAATTACTGTTCACTTGTTTTGTAAACGCATTTTAGATGAACACTCACCGTCGGTGGTAACCACGGTGACAAATACATTTGTTTCCTGTGACTTCTTCACAATAAAAGCCATCCTGTGTTTTGCCAAAAACAACTTTTAATGTGAACTAGCAGCAGATAGAGTGAACAGTAAACAGTAAGGCTGGTATCAATGAGATCAAATTACAAACAGTAACGCAGGATAACACGTAAGCCTCGTTTCCTGTGAATGCCTCCTGTGTGTGAGGGCTGTTTGAATCCAGCTTGGGAGTGGCAGACTCCGCCACTGATAATGAAAACTTCTATAAATACAGGAAATTACAGAAAGTAAATACATTGAATGGCAATTGCAGAAAAAAAATGTAGACCATTATAACATATTATAACATTCAAGACCCGCATCCACATTCTACACTAGAAATATTTCCCCCCTTGTCAGGTCACAGTGTTAGTTTTCTCAGGAGCCTCTGGCTAGTGAGCAGGCCACAACAAAGAGACGCTATATAGATAGAATATCTTACCATAGTTACACTGACAAGAATCTCGTCCCCTGGGATCATTGATTGACACACAGTGGGCTGTTTGGGGCATGTATCTGGGTCCTGGAGTGTACTTTGGCCTGGATTGGCAGTTTTGGAAGGAGCTCCAGTTGGTAATGAGACGGTAGATGCAATGCATTGTGGCCTTGAGGATTGAGATGGATGGCAGAGTGTGTTAGGTTAGGTCTTGTAGATATAGACCTAGGCTGGAGTTCCTATGGGGAGCCAACAAAGGTCAGTGGTGTTTGGGATCACATGAAGAGTCAGTTGTGTTATCCAGTGCACCTCTCTCTCTCTGTCTCTGTCTCTCTCTCTCTCTCTCTCTCTCTCTCTCTCTCTCTCTCTCTTCCTCTCTCCCTCCTCCCCCTGCCCTGGATTGAGGGCTGAGGGCTGTCTATGGAAGGTCATGGAGATAAGGTGGAATGTTGTTCTGCTGTGGAGATAGGGAACTGCCGCAATCACTGCCGCGTCAATGGAAAGGCCTTTAAATATCTGCTGCTCGATGAGGAGGGGAGGTGAGGACACATCCTGCCAATTGCTCCCTTGGTGCATTGTAAAAACTAAAATCTCAACAAGTCATTTAATTTTAGCTAAAGTTGTTTTCCTGATACCATGTGAGCATGTCTGCTATTTCTCCCCAAATAAAATCCAGGCTTTTCTCTTAAAAGAGCCTTTAGAATCATGTAATTTCATTGTATGTATGTTGGGACCCCCTTGAAAACAAGATGATACATCTTAAGGGGTTTATCCCAATATTGGATCAAACTGTGAGATGTAGCCTAGATCAAGAAACTTGAACATTTAGATACAATTCGAAATAGTGTCCAACAGCCACTCAGTAAGAGACAGAGTACAGTTAACACATTATAAAAAGCCATATGAAATACATTATTGAAAAAGTAAGATCTCATTGCTTCCAATGATTCCCATTCTTTCATCTTATTAATGAGTCCCATTAATAAGATGGCTGGTACCAGAAACTGGTAGAAGAAGAAAAAGCACTGGATGCAAATTTTGAGGGCTTTCCGATTCGATTATTATTATATATTATATGTTAACAATCAACAGTCAGTTAATCATTAAAGATGTGCACATATTTCACAAAAATAGTTAATAACACTGTTTTTAAACTACTGGCATTGACTAGAATCACTGCAAAATCTGCGTAAATTAGGTATTTGTGCAAATAAACTAAATTTAGATGATTAAAAGATAATGCTGTCACTATAAATTGCATCGGTCCAATGCCCTTTTTTCGTCAATGAATGGCAAAACAAGTTTAACACATTTTATATAGCAAAGAATGCTGCATAACAGCCAGGCTTTATTGTAGGACATACTTTGGATAAGATTAAACAAGATGGTATAATCTAGCACTTAATACTGTAGACAGTCTGACCCATTTGTCCTGTAGCAACACAAAATGTTACTACTAAAAATGAAATAGGTTTCACTGATCTCCACTCTTACCAGCCCAGGGAATCTTTGAACATTTCACATCCACGAGTAAATGGGATTTACAACCAAAGAGGGGGAACGTTGCTTAGAAGTCAAGTCCATTTTTTTTATATAGCCCAATATCACAAATCACAAATTTGCCTCGAGGGGCTTTACAATCTTTACAGCATACAACACCCTCCATCTTTACAAAAAAAACTCCCCAAAAGCCTTTAACGTGTAAAAAAAATAAAAATGGAAGAAGACTCAAGAAGAGGAAAAAGGGATCCCGCTCGGATGGAAAGCCATGTAATAGATGTTGCGTGTACAGAATCGACCAACATAGTAAAATTACATTAAGGTCAATCAGGATGACAAAATTACAGAATTTAAACATATAGAATGGATCTGGGAGGACATTGGGCGACCTCAGATGTCGCCAAAAGAAAGTTCATGACTTTTGTTTTTGATGTTTTTGGAAAGTCCTGCTTGTCCCCAATGTTGGCACTGTAACTTAAGTGGTGAAAAGTGAAGCCAATGTGGAAGTGCCTTGATACTGCATTCTATCTAATGTCCAGCAGGGGCGACTCCACCGGTTTGAAAATGAAGTCTGATTGTATACAAGTCTATGAGAAAATGACAATACTTTGAAAACTCATTTGATTTATTACATCAGTAAATATTTTCATAATTATTTTATGGCCTCAATCACTAATTTCATTTCTCCTTCAATACAGCATGATGGTCATTTTGTAAAGTATGGTCCTATTTATTTTCAAATAGATGATAATGTAGGGGATGCTTTAGGGCGACCTGTCAATCAGGACAGAGGCTTAGCAAAGCTAACCATGGCACTATGCACATTAAAATAGCCATGAACTTGTTTTAGGGTTTTGTCCATGTTTTGACCCTCTTTTGACCCTCTCACTGTGGGTTTTCACTTTATGTAAATCAATTGGAACATTTTGGTCGCCTGTTCAGCATTTGGTAGCCCCTTGCCAACCAAGGCTGGCTAGCTTGTGCTAGCGTTACAGCGGTATCGAAGGGAAACTCTGCCTATTTCCAACCAGCAGCTACCACAGTGACCACAGTGCCATAAATCAGCAGGTCTCAGTCGTGCTCCAGTCCCGCTTTTCCTCCTCTCTTACCCCTGCTCCCGCTCGGGAGATTAACACCCTTGTTTCCGGAAGATGACGCAAAACCTACATTTAATGCATTGTCCTAATTGTGCCCACATGTTGTCAACACCTCACTGAGATCAGAACTCAAAGCGAGCCAGGCCACCTCGGCATGTGGTCTGGCCGATCGGATCCCAATGCGAGCAAGATCCGATCACGCAGGGTACAGACTTGACAGTTGATGGCATGATCGTATGACAAAAGTCACATTAAAAAAGACAAGTGTAACCATCGCCTCTGTTAGCTGGTTCTGCTGGCATGACACTAGTAAAATCTTGGTGGGATTTTCATAGAACCAACTGTGTTCTCAGTCAGGCGAGGTAGCTAGCTCTCAGGACTGCCACACTGAGCACAATACGATGTGATTTGTTTTCCATAATTCCAGCACATTTTCTGACAGTTTAGACGCAAGAACAAAAAGTGTAAGGAATGGATTAACCAGTGTGTTTGTCACCTTAACGTTAGTCTATATCCACCACGTTCCACTTCTGGGATTGCTCCGATGCCGCCGGAAACATTGAACTTTGAACGTACACATGTTCCACTAAAACAAGTTATTTCCCGAGGCTATTATGCAGCGGCACCGTGCCTCCATCCGCCCTTGACAATTGTGATTTGGTTTAAAGAAATGTCAATAAACCAGAGCACGTTTTTCTCCCATCTCGTGTTATCACTCATCTTCTAGGTTGTCAAGTTAATGTTTTTAGTCGATTAACTCATTAACAGCTACGAGTTAATCATGACAAACCTACAACTAATTAACAGTAAAAATACATATCGAAACCTTTTTGGAAATCTATATTTAGGTTTATGGAACTGTCATATTGGTGTGGTGCTTTAACAGGTTTTGAGATCTAAAGGTGAAAATATTGGCTATGTGATATTACATTCGATCCCTCAGTGGTATATGTATTGTGTGGATGGAGGAAAGCAGTGAATTTCCTGTGCATTGTGGTCATACAGGACACATTACAGGTGATACAGCACCTCTAAAGTATGCACACATACGTGCCTGCACATATGCATTCAATCATACTGTATATCCACAGATTGCCACACACTGATTTCATTTATCATGTTGTCTCTGTGTTGCTGTCTCTCTCTGACTCTCACTCTCACTCCTTAATCCGGGAACTGAGGCGAGAAGGTACCTGAGGTGCTTTAGCTGAGTGAAAATTACATTTAGACTGACATCGAAAGGCAGGTCCATCCCTGGAGTGGAACTAAAGTCTGGCTTGTGCTAGCCGCTGTCAAGCATCCTTTCTCATACAAATCTCCCTGGAGGCTGCAGGTTTGTAGCTCACTTTTGAGCAGCTTGTTTGAGGGAAACATATCACAGTCACCACCATGTTCTCTTTGAGCAGCCTTTGGGCAAGTTACTTTTAAAAAAGTAATTAGTTACAGTTACTAGTTACTTCTTCCAAAAAGTAACTAAATTAGTTATTCAGTTACAAATTATGAAAGTAACTAGTTACTTCAGAAAGTAACTATTGCGTTACTTTCAAGTACATTTTTAAATGCTCAAATGTGAGCCCACCTCCACCCCTCTTTAATGGAACTTAAAAGACATGTGCATGTTCAATTATTTATGATAAATCTGAATATTATAATGAAATGGACACTTAATACAATACATCATTAACAGAAACAATGTACACAAATCTAAACTATTTTAATGTTGCTGTGGGACAAAGTGAGACTAGCCTCCAATCAAATGCCATGTATGTAGATATTATATTTATATAGTGGATCGATACAAATAACACAACACCTCAACAGGCCACAACTGGGCAACATTAATTTATGCTTGTTAAGCACTATACCAAAAATAAATAACAAATATATACACTCTTTGTAGTGCAAATAACGTAAGTGGCCTGATGTTTACTCTTGTGTGCTGGTGTGTGCGTCGAGCCGGCATGTGTGTGTGTGTGTGTGTGTGGGGATTAGCTTTCGAGCGAGTAGCGACTCTAGAGTCCTAGTGAGAGAAACAAAGTGTCTCCCCTGTATTTTCTGACCAAGGTGGAAAATCTGTAGCAGGAAAAGTAAACCCTCTCCTTGATTTCATAAAGCCATACCTGTCTCTCTCTCTCGTTGACTGACTCGCTTGTGTTGTTCATTGTGTGTCCGACTATGCGTGCTTTCGAACATTCGCCCAACTCTGATTGGCTTACTATGACATTTTACTCAACCTCAGCAAATCGTCAGCATTGTTGTCGTATTGTGCACTGCCCACTAACCAAGGAAGAACAGTAAAAAAAAAAAAAAGTCTTTGCCTCTCGGCTCAGACTCAGAGATCTAGTTGGTCTGATGAAAAAAAACAGCTTTGAATATAGTAACGCGCCGCATTTTTTGGCAGTAACGGTAACGGCGTTATGAAGATGGGAAGAGTAATCAATTAGATTACTCGTTACTGAAAAAAAGTAACGCCGTTATTCCCATCACTGTGTGTAAGTGACTCACCATATGGAAAACAAGGAATTTCTGAAGTAAAATGATGTCAGTGAAGCCATAATAGTACTGTAGCCTTTTTTTTCTTCTATTTTGGATCATTGTTGGAGGACGAACAACTCTGCTATCATCAACCTGATTTCCAGCTGCAGCAGGCAGCTGTTTTCTGTGATAAAGCTCTGATACACCTGTCGTACACTACCTGCCCAGTGCCAAACAGCAGACAGGCTAAGTTAGTGACTAGCCAAAAACAGAAAAAAAAGGAGTGTGATACTGGTCAAGTCACCTGAAACCGACTCCATAATAATGCAAATGTTTCTCTGTCTCGGCTGCAAAAGGGAAACCGTTACCGTTACCCAACCAACAGTCTAAACTTCTGTGATATTTAATTTACTACGCTACTATTTGTTTCAGCTCTAGGGTACAGACAGTGATACTGTTGTGAAACACGTTTCCAGCAGCAGGAGCAATGGCTTGACTAAAAGAAACATGAGCAGTGACAGCCACCATGGCTGAACAGACAAAGAAATGTTGAAACTCAAACATTATCAACAGATTTTTTATTGGCAATCTGGTGAACGACCTCTTTAAGGACACGGAAACCTAAAGTAATATTGCTTGAATAGAGCAGCATTAAGTAGCCAGACTGACTTTTAAATTAATCTGAGGTCGATGCAAGGAGCAAATCTTTATATCTGCCTCAGCGCAGATATTTGGGTCAAATCTCTTGCTGTAATGATGCCTTGATGACAGTGCTAACTCTTTCTGAAGAGAGTGGCTGAGACAGACCCACTGCCATGAAGTGACCAATTATCTCTTACCCCCTGAGATCCCTCAGATGCTGTGACTGGGGGCACGTGGCTTCAGTCTGATGAAGCTGGAGATGGCCAGCGGTGGTGCCCGGGTCAAAGGATCGTAGGCAAAGAGCTAGATAGTGTCTCTCGCAGGACAGAGGGGACAGCAGCAATGAGCTTGTTGGTATAAATCACCCCCCCACTCACACACACACACACACACACACACACACACACACCCATTCCCTCAACCAGCAGCTGACTCCCACTCCAGTCTGACACTGGAGAGGAGAGTCGAGGTGGCGCATGTCTTGTGCCTCTTCATGCTGTATGTCCATGCATACATTATGGTGTTTGTTTAGCTGTTGGTCTTGTTGAGTTCAATTAGCTCTCTCAGGGTTATTGGTGCAAAAATATCTATCCTAAGGTAGAACTGGGAGATATGGAGAAAATCAAATATCACAATATTTTTGACCAAATACATCAATGTCGATATTTTGGCTGTATTGTAGGGTTGCCTGTTGGTGCTTTCACAAAGAATTGACACACACACGAGATGTTTGATGAGAAATCATTACGAAAAGGACATCCCTTTAGTGTAATGCAGCGCTTAAAACCAGGAAAAGACAACACTTGTGTCGTATCACGATATTGCGATATCCACAATTTAAAACGATATCTAGCTGCATATATCGATGTCGATATAATATCGATACATTGCCCAGCCCTATCTTAAGGTTTGCAAGAGAGATATTTTAGACTTGTGTCTAGCCCTAAAATATACATTCCCTTTCAATTTACCAATGACTGGAGATAATTATATATTTCCATTGAAAATAGAATTGTTTGAAGAACAGGAGTTTTCAGGGTAACTTTAGATTACAGATTGCATGGGTACCAAGGAATTACTTACTGGGTACCTACTGCTACGTGCACAACAACAGCATTATTACACGGTTATGCTTATTGTTTCCATTGTTATCAATGCGTTGCCTTGATTGTAGAGTGCTGTCACTGAAAAGCTATGGCAATAACCTCAGATGAAAATATTCAATAAGATTTTTTTATAAGTATACAGTGTATAAGCATACAATGTTTTAAAACGTTTGTATTACATTATAATTGCATATGATGTTTTTTTGTGTAAATATTTATGAAATTATTTGCAATATCAACACACATCAGTATCACACATTTATACTGCCTTGTACCCTGTACTCATATTACTCTACTCCACAATAATTGAATAGGTAATTAATTAGCAATTTTACAGATGTGACCAGTTTTACATGTGTTATTAATTCACCAGTGAGCATTATACAATTTACTTGATCCATGCTAGTGTTGATTTGTTAAAGAATGGATGGTACTCCTCGGTGAAAAAGAGCCAGGCTGTATCCTCCTAACCTAAGCTAAATCATTGATTGCACAGTCCAACTTGGAACAAGCAAAAAAATCGATCAAAAACAATCGCTTCAGATCTCTTTGTTCTACCTTTTTTCGAGATTACAACGCTTGAATCAAGTATGATTGTAGCATTCTGAAACATGTTAAACGGGGTGATGAGACAAAGGTCAGTGGGTTGTTAACACCATTACTGTGCTTGTTTCCTAATCAGGGTGAAAACAAATCTTTGATGAATGACTTCTCTGCCTCCCTCTGTCTCTGTCTCTTTGTGGTCACTGTAGACACTGGCTAATAAGTCCCCGTTGGGTAACATGGCTGGCTCCCAGCTAATCACTTTTTGAGACAGAATCTTCAAAGTGTGCTCTCTTGTCTGATGCTAATCTGGGCCAAAAGGGGGCTCTGTAGATGGATGTGTGTGTGCTGTGGGTAGATTGGCTTGTGTTAGCTCTGCGCCATCCAAATCATCTGTCTGTTTATTTCACTGATGTGGTTTGGTTGACTGTGTTAAATGCTGATAAGTTGACATCTAATACTGACGTTAATATGGGCAGCCATTCATTTTAGATACATTTAGATTAATTTTATACCTCGGACCTGGGTCAAAGACAAGTAAAATGTTGTATTTGTTTTCATGTGCTTGGTGACAAATACAGAGTACAGAAGGAACACGTGTCAGATTCACTATAGGTCAATTAAATGATGGAATGGATCCGTTACAAATCTGCGGGGACCAATCACAAACTGGCTTATCCACCTGGTGCGCTATTGGCGGGTTTAACACGATGACGATAGAGAAGCGACGGCAAGCGGCTTTTTGTTTACATTCAACATGGCGGCCACCGAAGCGCAGCAACCCGTTGATGCCGCTGTCGCTGCTACGTCACCCTGATCGTTGGTCTGATTGGTTGAAGGACTATCCAATTGCATACAGAGTCATTTGAACTATTGCCGTTGATCTTGTGCAGTAGAAAATACAGAGCAGACTCCCCAGACTAATGTTCAATCTTAAAAGATTGAGCTTGGTCTGGTAATAGCCAGACTACCCACATGGCCCATTGAGCATAGAAAAGTGCACACATTATGGCATTATGTTGTATGGTACGGATAAACAGTGTAGCATCACTTCTCGGTGCACATTGTAGCGTATGTAGCACATACTTTATGTGACCCTTTAAAATGACATGAAGAAGATGTTTGTAGACCTCAAATCATCTGGACTTTCCAATGAACTGAAGAACATTAAGACTACGATCACCAATATAAAGCAGGGGCGAAGCCAGCCATTGTAAACAGCCGACATCCTGTTTTGTATCTAATTGTTCCCCAATTATATTCATCATAAAACCTAGAACACAACAAATGTTGAGGTTGACTCATTTTCATTTATGCCTCCTAAAAAAATTAACTTGACTGATGTTTCTATTTTTTAAGTTACAGAAAGGTAGATTTACTAACACTAGCTCAATTTACGCTGCGTCTGTTTATGCGAGTTCGGTAATAGCGCACGCTATACTTCCTGCGTATTTATCAAACCTGACACCCATCAGGCAATCGGCGCATACTCCGCCCTCTAGCGTAATTAGCGCGCCTCTAAAAGAGCAAAGAATGGGCCCGCATGTATCTATCGTGGATCTTCCTACGGGAAAAAGAAAGCGCAAGCTTACATTTAGTGACGATGAAATTGACCAATTAGTGCATGAAGTAACAACAAACCTGAACATATTACAGGGCGGAACATCCGCATCCTCGGAAAAAAATTCAATTTGGATTGCCATAACAAATAAAATCAACTCGTTATCATCTACACGGAGAGAAGTGGAGGAGGTAAAAAAAACGGTGGTAAGACATAAAGCGCAGAACAAAAGAGAAGGTAGCGTACAACCGGGCATAATCGAGGAGAACCGGTTCAGGTCCACCAGAAATAGACACGCTATCTACTATTGAAGAGGTGGTGCAGCAAACACTCGTTGCCGAACAGGTGGAAGGTGTGGACGGCATAGATACTGCTGAGATCTCTGTAGAGAATGAAGGTATGTGTCTGTACGGGTCTGTTATGACCCAAGTCAACCCAACCGATGGGGTAAAGTCATTAAAGAGAGTGTTATATAGTTAAATAATCGCAAAATTGTTTATCAAAAATGGAACAGACATGGAGGCGTTTTTCTTATTTAGTTTTTGTGCAAAGTGTATTGGATGCCATATTTGTAATGTTGCCAGGAGTTTAACATGTGCTGGGATGGAATGTGAACGCTCAGTGAGAGGTTCCAGGTCATCTTTGATTTCGTCCAGTAATTGAATTAGTGTATGGCTGCTTAATCTGTAACGTCGGATGATTTCTGGTTCGATTAATTGGAAAAGAGTGATTCTCGTGGCATAAATCCTGTCTGCTCGCCGTCTTGGCCTATGCCTTCGCCTTGCTCGGATCACTGCTGCCATTGAATAAGGTACATTTTTACACACAGGAAAACGTGCTTCCTGGTTTAGACCTGCTTTTGAGAGGCGGTGAATTTCCCCCCACAGAATAGAGGCGCGCTCTTACTGGCAGTCTTTGTAAATGCCGCGGAATATATAAATAGGCTCACTTAACGCGTATCCTCTAACCTTTTTGGGTGGAACTCCCACTTTCCCCATGACCCTCCCACTAAGGCATATTGAAAGCGCAACTTGTCTCTTCTCACTCATGTGGTAGGCAATCTGCGATTTTACCCAAGTGCGCCCCGTTTGTAAATAGCCCGCATCTGTTAAGTAAGTCTTTGCAAACAATTAACGCCTGGAAACAGGCGCAAACAGCTTGATAAATCTAGCCCAGAGAGTTCACAGAATGAATGGCGATAGTTCCCCAGTAATAGAACTTTTGCTCCATTCATTTGCCGGTCCAGTCAGAGAGGCTAAGGGGAAATGACACCAAGTTTAAGTTATTTTAAAACTCAGGGCTTTTGAAAAAACATGCGGTGTTATGTTAATAGTTGCTTATTAATTTTCTGTCAATCAGCTAATCAATTATTTGACTAATGGTTTCAGCTCTACTGGCTAGTATACTGTAGCTGCATGACTCACTTATGATGCTAACAGTGTGCTGTCCCTGAAATTTATTAAAGTAATAAATGAATGTCGGTCAGTGGTTTGCACCGCTGTCACCATACAACAAAAAGGTTCCATCACGCTTTTGACCTTTCTGTGTGGACCCAGGGACTCTGTGTTGGCTCAGATTGATCAGAAATAGCAGGTATAGGGGGTGAGGGTGAAGATGCTGACCATGTAATCCCAATACCCTGTGGTTTGAGTCTGACAGGGGCCCTTTGTTGCATGTTGTTTCACATTTCTGTTAGCTGTCTACTGTCCAATAACGTCATAAAACTGTAGCATGTGGTGTATTTTTATCATCACTTTATGGATGGGAATCATTAGAGCTGCTGCCAACACAGTGCATGTCCATGCATTTCGAAATTGAGCTAGGTATTTTGATGTATATTTGAAGTCACATTAGCATCTCACTAGTACAGTCCAGCTCTATTACCACATGGCTCAGGCCAGCGTTTCACTGCCAGTGTGCTAAATCAGCAGTAGATTGACACGAGTTTATTACCCCTGTTTAACCGATTAAATGGCTGACGAATCGAGTGCAGATCCCAGGGGATTTCATTTGCTCATAGTAAGCTCCGATCATCACCTTTTTTTTTCATCTTATTAAGAGAACTGCCATTCCCATCATGGCCATCACCATCATGGCGCTGGAGAAATTGCTGCCTGCCTGATCGTTAGAATGATGGTCCTGATTGAGAAATACAAGCCTCCTTCTCCTCTTTTCACTACATGTATGAGTCAATTGGCTCTGGTCCAACTGTAGCTGGAGGGAGGGGGGGTTGGGTTGACTATGAATGAGGCCTTCATTGATCAAAACATGGAAGGGTATGGGGAAAAGCTGAACAGTCAAAGTGAGCTGACTATGGTAATGCTTCAACAGATCGATTAAAGGGATGTGTGTTTGAGGCACAAGAGCGCTCCAATAAATCCTCCTTCCTATCCTTGCTCACGTTGAAGTGTCTTAGATTCCTCAGCATGACCAAGACTTGGCAACTGGTACAGAATACCAAACAGCAGCTATGGACCAACACATCAAAAGTGCGTGCATTACATAAAAACTGGTAGATACAACTTTAAGGAATTTCTTAATAAATATAACTTTCACTTGTGAAAATCATCACATCTGCATTTAAATGTCCTCTGTGTTATACAAAAAGGGAGAATTACACTTAAATGAGAGGAAAACTCAACTGAAATCTTTTGAGTATCAAATACTCACTACCTGTAGGCTTTTAAGAAACGGTTTGACATTTTGTGAAATATGCCCAGAATTAGAGCCGATCAATACCACTCTCATATCTGTCTGTTCAGTGTGAAGCTGGAGCCAGGAGAAGGTTGGCTTACTTTGGTATACAGATTGGGATACAGCTAGCCTGGCCCTGTCCAAAGGTATAGAAATCCACCCAACAACACCTCTAAAACTCAGGTTTATCTTGTTTGTTTAATCTATACAAAAGACAAAGTAGGACCGAAAAGTTCGAAAAGTCCGATGACATCATTAAGTTCACAAGATTTTGTCGAAATGTAAATTTATTTATCTATAACAGTTAAAACAGTTAGACTACACACCCAGAGCTTTCATTTTAGCCAGTTTGTGAAAAGAAATCGCTATTTACAGAGTAGCACTGTGGTTGTTAAATAATATATATCGCTTTCTTGTTCATGCTCGTTAGCCCAATGTCTCTCATCAGCTTATCAGCTTTACTCGAAATATCAGTGGTGAAGTTTACAGGCAACAGGCTGCTGATGTGCTTTTTCACAAAGCAGCTTTGGAAACACGGTTTTTTGTGATGTGGGGACGGCTGGGAATCTCTCGGCTCCAGTACACCAGGATGCTCAAAATTTCCCGTTGAAAAGACCACCAGGCCCCCAGCTTCATATTTGTTCTGCCCGAAGTTGAAACTAAACCTACGGCCCTTAGCTTTTGCCGAACTCTGCCATGAACTTCTTACCAAGAACCACGATTAATTTGCTTTCAACTGCTCTGTGTGCAGAACAGTTACATGCTTGACCGACTCAAAAGTTGAAGTGAAGTCAAGTTGCATGTCTGTTAGGTTTGTCAAGTTAAGTCATCAGATTCATGATGCAAGTCTGCAGTTATCTGACTCGAGTCCACAACTGTGGCATGACGTGCCGCCAATCAACAACCATTTAGATTGAGTAGAATTTGGACCCACCCAACTTGCATCCCGGGTCAGGTCTTGGTTACTGTAGGAACTGAGCAGACCCATGAAGACCTCTAGTTCAAGTATCGAAATGTCCATGTACACTTGAACTAAACTCCCATCCCCATTAAACACTAAGTTGACTGAGTGTTTGGAGCATATTATAAATCAAGACGGAGAAGTTTCAACGAATTTCACTTTTTTTGCAACATTACAGACAAAAAGTCTAAACTTTTCGATGTTATAATCCTTTTAGCTGTAGATAAGTAAATAATATGTTTCCAGCAAGGATTGTGAGAAACAAAAACAACCTTTGTTGACTTTAAAAAATGTGGAGGCTAGAATTTTAATAATGTTATGACTAAGCACAGTGGGCGGATGTTTTATCCTGGGTGGGTTTGGTTTGATGAATACACTTATTCTTGTTTTTCTGACTTGCACTGCATCACATTTATATGAGAGGCCATATAGGAAGTAATTCATACTTCTGTCTTACACACACTATTATAGTCTTGCATATACACCACTATACTCATACACACACACTATTATAATCCTTTTACATGTATGTATGAGAGGGTATAGTCGTGTATGTGAGAGAGTATACTAGTGTATGTGAGAGAGTATACTAGTGTATGTGAGAGAGTATACTAGTGTATGTGAGAGAGAATAGTAGTGTGTGAGAGAGTATATAGTTGAATATGTGAGAATGTGTAGTTGTTTATGCGAGAGAATATAGTAGTGTGTGAGAGAGAATAGTAGTGTGTGTGTGTGAGAGTTTGATTGAAACGGAAGGGAGTTTGATTACTCAGCTCCTGATTGGTTGACAAAGAAGAAGCGGTATTTGACGGTCAAAATCCTGCACTGTCATTATACTAGTTTGGCTGAAGTGGTGCTGTAATGGACAGAGAGAGGCTAACTGAAGCTGTGGGTCTTCTAAATAATATTTTAGGAAATGGTGAGCTATTGTCAATGATGTCTCGACAATGAAATCAAGTCCAACAGAGCTCTGATTCGGAGATGCAGAGATTATTCAGGGATGGAACTGCAAATCCAGTCAGACCTGGCTCCAGCGCTAGAGCTACTACTTCTAGCTAGCTCAATGGACCCCGTTACCAGACGAGACAGCATTTCGGTGGATCGTCGTCGAAATCCAGGAAGAGGTAAGTTGATTAAAAAATAGCCAAGGACCCTTTTTTATTAACTTCATCCTATCTGTAGTGTCCCCCCAAATTCATGTTAGCATGGTCGTGACGTTAGCGCCGCTAGCTAGTTGCTACCACAGACTGTATATATCAACAGTCTATGGTTGCTACCCACATACAACACGGGCTAGCCATTTTCCATTGAAAACTCTGCAATATCTCCACTAGCTAGTGCTAGTTAATATGATCAAGCAAGTTTGAGCAAGCTGTGTGAAATAATTTCAGAAATCAGGTTTCAGAATTAAATCTGCTGTTACATGAGAGAGGACACAGTAGTAGAGCACTTCAAAGGTTTGTGTAACTCCATTTTTTAGCAAACATAATAAACCCTTCTAAGGTGTTCATATTTTTGTTACACAGCCAATGTTCCTGGGTCTGGTGGACCCATCACATTATTAGGCTTTTAAATCAATACAGCCATAACAATTTATGTACAATTTTGTAACTTTGTGTGGGAATAGCAGGTGCAGAAAGACAACATAGTTTCAAAGCACCTACATTCAGACACGCACACATACAGACAAACAGACACACAAAGAGACTCACAGACACACACACACACACACACACACACACACACACACACAGCAGGCCCAATTAGGAGGAGGACACAGTTAAGTTTCATAGCACCTACAATTATTACACTGTAATAATTACACTCTGGTCCAGTAGACGCGAACACCTCATATGTAATAGTTATGTGTAGGGGGGGTGTACCGTGTGCAGTCATTGAAAATAAGTTATTCTTTTATGTTCTTCACAGAAAATGAGCCAAGGCCAGTGAGTTTGAGTTAGAAGAAATAATAAATACCATAATTTTTCTTTTACCAAACATTAAAAACGGGTCCCACAGACCCGAACACCTTACAATGTAATAATAAAAGATTTCAACATATATTTTTAAAAGCCAGTGTACAACCTTACAAACACTCCGAATAAAGGCTTGCATGCATCATATAAAATAACTTAAAGAACATCACGTTTTAGATAGTTGTCAATGACAAGGCCTTTTTGCATAATCAAAAACACTGAACTGTCTCGTAAGTCATCCCTTTCATGTGCTGTGTGATAATTTATCCAATTTGAAAACAGATATTTGTATCTTCTCATGATACATTTTTACAGATCCAGGGAGGGGATGAAGACCCTTGGTGTTCTTGATGCAATAAGAATGCACCCAGATGCTTTCAGACCGCCGTTTTGTCACGAGCCGTCCCCCACTCACAGCTGATGTACTAGAACAGCAGTTGAATTTCATGCAATCATGTGTGGTTGCATTTTGGAGCGACTACCTGCTGGATGTTGAGGGTAAGCATTATTGCTAATTATGGAATAAAAATCTTTTCATATGCCCTTCTGTCTGTCTTTGTCTTTCCCTCCTTTTTAAAAGTTTTCTACATGCTAGTTTTAATTTCTTTTTTGGTGTTCGTTGGTGTATTTCTTTTTCAGAGCAAGAGGGACCCTTGCAACTTGGGGGGTATCCTGGCCTTTGCGACGGGAGCAAATGCAATTCACCCCTGGGCTTCTCCCCACTACCTTCAGTGGATTTTCTCCCTGAGCTGCCCCTCAGACAAGGCTGTCATTTACCCACCGCAAACACATGCATTAACTGCCTGCGGTTGCCAGTCCTGAAAAAATTCGAGGATTTCAAGGAAACTATGGATTCTGCATTAAAAAACCCTCAGGGATTTGGTCAGGAATGACTTCCGAGAACTCCTGAACATACATTATTAAAATCTGTTGCCTGTTGAACTTGACTAAATTGATGAGGCATCGTTGTCAATAACTCACCATTTCCTAATACATTATTAATGTCTTGTTGAAACAATTGAAAATGGAATAATCATTCCGACTAAAAAGGAAACCATTTTGTTATTTTATTTTATTGTTCAACATTGTGAAGCAGAAATTGTCACTGGCCTTTAATTAGTCTTTATTAATTGTCTTGACAATAATGCACTTCCTCACTGATGGAGTTCACCAGGCCCAAAAATAATTGAATGCCATGGTTACCGTCATCGGCTAGTGGGTCTACAGTTTCTAGAATTCATTTTTATAACTGTTTCATTGAAAATAAAGTCATTTTCTGGAACCACAAAATTATTTGAAGTCTCAAAATGTACTGGGGGGGGGGGTCTTCATTCATTTCAGCGTTGTCATTCCCAACTAAAATGTTCTGCATTGCCTCTGCCATTGACCATTGAGCTCAGAAATTAATCTTTCCAAAATGACTGTCATGTCCCAAATTGTCAGTTTCTCTCACAATTCTCTGAACACATCAGTGAAAAAGATAGCAATGTTTTCCTTATTACCATTTACTTCCACAAACAAAAACTGACCTCAAAAAAGAAACTAAATAAGATAAGAATACATTTTTACGTCCAACAAGGTTGTTTTTATCAAAGTTTCTGCTGCTTGATTTAAATGTTCCTTGTTCCTCTGAGTTGGTGCTAGCTGTACTTTCAAAGCAGAAAGCCCACCGGGTAATGATCATTTAAAATGGCCCCTTTAGCCAATGAGGACGTGAGAATTTAATGAAGTCTTCCTGATTGATCAAACCAACTTCCTTTTCAACTATACTCTCACACACACACTTCTATACTCTCTTACACACACTTCTACACTCTCTCACACACACTTCTATACTCTCTCACACACAACTATACTTTCTCTCTCACATACCCAACTATATGCTCTCTCACACACTACTATACCCTCTCACATACACTACTATACTCTCTCACATACACTACTATACTTTCACATACTATACTCTCTCTCACATACACTACTATACTCTCTCTCACATACACTACTATACTCTCACATACTATACTCTCTCTCACATACACTACTATACTCTCACACATACACTACTATACTCTCACATACTATACTCTCTCTCACATACACTACTATACTCTCTCACATACTATACTCTCTCTCACATACACTACTATACTCTCTCACATACTATACTCTCTCACATACTATACTCTCTCTCACATACACTACTATACTCTCACACATACACTAGTATACTCTCACACACACACACACACAACTATACTCTCTCACATACACGACTATACCCTCTCATACATACATGTAAAATGATTATAATAGTGTGTGTGTGTATGAGTATAGTGGTGTATATGCAAGATTATGATAGTGTGTGTAAGACAGAAGTATGAATTACTTCCTATACAGCCTCTCATACACACTGGCCTGGGTTTGTCATTTTCGCCCAGTGAGCTCATCATCAGCCCGATTAGAGAAAGATGACCACCAAAGCCATTACAGTTTTATTTGGTGCAGCTGAAGGATTAGTAGGAAGGGATTAATATGGTAAAAGGAGGCCATAAATACACAGCACTTTCCTTCTCCCCTTTTCTGTGCTTTAATTTCCTTCCCAGATCCGTTAGATTTGCCCTGACAATGCCCATAGGTATTATCCAGGCAAGAAGCTAAATGCAAAATGAGAGAACAGGCCACTGAAGACAATCACATTTCTAGACAATGCTAATGGTAGCTTAAATACATTCAAGCTATGAATATGTGAATAATTCACATTTGAAATTGCTGTGCTGGTTAACAAAACGGCTCTTTTAATGACAAACAATATGCATGTAGCACTACCATGTTCTTAACGTCATTATAGTGTGAAGGCTTTTATGGTGATTCGCCATGTAATGTTCTCAGTGCAGCCTTTGCCTTTACACACAGCGCTGAGCGGTAAATTTCATTGTCCTGGCTGAAAGGTGTGTGTGTGTGTGTGTGTGTGTGTGTGGTGTGTGTGTGTGTGTGTGTCTTGATTGGTGGCCGCCTCCCTGCTGCAGGCTTCAGCTGGAAACAGTCAGCTTGTTGCATCATCTACCACAATGATGGGACCGTAGAAGTTCCGTTATGATGTTTAGTTGTGTGTGTTTGTGTGTGTGTGTTTGTGTGCGTGTGCGTGCATGGAGGTGATTCACCTCCAAAGCTTTTGTTCTTTGTCCTCAGCGTGATTTGTCTATGCAGACAGCGATGACGCCTCTAGCGTCTCATTCATTTACACAACAGCAGGTGTGCGTGTGTGCGTGTGTGTGTAGGTGCAATTCCAGGGACGACACACCACTGTGTCGGTGAAATCCTATACAGCCTGCTGTTGAATTATCATCACTGAGCGGCTCTCAGGCCACTCCTTATCTTGCATCATCAAGCTCACAAGAAAATCTACATGTTCCTGGGGGTTGATCAAATCACGTATAAAAATGTAATTACTTCTCTTTTTTTTTTTAAAGAATCTTTAAAATCTTAACAGTTTGATCTCTGCTGAAGAGGAGGTTGAGAGAGTGGTTAATCATGTTCCCAAGTGGAGGTCTACAGCCAGCCATCTCTCTGTAGCATGTTGGACATGTTGGTTTTTCTGATGAATGAACCCCAGCTCCCCACAGTCATGCATATTCATGTCTACCCGTGTTGACGTAAAGGCACTTAACGCACGAATCGCCCGCTAGCCCCCTTTTCTGCCACGAAATTGTTAAGTCACTCCACTTTACAGACAGGTTACCATGGAGACACTTAAACAGCTCTCACAGCTTTCTTGCCGCTGAATCAAATATGGGAGAAGGCACTATGGGCCAACATATCTCAATGGTTAGTACTATCAGTTAATACACACTATACATCACGGACAGGAGACAACATACACACATCTCAAATCTCCATGTGTTTGTGTTAGGGTTACACTCAATTACATACGCAGCATAATTATTTCATTCCAGTTAATTTATTGAGTTCACCTTTTTTCCCCCTCAGACAGTTTGATGGCATACATTTATGAGATCAATACTTGGCCTTGGCTTGCCAAAATTGAGAGATTGTCATAAACACCACACACGGCCTAAAATCAAATAGCGACTGCAAAGTAATTGAATGATTCAATCTGCGAAGCACACACACACACACACACACACACATACACACACACACACATAAGTACACACACACACACACATCAGTTCACATTCATTTCACCTCCGAGCCGAATCTCAAATTACAATCTGAAAAGGCCCAAAGAGACTGCAATTGTTCTACCCCCCTCTCTCCTCAAATGGAGATCTACTTTAATCGCGTTGTTGGAGTGGAATACACACTCTCTCGTTAAATCTACAGTCTTGACAGCACAGCGAGGGACGGACGAGTTGTGACATTTGATATTGGCGCAGTACAGCAGCTTCTAATTGGAGTGTGTCTGAAATAACATCAGCCGACAACAGAAGCGAGAAATCTATTGATGAATGAATTAGTGGCTCAACATGACCATGATGCTATCAATGTGTTGTCTTTTTCTCCATTGGATTGGACGATGACCCAAAATAAGTGAACGCAGCAATTGGAAAATAACAGAACTCTTACATACACTGAATGAAGGGGAGCTCATAGGTTTATCCCTGCGGCCTAATCCGAAGTTATGACTGTGTTTCACCTCTCGGGCAGTGCTCGCACACCCACTTTGTGTGATAGCCAACTGTTATCGCTGCACCAAATGACCGCCCATTAATCCTGTCTCCCTGCCCTGCAGCTGAATCAAAGTTGAGAAGCGTGAGCGTGGGAGAGAAAATGTGGTGATCGTAAAACACGACCTGGACCGACTCCAAAAGGACGACACGTGTGTGTGTGTGTGTGTGTGTGTGTGTGTGTGTGTGTGTGTGTGTGTGTGTGTGTGTGCGTGTGTGTGCATGTCTGTCTGAAATCCTTTCTCAGCCTATGATAAAAAGGTATATTGTTATGGACCGGATGCAGTCCTTTTTCTTGGGATTCCAGTTGGGCCAACTCAGTCTTATTCGCAAACAGGCCAATTATAGCTCGTTCAGCAGTATTCAGAGTGGCTATGTTGGTGAATAAACAGGTAATGAATGGTTTTAGCGAGTGAATGAATACATGAATATATAAAAGGGTTTTTGGTATTGGCTTTCTCTCTCTGTATGCGCTTGCTGGTGAGCCGTTTCTTTACCTCGAATGGTCAAGAATATGAATGTTATTTACTTAATGATGCATCCAAACCTTTACTTTGTCTGCTCATTAACACTGCGAGAATAGAGACACAGATGCCATGTTTTCAGTAATGATTGCACACAGTGAGGAGCTATCTAAAAACACTTTTGGAATATTATGAAGTGCTCATATCTTCTAAGCCAAAGCTTCCCAGTCTCTGAGACACCATCCTCGGAAGTCAGTGCTTCAGCTCACCTGGAATTTGACTGAATTGACAGACTGATCTCATGACATGGCGTATGTATGACACGCCAATTCGTATACCATTATTGGCGTGTTATCAAGCTTTTCAGCGTGTTTATCAACGCCGTTTCCCCTCCAATGACTTACATTACCTTGCGATAGCGTGTGAAGTTACGCCGTAGCGAATAGTATGAAAGGGCAAAAATCTGCGTAGGGAGGTTGGCCAGGGTGGTGGATGGGTAAAACACAGGACTTTCACCCAGGAGACCAGGGATCGTGTCCCGCGTGTCACGTTTCCTAAACCCAACCGTCAGTTTCTTCTAACCCCGTTCTTCTCTTCCTAAATCCAACCGCATGGCACGTGTCCTAAACTCAACCGTCGCTTTCTTCTCGCGATAACACGGCAAGTGGCGATAACACAGCAAGTGGTGATAACACGGCAAGTGGCGTGTATGTTTACGTCCGCTTTATACAGTGTGGACATACACGCGGATAGCTATAATTGCGTACACATAACACGCCACTTGGCTTAAGAAAGTCGGCGTGTATGTTTACGCAAAGTCATGTCATGTTGGAATTGAAGATCAATGATGAAGTCAAATGTCCCCTCAAAAACAATCAAGGTTGAATTCTATTAAAGGGTTGACTTATCCAAATTACAAAGCAACATATTCTCTCAAATACCCCATATGGTATCCAGCCTTACAGATAGTTTTGGTTTTCATTTCTCCAGGTTTTGAGAAATCCCCGCCGGGCTACAGTGTTAGCCCGATAAGAAGAAACTGAGGCTGTGTTGGTAGTTGTTATGGATTTATAGGGTTACACAGGCGAAATGAAATGTATTACCTGTAACTCCAGTCATGTCTTTATTAGGATTGCACGATATTGACAAAATGTGATATTGCGATATCGATATTAATTTAGATATTTTTAAACATATGTAAAATTACAAAAGTTACGGGAAAACGCATCAAAATAGATCCCTAACAAATTAAACAAGTTTTCTTACAACACAATGTTTATTTCAACTGACCGTCATATTGGACTGCTACAACATGAATAAATAAATAAGGACCATGTCTACAGAACAGGACATGTTTCACTGGTTGTACAGTATAAAATAAATAAATAAAGAGAACGGGACACAACTTTTCCTTCGCTTCTCTGATTCGTTCCGTTTTGTTGTCTATCTATTTCTTCACTCACACTGTCACTCTGTCGAAATATGCACACACGTGGTACGCTCCATAGGGTTTGTCACGTAGTGGACCCGTGCGCTGACGTGCACTAACATGTGCAAGTGGCACGGTAACTGGCCAATGAAACATGATCATTATAGCGTTTCAAGCGGGCTCTAAATCAAACACAACTAAGCCACACAGCCAACGGACGGGACGCGGCGCTCCACAAAATAAACAAAATATTGCATACTTATTGCGACACTTTCGATATATTGCAATAACGATATTGAGTCGATATATCTTGCACCCCTAGTCTGTATGCGCAGCACACCATCACTCCCTATCACAAAGTACATGAAGGAATGTAAACCCATGGGGATCAGTCTATGCATCAGTCTAGTGTCGCCATGGCGCTATCAACAGGTTAAATCGGAGGCTGAACTAAATATATAAAATAAAACCTTGGACTGCTCTGAACTCTTTGCTTAAAGTATGAATCCAGCTTGAAGTTAACATTTGTCACAGTGATCAAAGATGTAAGAGATGTTATTTCTGACTTTGACTTAAAGCAACCTGTACAGCTTCATTGATCTCATCTGCACTTGCCACCATTTTTCTGTCACTATTTTTCATGGATGTAGCTACTTTTGTTTTGCTCTGGTACAAGATGACGTCCATATTCTTAATCAGGCCCACACAGATTGGCTGAGGTATTTGCCAACTTGGAATGATCACAAAAACAGACCTATTTGAATCGTGAATATCAGAGGCATTGAACCAAGCTAATACAGTAGAAGTCAGTGTAACTTTATTTGTGGTGGTGCTCAAAGCATTACATTTAACCAAGGTATTTCCCTAACCTTCACCAAGTGTTTTAATTGCCCAAACCTGTAACCAGAGTGTATTTGCCATCCCCACTATCTACTGTCATAATCATGCATCTTATATATTCACAAACATTTGGTTCGGGTCTAAAAAAAACTTTGTTGTATAACATAATCCAGGGTTTTGCGGAAACGTCCAATATCAACATGTTGTCTGGCTGTAAGGATGCTCTCCTAAATAAATCCACAGACCTCACTGTGGACTACTTTCTCTCCAAGAACTAGTTGCATCTCAAGATTCATAGGTGGATATCTTCAAATCTCTGCACATTAAACAGACACTATGTGATACCACCAGATACTAACAAGTTAAAATATGTTGTGATTTAGGTGAACTGACCCTGTAAGAATAGATGGTAGATGACTCAGAGGAATGAAATACAGATAGCTTTTTCTTTCGTTTGCCCAAAATTGTTTCTCATCATTACACAGTGGCATGAAAATATGTGCTTTCAAAAGACATTCTGCACTGAGTCACAGTCAGTCTTTGCCTTCACTGATAATGGGCATGTAGGCTACACTGATGTAGCATCGGCAGACTGATGAGTAACTCTCACAACACATTTCTGGATACGGAGGACGCTGACAATGGAGGTTCTGTAGAGAGTCATGTATTTGCATTAATTAATGCTAATACATGTCCCTTCTAAGATCTGTTTTGTCTCAAAGAGTTGGCCCCCTTTTTTTTTGGCTCATTATTAATCGCCCTGCAGCTAATATGTTAGTTATGCTTTTTACACACAATCCATTCATTAATGTATAATCCACAATGCCTTTTTAATCAAACAATGTTGTCCATCTGTTGCAGCCTCTTGAAGGTTTTTGTTAAGACCCAGCCCTGTGATGTGACAGCTTGAGTCAGAGCTGACTGAGGAGAGTGTAGCTGACAGCTGAAGCAAAGAGCCTGATTTCCTGCTTCAAATCTGCTCATAATGCCCCCCTCAACCAACACCACCCATCTGGAAGAAACAGACGCCTGTTGGCATGGCAACCGTGTGGGAATGTGTTTAATTTCTCTTGATACGCAATGCTAACAACACTACAACATAATAATGCTCAAGAGAAGAAGGAAAAAAAAAAAAAAAAAAACCTTTCGAGCTGCTACCATGGCATCGCTTTTGTATTTTATTTTTAATGTCAGGCAACACAAATACAAACCTGGAAAGCAGCTCCAGCAGAGGATGGTCTCGCTAAATGTTGCTTGTGAGCAAACTGTGATTTTTTTTGTCAAACTCTGAAACGTTATGGGTGGAAATGAACCCCCTGACGTTTCCTGATGTCTACCTATTTGTCATGGTCACCGTGTCTTTGACCACGTCTGCGCTGACAGGACTGCCAATGATAACACACAAAAAATTATGCAAATCTCCCATCGTGCTCGTCAGCAGTTCTTCTCGGCTGGGGCCGAGCTCAGCGGGCTGCCCTTTGAGCTAAATTCATTTCATTTGTAGTTAATTTTCAAGTTGCCGCCTGCGCAAATAAACAAATTATCTCTGCCACAGATATATCTACAAAGGCATAGAGCTGTAGCTTTTGCTAATTTTGGATTATGCTTCTTTTTTTTTTTTTTAAACACAGTTGCTAAATGTTCACCTCTTTGTCTTAAACACACGGCTACAATAATCCCCCCCCCCCACACCCCCCCTTGTGATGTCGAGGAGCCGTGTTTAAGCGTGATGTTTGTGCTGTGATTTGGTGGCTGCCCCGGGTCAAACAGCGCTGTCGTGTTTCGCCCTGCAGGCTGTTTTGCAGCTTTGTGGTTCTATCGAGCAGGGCCCGTGCATCAAGGAGCAGGTGGGGGAGGGAGGGAGGGACGGAAGGAGGGAAGGAGGGAGGTGGAGGAAAGGGAACAGCCTGAAATAGGAGCTGACATTCACCTGGATGCCCTCTGTGAGGAAAAGAAGTGGAAAAAAAAGGAGAAGGAGAAGGATCCTGAGGCTAGAGCGCGAGACGGAGAGCAGTGTGTGATTATGGTTACTAAGGCTACAGCATGCGGCCCCGTTGGGAAGGGAGGGGCTTGGAGGAAGGTCACACGGCTGAGGTACAACCAGCTAAATCAACGCTGATGTGTAGGGTCCCCGGTGGCGTTGGGGTTGAGGAAATGTAGCCGTTTAGTTTGCTCAGGAGGAACATAGATTGTCGCTTAGAACAGGACCTTGCGCCTTATGCCGTGGCTTATTGCACACCCTCTGGGCTGTAAATCCCTTTGAAACGCCACATAAAAGAGGATAAAAGATGTGGAAATAGATGAGGAGACAAGTATACGAGATAAGATTTCTTTTTGTGAGTTGAACGCCTTGAAAACATCCCGCCCCAGGGGATGGAGGTCACCTGGCATCTGTGTTCGCCGGTTGAGAAAGGGACCACTCGGATAGCGAGCCTGCCCTGTGTTTAACTACCCGTGTCTCGATGGTCACCGAGGCTCAAATCCTTCTCCGCCTCTATCTCTGATGTCTGTATCCCGTGATGTCTTGGAAACAGACTGCCAAGCTTGAGCTGTTTGGAGAAAGGAACTGATGCAACATAAATATCAAGGCAAGGATTCTCTGTCTTTCTTCCTCCCCACACGCATACGCACACACCGCAGGATGGAAATCAATAGCCTTTCAAGAGTTATTCAATGCAGAAACTAATGGGGAACAAACCCAATGCTGTAAAATCACCACTGACTCCTCACACACACTGGGTGTAATGTAAATGACTTGTGCTCAAGCACGCCGTCGGAGACTGCCCTCCCCCGAAAAACGCTCCCATAAGTAGTTTTTTTAAGCAGCAGTCACGACTCATATTTACGTTTATAGTGGCAGCGCCCTCTCCTAATTGTTTTACGGGAGCGAAGCAGGAAGTAAGGTGACAAAGTATAACCCCGATTTTTCCATTGGGCACGTCTGTGCTGCGTTCCGGTTTAGTTCCGTCCTCCGCCACACCAGGAGCGTCTCAGAAGCGGAGCGTCTTCTTGCCCGACTCGCAGATTTTACTCTACTAAGTACTTTCCAGAACAATCACGTGTTTATTAAGCTAGTATCTACCTTCCACTCCAAGCACTCCTACAGTTAAACTCCATGCCTTCTTATAGGCTATATTAGCCCTCCAACACAATCTGGACTGTGGTCATAACATCTACATCTTATAACTTATTCACTGTTATATATTGTTCTTAACGTATATACATTTGTCAAGCAATTCTAATTCTATTATGTTTACATTCTTGTCTTTTCATAGTCATAGTTAATATTTAATAATAAGCTGTTGTACTGTTCAATCCCAAGTGTTTGGGTAAATTGACTGGATACTCTCGCTGTTTCACTTCCTGCCCGGTTGTCCAAACGCCGCGTGGCTTGCGTGAAAATAGACCTGCCACGTATCTTTACAGGAGCGGATCGGAGAGCTGCTTCATGCATGCATCCGGAACGCAGACGCGCCCAGTGGAAAATAGGGGTATATAGCGCCAAATTTGGCATAAGGAGTTAGGTTGGGGTTGTGGATACAGTAGGTCAAACAAACACTCAGACGACAGCGGTTCGTGTCCCATTTGAAAATAAAAGTCAATGGCAAGTTTTGTTTTTCACTTAACGGAACAAATGGAGCTGCATCACGTTCTCCTTCACATGCGTTACCTGGAAGTTAAGTAACTGAACAGATGATTCTAACCCAAGCCATGATCTTTTACTAAATTTAACCAAGTAGGTTTTGTTCCTAAACCTAACCAAACTGTGACCACCGCTTCATTACGTTAATGATGTGTTGAAAACCGCCACCGTTACGTTTAGATAGGAGGATGGAAAACGCTCCTGTTGGTCGTTTTAGAGGGTAAGAATAGACAACCTATATTGTTCTATTCAAGGGGGTAGGTGTTTATGTCTTAATTTATGTAAAGGGAATTATTATTATTCTGTATTGTTCAAAACTTTATGCATATTCAAAACATCACACGTTTCGGGATGTTTTTTTATGAATCATGTACATCTCAAAAACAAATCTGTTAGAGAATGAGACCTTGGTAAAGCCATGAGGCTAACACTTTACTTGAAGGTATCTACATAAGAGTGACATGACACTATCATGAACACATGACACTGTCATGACACTATCATGAACACATGACACTGTCATGACACTATCATGAACACATGACACTGTCATGACACTATCATGAACACATGACACTGTCATGACACTATCATGAACACATGACACTGTCATGACACTATCATGAACACATGACACTGTCATGACACTGTCAATAATTTGATTGTGCTTCTGTCTTTATTGCTGACATTTATTATTATTACAAATTGAATTACTTGCCTCAAGATTTTAACATGATAATACACATGCCATTGGTTTTATTCACAGTGTGGTTTTATTCTATGATTTATTTTAAATTATTTATGGTTATTCATTGTGTGGCATTTTTTACTTTTTAAAGCACTTTTAAACACAGCACTGATTACAATTTTTTAATGGTATGTGTATATTTTTTAACCTCAAGGGCAAGTAATTCAGACAGTATTTTAGACCCTTTATATGTTTTTATTTTAATTTTTTAGGTTAAATAATATGTCTTTAATATGGGATAGAATTTCTTTTGTATTGTGACACCGGGCTATTTATTTACACATATATATATATATATATATATATATATATATATATATATATATATATATATATATATATATATATATATTTATTTTTTTATTTTTTATTTTTTTATTTTACTTATTTATTTTGTAATGTCTCTAGGAGAGAGACCAGGGCAGGTGTGGAGGTGACCTTTTATTTAAAGTTTTAATCTCCCGCTGTCCGTCCTGTCCAGTGGTTCTTTTAACCTACCTTTTAATGTCTGGCCTTCTTTAAACAGCTTATATATAACCAAACCTGTTTTTGTAAGGAGGTTTTTAAGTGTTTTATTCACACCAGTGGTCCCCTTGTGCCCGTGCCCCTCACAGCGCCCATCCTGGGCGTTGCGTTTTAACCCAAACCTAACTCTAACTCTAACCATAACTTGTCATGACAAAACTCGAATGACACTTACTAAAAGAAGTGTTATGTCATAAACGTTTATGACTTGTTTATAATGTTTATGACACGTTCATGACAGTGTCATGTCATTTTTATGTAGATACCTTCAAGTAAAGTGTAACCGCCATAAGCTTCAAAGTTTAAATCTACATAAAAGACATGGAATCACAAGAAATCACGTCTTTATTTTTCATGGTCCTGTTGTGTTCTTTAACCCCCCTAATGTTGCAAAGTAGACACAGTTATTGTTTGAGCCTCCTGAACAGTTATTATTGAACTTTTTTTTTCATATTTGTGATGTGCTATATGTGGGCATATCCCCTGCATCCCCCCCGGAATCTACGCCTATGGTCGTATGGTTTGGAGAATTTGTTGTCCTTGTCATCTACTATTTTCCAGGATAATAAAAGGCAGCAGCAAATAGCCAGCATAAGACACATACAGTACGAATGGACAAAGGAGCTTTTGTTGATTAAGAAATGTGGCCATCTTTCTTCTGGACATTGATTGGGCTGAACGTCTGACTAAGCAGCTCCCCATTAACTATAAGGGCACTTTATGTGCATGCACATTCATCTTGGGCAGAAAGCTTCCCTCCCCTCTAGGCTCAAAGCGCTGATCCCCTCACACTGTGGGGTGACGTGATTGAAAGCCAGACAAAACAAGACTTCATTTGGAGAGCGAGCCGTAGCGTAACACAATCATTATCTTTGCTACGAACACATCATCGGCCTCGTCGTTAGCGTCATTCTCCATTTAGGGTCGCTTACTGGATGAACAGTGTTTTTGCTTCTTCCTAGAAATCTGTTCGTCGCACAGAAATGTATTGATAACCTCAGTTGTTGATAGAGCTGCGAAGATGAATTGATTAATCAATTAGTTGTCAACTACTAAATGAATCGCCAACTATTCTGATAATCGATTAGTCTGTTAAAAATTCCAGCTTGTTACATTTGAATATTTTCACCTTTCTTCACTCTTTTGTGAGAGTAAACTGAGTATTGTATGAGCTGTGGATCAAAGACAAGATATGTGACGACGTCATCTTGGGCTTTAGGAAAAACCGATCGACATTTTTCACCATTTTCTGACAGTTCATAGACCATACAACTAATCGATTAATTGAGAAAATATTCGTCAAATTAATCAACAATGAAAATAATCTTTGAATTTACAGTTTTCTGTGTAATCATCAATGCAGAGGATATTTCTCTGTTTTAAGCAGCGGAAGAAACAGAAGAGTGTTTCTACCAACTGAAGGAAAAGATGAGCACTTTTCTGAATAAATTACAACTGAGATCATGTGTGTAGATCATATGTTTATTTGCCTTTGCAAGAACACTGTGGTTCCTCTTCTCTATGTTTATGTGTGATATATCAAGTGAATAATAGCCTGTGCAGGTATATATCACCTGCAGTGGTGGAATGTAACTAAGTACATTTACTCAAGTACTGTACTTAGGTACATATTTGAGATACTTGCACTTTACTTGAGTCTTTTCTTTCCATGGCACTTTCTACTTCTACTTCTGATACATTTCAGAGAGAAATATTGTACTTTTTACTCCACTACATTATTCTGACAGCTTTAGTTCCTAGTTACTTTACAAATTAAGATTATTTCATGTAGTTTACAAAATACAATTTATTATTATAAATTAAAGTACCCAACAATATAATGGCCTATAAGTACGGATGAAATGATCAGCCGATTAAACACAGAACTGCTTTGATCGTTGTCAGTCTCTAAAATGTAAGGATTTTTCTACATTGAGTACTTTTAGTACTTTAAGTACATTTGCCTGATGATACTTACATACTTTTACTTAAGTAACATTTTCAATGAAGCACGTTTACTTGGAACAGAGTATGTGGTATTAGTACTTTTACTTAAGTAAAGGATCTGAATACTACCTCTGGTTACCTACTATGAGGCATAGAGTGGAGTGTGCAAGTCTTATATGCTGACAGTGCTACTCTGGAGGCTTTTTTATTATTAAACTTGATCTTTTGGCAGGGTTAAGTGCTGCCTGTGCTGTCCTATAAGTGCAGCCAGTCACTGGTCCACACACCCTTGAACAACATTTCTGTCCACCAGGGGTGTCAATCCTCTAAAGCTGTGGGCAAAGTTCCTGCAGCTGTATATCATGCAGCTCCAAAAGGCTGGTTCCTGATTTTCTTGGGACACGAAGGGCATAGACTCCTGAGTCCTGCCTGCTAACATGCGACTTGTTCAATGTGCAATAGGAGGTCATGACAGACCAGAGGGATTGTGGATCTTGAATGCAACTCCGATGGGATTATTTGGGGTTATGGCTGGAGGGGTTTTGCTTGCAGTTACAGAAATAAAAAAGCAAGTTTGCAAGATGAGTTTGGATTCACGTGTGCTCAAAGATGGCGAGTGCCTACACCTTGTACCGTTCGCCTAGAAAACCTTTTCTCCCCCCAAAATGATACCAGGGATGTGTTTTTTTTCGGGGGTTCTTTTGTGTTTATAGTTGGTGAAAAGAAGATAAAGTCAGACCGGTTGTCTCTTTAAATCAAGCTGCAGTGTTGATGTGCCCTCAAGCTGAAATGGTAAGAACCATTTCCACCTCTGCGGCAGGGAGCCTGCCCAAATCGGCGCACTAGAGCGCTTCAAACGTGATTCTCATTCCCTTGGTCACTTGTGGTCTATGGTCGCCTGCACTCGTGGAGAGGAAAGCAATTTGTCTTTTTCTATGGGAGTTTGTTTCTTTTTTACCCCCCCCTGCGCATCTCGGAGACATTATTTAATTTTTATTTCCCTCTCTTTTTTTTTTTGTTCCATCCGCAGAACTCAGTGGCAGTCGCCTCAATCCATTTACCGCTGGCTGGTACGCCTATCTCCTCCTCTGCTGCGTTGCAATCTGTTGATAACTCCACTTGCAAGCTGCAGTTTATTGTGTTTCGCAATGGGAAACTCTTCCCTTGTACGGGGAATTCGTCCAACCTCGCAGACGATGGGAAGCGTAGGAGCGTTTCAACACCAGTTGCTTTCACCAAATTAGGTAAGAGGAAAGCCATGTTTATCACCATGCCTGTGATGTCAACGCAGCTGCACTGTACATTGCCGACATGCTTACACACACACACACACACACACACACACACACGCAGTCCATCAGTTTGTTCTGCGCAACATGTTGACACAGCTTCGCAGCCATAGTATGCATGCTGCCCAAAAAAATAATAATAATCAAAACTCAATCACTTTCTGCCACTGTTTATTGAATTTAAAACGAATTGAAATGGCTGCATGCATGTTGCACTTCACTGCTGCATTTCTATTTCTATTTGACATTAAAGTTCATGTACAACACTTCACACAACAGCGTGTCAACTGCTGACTGTTACAGTCCGACACATTAATGTCGCGCGAGTGAATGTGCGCGCCCGTGTCCACGGTTCTTTTTTAGCCACATACTGTATATTGCACTTCCAGACGTTCCACTTGGTTTCACTAATTGAACGTGTTGGCTTTTTTTTTTTTTTCTCTCTTCCTTGCAGATGGGTGCAGCCTCGGGAGCGCCGTGCACTCCGTTACTATTGCTCTCAGGCACTTCGCACTGGGTGTAGACCCCACCGCAGCCTATTGGGATTTTGACCTGCTGGATGGACACGGTGGCTGGAGGGCAGAGGGCTGCCACATAACAGGCTCCGGGGGCAACACGACCACCATTCATTGCACCCATCATAATAACTTTGCTGTGCTAATGGTGAGTAGTCTTGTGGTAGACTATACCAGTGTCATTCATTCTTAGCAAACCGCCATGCCCCCCTTCCACGCACACACACACACACACACACACACACACACACACACACACACACACACACACACACACAACACTGTTTATAGGGCCTATAATGGACTAAATGCATCTTCTTTTTTCACCATGGAGTAGACGGGAGTCACGTGTTTTAAGAGGCACTTGATGCAGGGACCTTTTTCTTTAAAGGCGTTTTTTATTGTTGCTCCTCAGCAGATGGGAAAAAGGATTTGTCAAATGCGCCACGGGGATTTTTTTGGCTTTGGAATAGGATATGCGCCACGCTAAACGTCCCCCCAACACACACACACACACACACACACACACACACACACACACACACACTACATCCTGGAAATGAGAAGTTGCGTGTGTTGTAGCTATAGCCTGCCACCCTTTTCTGTTTCTTCTTCCAAAAAGCAGCACAGCATAGAAATAGAAGATCGGCTCAAGAGAAGGAGCGCCTTGTCAGGAGCTATTCGCCTCCGAGCGCATGTGGTGTGGTAATTGGTTGCAACCATCGGCGAGCAAAAAAAAAACAAAAAAAAAAACCTAAACAAGAACCAAATGTTGGACTGTAAACCACAGCGTCGTTCGTCTGTGTCGCTCAAGTTGGTCTCGACGCCGCCGAGATGCCTTCTTCTTCTTCCTCCTCCTCTTCCTCATCTTCTCCTTCTCCTGACGACGTCCCCGTGTTCAAATTGATTTCATGAGGATAATACCAAAAGCGCAATGGCATCGCATCGCCCAGTCGCTCCATAGAGCCGCTGCGCCGCCTGCCTGGTCCGCTTCTTTTTTTGGATGAAAAGAAATCCTCCGGATGTTTACCGAAGAGTGGGATTCGTTAGACTGGGAGGTCAGTTTCTCAGTAGAACATGGAAAAGTGTTTGTGCTTGAGATGTTGCTGCTTTCCGAGTTGCCTTTTTACCTGCATATTTTATGAAGCCGCTGTTCAATTCCGTTGTTCGTGTGTGGAAATAATGTGGCTCGAGAGGAGGAAAAAAAAAAAGCCGCATAGGAATGAGAAAGAGTGGGATACAGCTGGAGGGGGGGGGGGAAGCGGCATAGAAAAACGGCATGGGGTGCTCTGGGGGAGAGAGTGGGGTGTCTGTGGAGAATACTAAGCTGTTGTCAGATGGAGAGCAGATGTCAGATTGTCATTGTGCATGTATTTTTCTATCCAACGCGGGGCTTTTGGGGAGGCGCACCGTCAATGGGCACCTTGTGGCTATCGGAATAAAGCGAAATCGGCAGATTTGTCAAATTTTCCTGGCAGCAGATTAATGATTTGAACTTCAACACACGTCCGACAAGTAGAAGGTAGTCATAGCGATGGTGGAAAGCCGTCACAGGAATGTTCACATTCACATCATACGCTCTTATGCCAGCGTTTGCGCCGGGGATTGCGCGTCTACTAATGCAGTCACCACACCCGCCTGGTCTCTGCAGTGCCCGAGAAAAGGACCCTTATTTAGGGACTTGTGACATCATTCTCCTGTATATGACCATTACAGCATTTTATAGGGAGGCTTCTGCAAGTACTAAACCTGTTGCATAATTTCTTCATGTCAAATGGAGAGGAGTTGCCTATTACTGCCTGGCTGCAAGTTGACATTTTTTTTTTAAATTTACAGTATGCACAAGTAAGGCGCCTCCAGCCATCAGTGAAGCTCTCATTTGACATGAGTTACAAATGAGAGCACTTAAATAACATTAATGCTGCTTTGGTGTCCTGAAGGAAAGTCATGGTAACAAGTTACCAAAGTCTGTATATATTCGACCAAAGTTTGACATCTGAGCTGCTGTGACAATGATCCAAAAGGTGGCTGTGTTTTAGCATTGTGTGTGTGCGAAGTATGCTTTGTGTCCTGATTTCAGCGGTCCCGTCAGTATTTCATTTAGCTGTATCACCTTCCCTGCTTCTCAATGATACAGCTGATTTCCTCCTTAGATAATCTGTCTGCAATATATACAGTGTAAGAATCCATCTCATGGTGCCTCTGTGATGTTGAGCTAACTGACAGAGGGTTAGCCACAAAGCACGACAGCGTTGAAACATGAACAATGCAACAGATTCCAAAATCATTTCAAAGAATATGTGGGGGGGGGGGTAGTAAGATGCCTGAAAGGCACCATGCATTTCAATATGCAATATCCAATTCCTGTTGATCTAGACCCTTTCAAAGTCGGTGCCTGTGCGTGTGCATGTGTGTGTGGAGATGATTAGTCTCCAAATAGCATGACAAACCAATACAATTTGTCCCCGGGGACTGAGGTTTGGGATATAGGAAAGTACTTTAATGAGAATCTTTTTGACTTGGCGCAGAAAGAATTACATGGTAGAGAATCTCCCTCCCCTGGCTTTGTGATCAGAATGCCAAATAACCGACTTGGGATGGGACGTGTGGGGGGGAAAAACTTGACAGCAAAGCTTTTGTTCAGGCATATTTTCACACTCTCCCTGCCGTGGTGGATTTGAAAGCTCAGAAGGTGTAAATAAATGCATCTTTTAGTTTTTCTCGCATTAGAAGGCAGGTCAATGACTGACCTGTTACTCAGTGATACAGATTGTCTCAGATGTGGGTCAGGTAGTTTGGTTTAGGATTTTTTCTTCTTCTTCCTGCACTGAGCTGAAGTTGAAGCTGTTAGAAAGTGGCCGTTCCAGATTTCAGCACTGGGGACAGTTCCCTGTCTCCCTCCTTATGTCCCGCCTCCTCCTCAGCAGCCCCGTGTCTGTCTGAAGGGAGGGCTGACTCAATCATTTACAGCAATGCAGCATCACTCATCATCTGTCTTCATCTCAGTGAGAAGTCTCAAACCCCCCCCCCCACCCCCCCCCCCCAACCCCCTTTTAACCCTCTCCAAAAGACACACCTCTGTTCTGCATCCACACAGTGTACTGTATGTTCCTACTCTTTCAGTAGTGGCTAATTCTGTTTATTTATGTATTCATTGAGGAGATAACGTAGATGAAGAAGTCCCTGCATTTGATTTGCTGCAATTCGCTCCAGACTGTTTAATATGCAGGAGCAGACCTTTAGAACGAGAGACACACGGAGGGGGTGGCTGGCTTTTTGTAAGTATCCAATCATAACAAAGGCCCTAAGGCCATGGTCCAATAAGGGAAGAGCTGTTCAGACATGTATTACCATACACTGTACAGATTGTGATGAATATGTGAAGTGAAGTGGATACCTGGAAACAGAAGGGCTCCTCTAGTGACACTTTACATCTGCATCACAGTTACAGTAGACTAGGTGTTAGTAAAACATGGTACAGTCTCATACAGTGTGGATGGAGTGGGTATTGGTGATGATGGTTTGCAGGGAATACAATAAAAAAGGCAGATAAAGAGAGAGAAAAAGAGTTAGATTAGTCCAGTGGTGGAAGATGTATTTAGATTGTTTACTGCGCGTCAGACGGTTCTGGCCTCTTCTGTCCACCATTAATTCCTGACAATGGACACCTCGTCGGGCATTACCCTACTTATACCATGGTCACTTGTCATATACAATACAAAAAAAAAAAAAGAACATTCATTTATATTTTGGATGCGTTTTACAATAAAATCGAAAGTTTTTTCTAACAATAACTCTGTTTCCCTGGCTAGACCTGAGGGTTTGACTGATACCAGGAACAATCTTTCTCAACCCATGAGGTTCTTATGTTGTTCACTGCTCCAGTAAATTGGACGGGCCTTAGATACGACTTATCACGCTTAGCAACGGGAGATATTTATATAGTCCGCTCAGCTCATAGAACCCTTCAGCTCAGACAGCTAAGCTATGCTAGCAAGATTCAAAGTCAATAACGTGTACGGTTGGCAATCAATAAATATAATTTGACAGTATGTTTACCAGCAAGACAAACTAGCTATCCAGCCATGTTATTGTCCCTTACCTACTGCATCTTTAATGTGGCGCATTCATTTAGAACGGTAAACAGTCAGTTTAACCGAAACTCCTTTAGTAGGTGTCCTTTATATCTTTTTTATGGACACCCTGCAGCCATTCAAAATGGAAAAAAGTATTCACCCAGACCATGGTTTAATGTAAAATAAATAGCCTACTACAAGTGAAAGTCCTGCATTCATAATACTTGATACTTTTACCCATTTGGGCCTTTAACAGTTATTTAAATGAATCCAACTGACAAGTTTAGTCAGGGAATTTCTCTTTTGATGGAACTGCTAACAACTCATACACATTTAGGTGGCCTAAAATTACACTATGCTGTTCTGTAAGGGGTCTTAAGCCAAAACGTTTGGGAACCACTGATTTAAACATGCTTTTTAAGTAAAATCTTGATTTTCAAAAGGAACAAATAACTAACTTGTGCTGTCAAGTGAATGTAGTGGAGTTAAAAGTACAATAGCTCCTTCATTACCAAATCTTACTCCGTAAAGGAGTAAATCTCATCAGCATCAGTGAGCCAATAAACGTGCAGCATGCTGGTACCAAGATCTAATAATGCTTTTGATTGGCTGTCTAACGTTGCGGGAAAAACACTACGTTATGCACAGAGACCGAGGTCATGTCATGTGTGTTGTATTTTCAGACTTTGTCTCTTAAATTACTTAAGTCAGTTTTATTTAAGAAATTCACAAGTGGTCCAGACCTTAAGTTTAAGTTAACTTTTAGTTGTTGCTGTTTTTTGTTGCAGCTTTTTTAAACGTATTTGTCGCTTTTCAACGTTTTTAGAACACTTCTTTTGACGTTTTCTGCATTTTTTTGTTTGTCTTTTTACTACCACCAGTATAAACACCACTAACATCAACTTATAACCTCTAGTTTTACACTTATCTTTGGAATTTATGGTCGATAAACCTCATTTATATGAAATTACATCAAATGTTTGTGTTAAAAAAAGCAGGAATTACGAATCATTTTGACTAATAAGATCAGAGGATGTTTATGGATAATCACAGACAGTTTATGGATATTGTTATGGATAATCACGGACTGTTAAGTCAGGATAATGCTGTAAAATTGAATAAAACGCCCAAAAGTAGTGAGCAGATTCTTAATATGACTTGTGAAGGGCTTTTTAGGTAACCATCCATCCGTGTTATTTTTGGGCAACTAGGATGAAAAACAAAACAAATTTCTGTTATATAATCTTTGAAAACAGGTCAGATTTAACCCAAGGACAACAGGAGGGTTAATGTCAAACCATTGCTTTTTTATTTCTGTCATGGTACGGCATCGACAGCTGTCCCCTATAATAGACTACTGACTTCAATAAATCTGGCCCGCAAATGGAGCAGAACAGGCAGCCTGATATAGCGTTTTTATAATACAATATTATGAAAATATGAAAATGTTCTAACATGAGGCCCACTGACCTCACTTCTCATTCTGAGAGTGGTCTCAGGAGTATCTGCTGTTTTAAACTCGTCAAACAGACCACAGCTCACTTGTCTTCGCTGCTGCGCCTCCACCTTGAACCAAACCAACCAAGACCGGATCCCATCTTGATACATTAGTTCTGATTGGCTGAGCCTTCTGCAGGCTCCATACCAGTGTGACATGACTGCTGACTGCTGGAGCTGACCACAAGGTCTTGTCTCCCATACAAAAGAACACAATGCAGCAGACTGCGAGAAACAACATATCAGCTTTACTTTGTTTCTTTTTGGTGCAACATGTTTATTGCCTACTCAATGCCTTTTATTGTCACTCAAGAGGTAGTAACTTGGAGGGAAGGAAGTAAGAATGGATGGTAGATAACGTAGAGGAGATCAAATTAGAAAGCCTTCTGTGCTTCAGTGGAGAGGAAACACCAATTGATTGTGATTGCGCTCTTTAAAAAACATCCTTTAAAGGGAGTTTGTTTACTCAAATTCATTCCACATTTGTTGCTTTCTTGTTGAGCAATCATGGCTGATACACACACTGTAAGTTGTGCAGGATACGTGTTGCTAATTGAAGATAACCTCTTGGCAACTTTCAGATCTTCTGTAGCTCAGACACAGTGTTTCTTCTTGTTTATTTGTGCATTTTTTTCTTAGCATATGGCAATCTCCGAGCTGTGTGTCCTCATTAGTCCTTTGTCCACATCCTTGCTCAAGGCGGACATGAAGAGACAACAAGCCAGTTTTCATCGTTCGCCCACAAGCCGGCTCTGGCTCCGGCAGGGTTGACTTTATCCTCATGCCCTGGACTTTTCTATCTCTGAGACATTTCCGTGCTAAAGGAGCTTTGGTGTGTGTGTGTTTAAGGAGATGAAGGGATTTACAGTTATAATGATGATGACCTGTTTAGATACAGCGTTGTGTTGGCATGTTCTGTTGATATGCATTGTAGTGGGAGGAGGAGAGGGAAGGGGTGATGACAGGCTGTGATATCAACAGAGTGGGCTGATACATTGTGGTTGTGTATTGGCTGACAGTTGATTTAAAAGGGCACTATACAATATGCACCTCTTAGGCTACATTGACACTACTACATGTTGGTTTAAAAACCAATATAAAAACTAATTTGCTACATTTAGTTCTTGTGTCCACACTACTGCGGCATTTCTGAGCTCCTAAGACGGAGACATTTGGATGATTGGTTTGAAAATTCTGGGGTCGCTTTGTATTCTGTACGGGCACAAACAGAGACTTTTCTTTCTTTTTTTTCTTTCTTTTTTTTTCAGGCATTTTAGGCCTTTATTTCCATAGGACAGATGAAGACATGAAAGGGGAGAGAGAGGGGGAATGACATGCAGGAGTAAACCTCTACATATGTGTGTCCACTCCACCAACTGAGCTAACCCGGCCACAAACAGGGACTTTTCAAAACGCTGATGCACGTCAGTCAGTCTTATCGGTTCAGTAGGCTCACATACCTTACAGTAACAGTTCCATCTCTCCGTCGGTCCAAACTAATAAATTCCTGGTCTTACTTTTCGCCATTATTGTTCTTTCTCCAAAGTATTTCCATACTTTCAACTTCTACATCCATGATTTTCAACCACAGAGTAACGTCAGACAATCTGCTTGCTGTTTACACCAGCATGTGCAGGCCCGGTGTATACGAATGGTCATGTAATATGCAATATGTGTTGTCAGACATGTAAATATGGATGGAGATTAGTTCTGCGACTGGAGCTTAAACTCTTGTGTGGACGGAGATCGTATTTGTCCCAAATGCTGCTTAAAAAAGAAAACGTAGTAGTGTAGATGTAGCCTGAGCCTCTGGAGAAGAGGAGTGAATTGGCAACCTTGCTGTGACGACAAGCCTCCAGGAAAAGTCACTGCTCCTGGCCGAGAAATACTATTTATACATAGATATGTGTTAATCAGGTGCAGGTAGATGGATTTTGTTACCTTTAGACAGAGCCAGGCTAGCAGTTTCCAGTTTATGCTAAGCTAAGCTAACCGTCTGCTGGCTTTAGTTTCATGTTTAACAAAGCAGACATGAGAGAGGTGTTGCTCTTAACTCTGGGCGAGACGGCGATTGAGTGTTGAACTATTCCTTAAACTTGATTTTGGCTAAAGAAGGTTGGGAAAATGAGAGAGGCCTCCTCTTAATACTTAATAAACACGATTTTCTGTGGATGGAGAGTAAACTACAAATCTAACTGAAACTAACCAACCACATAGCGTTACAGGATATAAGTAATCAGTAATGCATAATGTGTTGTTTGTGTTGGCGTTAAACTTTGTCATAATTAAGCAGCTTGAGCTAAGTCTTAGAGTAAATGCTACTTATTTGCCGCCCACGTAGCATCAGCCACCTTTCACCCTTTACCTCACTTGCACTTGTTCCACACGTGGCAGCTGCAAGACGAGCACTAACCCACCTCCATCAGGCAGCCATGCAGCCTCCTCTAACCAGGCGCTGACTCAACCGCTTACACCCAGGCTTAGCGGTGTGCTCTGCTGTGTGAATTTACCGCACATGAGTGGAGGTTTGGATTAGGTTAATATTTAATACTTGCACTCATGTTCCATTTGCGAACATTAACTTAAATTTGATGTCAGGCATGATTACCTTAGCACATGGGGATTGCTGTGTGTGTGTGTGTGTGTGTGTGTGTGTGTGTGTGTGTGTGTGTGTGTGTGTGTGTGTGTGCGTGCGTGCGTGCATGCGCTGAAACCACATTCCCACTGCAGACATTCTTCTGTTGCCGCTGTTCTGATCTACAGACTTGCTGTGGTGTGAAAGGGGAAGGGTCAGGCTCATCCAGCAGTCCCCGCTGCACTCTCAAAACAGATTGCTGTTGGCTAATAACCTGACATGTGATGCATATTGTTTTCTCCCTGACCAATGAGTTCAGAGCTCACAGACCACCATTTCTCTCCAACATCAACAGTTTTGCCCTGGCATTGCTGGAGTGAGCCAGTACGTAACTATTGGGCCTTTTTCACTGACGCTCTGTATTGGACGCTCTATTTTTAATGCAGTGTGTATACCTCTTTTAGCACAGGATACAGATTGCATTGCTTTAACCTATTGTTCAATTTATGTAAGTGTATGACAGATTATAATAGTGCTGCTCGCAGCAGACGCAGTTGTTGCACTTAATGTGTGTGTGTGTGTTTGCGTAAAGAAAGTTAATAGGCTATTGAATGGTCTCATGGTTTTGATGTTTTTATATACAGTCACTGATTAAATGGCACGGGAAACTATGTTTTTCTTTAAGAAACATAATGATGTAGTCACATTTTTGATTTGATTTTCAAGTTGATCATTTTGGCACACTATTTCTCAAACAATTAGTGAGCTATGAACACTTGGATTTTTTTTTATAGCAATACTGTGTGGACTCGCATACATCTACTGCACCGTCTTATGATTAGTCACACACGATTCAAATCAAACAGGTCCTGCTTGTCCTTTTTGCATGTGAAAGAGCCCATCTGACATACATGATTCATGTCCTGGAACGCTGTCGGTACACACAGTCTCGACCAAACAGGACGCATCTGATCTGAAACTGTCCATGTTCAAATGTCCCCCCCCCCCGCTCTTTCTCACCAGCTGTTCCCTAGTCGACAGTGCAACCCTCTGTGAACCCCGGAGACAGCTTGGTTGAAACGAGGGCATGCCGTGTACACAGCCGCTCTCGCTCTCTGTCTGTCTTTCTCCTTCCCCTCTCTCTGCCTCTGTTTGAGTTTCTGTCACTGGCTTTCAATTGGGTTGCAATATTTATGTACTGCATTTAACTGAACCGGACAGCAGCTCATTTGCACAATGCTGGGCAGTCTAGACAACACACATTAAGAGCTTATTTTTTCCTCTATTGGGGCAGTGTAGAAAGTGATCCTGTGGCTGGCTGGCATGTCCACCTCTGTTGTCAACCAAGACGGCAGCTCCCAGAATGCTCGCCTCTGCTCTGCCCCTCCATTTCACTGCTGCTGCTGCTGCTGCTGCCAGGTCCCGATTAGCAAAAGTATATCAGCACAAAAACAGGAATGGTCGAAGGTTAAAGGCGACAGTCATTTTCATAACAGACTTGGACAAATTAAGCTCTGGCAAGTGGTTTTATTATACATCATGGCCTTTTCCGCCACAACCAGTCATGATCACCATGACCTTTGACGTTTATCCTCATTACCATACCACTTTGTAAAAGCATATTCTTCAGGAGAGTACAGCCTTGCCCTGCGGTTGCATCTTTTTAAAATCTTCTGTAAGGGCATGGAGCTGCTGCTGCTGCTGCTGGTTGCTAGGCTTATAATTAGGGAGTAGCTATTGATGCAATGTGGCCCCCTGTGCACTCCTAGGGGGGAGATAAGGACAGCAGAAAATGAGACTAGCTTAATTTGAAGAGTGGAGCGATAACATGACAGGCGATTGGGGTATATCTTTAGGCAAGGTTTATTAAGATCCCTTCAGATTTATAGTCAGGGGTCTCACATATTTGATGTTTTTAGGATGTGATATCAATACATACATTTTCGGTTTTCATGCAGGAAGGTATTCCTTCGTCGACTACAGTGGGGCTGCCAAGGATTTGTTAGATTAGACCCGTTGTTCACAATTTTTTTTCAAATTTTTCATATCCAATCATGAACTGCAAGACCACCCGATGTTATCTGGCACAGGCAATTCCACAGACAGAGCAGTTCAACCCTGCATCTGTGCTCTCTGATAGGACAAGACCACAAAGTAGTAAGAACCATGCAACAAGTAGGGAGCAGCCTTAAATGATAATGCTGGGGATGTTCAATTGTATTCCGTTTTTCTACAAATCCAATGAAAAGACCAAAAATACAAAAAAACTGTGTTTATCCTTCTAACAAGTAATGTCTGTGTAGCCAAAGCCTGATATGCCTGTAGCTTATTTCTCTGTGCCATAGAGCTCCATTGTTTCCCCAAAACTATTCAAACACATCACACAAAATATCGATACGGCTATATATCAATGTCCTCCTTCGTGTGATACGATAATCAATACGCTAGCAGCAAATATCGATCATTTTAATTAATTAAACAAGGCGCTCTGAATAGATTTCCCTGCTCTCAGCGTTGCTACTTCATGGATCCTCGAGGTGGCGCACAACACATAAATGAGGGGAAATTAAACAGCCGAAGAGGAAGAGGTTTTTAACGGGATGGCGGAAAGCAGTTTGAGGAAATTAACAGATGCCCCAGCCACGTTTAAGTCCAAAGTCTGGACCCATAGTTGCTCTATAGTTCTGTATTTTTAATGAACTGAAAGACGGAGTTGTGCTGTTTTCTGACAGTTTGGACTTGCAGTGAATAAAGTGACAAAACCTGCACTTAACCTTTGGGACTGACACAGGCAAGTAGTGGAAATAGATTAATTGTGGTTTTAGTCTTTCATGGGATTTGTTGACAATGAGAAAAACACATCCTAATGCCAGTCTTATCCTTGAAGGAGGATTGGAACTGGCCATGTTGCCTACTTGGAGCTTTACAAGGGGATGGCTCATACACCAACAGGCCTGTAGCTATCATTCTGGACCATGAATTGGCCCATGAAAAAGTTTGATGCAGAAAAACGGAAGAAACATATAAGATTAGGCGTCAAACGTCCAATTTGTTTGCATAGCCCAATATTACATATACAGTACGTCTCACAGGGCTTTACAGGCCCAAGACGGCAACGGGGATTAACTCCTCAAACAGCCTCAGCACAGAAGGGAAAAAAAGGAAGAAATCTCAGGAGAGTCTATTCAAAGAGAGATTCCTCTTCCTTGGACAGCTGGGTGTGCAACAGCTGCTGTAGGTGGATAATGGATATTAAAAATGAACAGACAATTGTATAAGTAATACAGAAGAAACACAATATGCAATGGGATAATATTTGTACAATATAATCATAAAAACCTTGAATCTGATGCAAGAAGTCCAATTAAGTAAGTGTAAGGAAAGAGTCCAGTGAAAAAAGTCCATGACAAGTCCAATGTCAGTACTTTAAATCATTCCACGTCCAAGGTGCCGTCTGGGTGGGGTCAGTGGGCAGTTTGGAGTAGTGGCAAGGTAGTTTGAAAGATGTCTAGATAGCTTTTCCTTGATGCTGCAGAACACAACCACGTTAGTTTGATGGATGGCAGTAGAGATTATTTTAAAAGGAAATTTTTCCCCATTGCGTTTATCTTCAGTGTTGAGTGGCATTGTATCCTCAAGTGTTATCTCCGGGTATGCATCATGCCATGAGTGTTTGACAATATGGGTAAAGAAATGTCTGAAAATATGTATGCTAGAGTGAATTACCCATCCATAGCCTTTGTATCACTGGGTGAGCGATGCGCTCTTGTATCAAAGGTGAAAACTAATCTGGCTGCTGAAATTCCCTCCTATTTCCCTGTCCTGACACGTTGCCTTTGCCTTACAAATGGCCCTAAACGAGATGCAAACATGTAAATTGCTGGTGGAGGAGATGGTGCGTTAGCACTTAGGTCTAAATGGCACAGATAGCACAACTGTCTGATGGTAAAATGGAACTGGGCTGAGAACACTCAGCAAGCAATCTGTAATCAAAAATGGAGGAAAATTGCATTGCGGTTGGGGGATGGACGGATGGGAAAAGAGGCCAAGGGAGAGATCGGAGTTAGTACGATAGCTTTCTGGGCTGAATCTGTTCTCTCTTCATCTATCTCCGACACGTTCTCTTCATCTCCTTATCTCCCCTATCACTGCTTTTTATAGTTGTCCCTACTACAAGCTGTTTTCTTTTAGACGCACTACATAACATATTCTCCATGCATTCATTCTTTGCACGGTTGACTGCATTCATTCAAGAGCATCCCTCGCTCCCTTCTTTCGCAGAAACCTCTGTGTCTGGGGGCTAAATGCTGCCACTGTTCGAGAACATGGCAGCAACAGTCCAGCACTGGTTACACTTCCTGACAAAGTTGTTTATGTTGGCATTTCAGAGAGGTGGTGGCAAGACCCCATACCTGCAAACATGCGTTGAGGTTTCTATGGTGATGCTAAGAAAAGAGCCATCAAATGCACAACATTACACAATTGCTTTTTATCTAGTCAACTTAGAAGGGCTGTTAGAGGTTTGTACTGGAGACAGAGAAAGGGCACGTGGAAATGGTGGACAGCAACACACACACACACACACACACACACACACACACACGCAGGCAAACGTATGCTTATTTTCCCACTGAGACCTCCATTGCCAGAGAGCAATGCATCCTTTTAGTTTGCATTGTGCTGCTTGCAGTGGCTGGGTTTAAAGTACAACCTGTCCGCCGCAATGTCTTTGAGTGTTAACAGAGCAGAACCTGTGGAGCGCTGCCCTATTCTCATCCATCGTTACGGGGAAAGAAATGGCATGTTTTGGTACAACCTATCGACCCGCAAGGGAACAAGGTGCGGGCCTGTGTAATGTATGCTCCCACTCTGTGTGCTGAACAGCATGCCGTCTCAGGGACCTGAGAACAGAGCGTGAGCAGTGTGTGTAAGAGGTGTTTCTGGCATGTGTGTGTGTTCATGTGCTTAGATTTGCCCTTGTGTGTGCTTCTGTCCACGCCTGTGACTATTGGTGTGTGTGTGTATGTGCACACATAGAGCCCCATCCATTGAGCATTCTCTGTCGTGTAGCGATTGGAAGAGATGAGTCACCCCACTCAGACAACACCTACAAACCATCTCTCTCTATCTCTCCCTCTCATGCGCGCGCGCGCGCGCACACACACACACACACACACACACACACACAAACACACACACACACACACACATGCAAATGATGATGAGAGACATGATGTGCTTGCTCACCCAGTCCCTTTAAGACAAAACCCTGTTGAAGAGGTTCTAGCCTCTTTGCTCTACATTTTAAAACAATCTTCTCTCAGATTTATTTTTATTGATTCATGTTCTCAGACTGAGGCGATGAAAGGTTTTCTCACACAAGTATGGAGGAGCAGGGTGGTGGCTTGAATCTAATGTTTGCGGTGAAAAATCTCAACATGAAATTAAGGTTGGGTTCCAGTGGCTAGTGCCATTTTAGATTTGGTTCCAGGTTGGCAAGATCCCTTGATTCACTAAAGTCCGAGGCTAACAAATATCTTACGGAATCTTTTATTGCTCTTTGCTCATTGTTATTAACAAAGACCAATATGCAAAACATTCAGGTAGTAAGTTTTTCATTTTTATCTGGATACCTGGTTAAATGTAATTTGCTTTGCTGTGTGTATTTTGTCCATAGCAATCCCACCAATCGGTCCCAAACCATCCCAGTTAGATAGTAAATGCCGTAAACATCATCATTCCCAGAAAGAACCAAGCAGGCCTGCCTTGTTACACAATCCAAATGTTCTTCAAAACCTTTTCCATTTTCCGTGTGTAGCTTGCTAGCTCGAAGGTTGTAGTTGTTTCCCGTAGCGAAGGGATATTGAGAACGGCTGGAAATGTACTTCAGTTGATCCAGACTAATCAGCAGTATCTAATTTATTCCAATTCTGTAAGTAGCTTTGCAGAATCTAGCAGCATTTTGTTTCGAGTCATGGCACCCAGCTTATGACTGCTACTGACTTTGGCTTTCCCCTGACTTTTCCTCTAGCATCAAATACCTGCCAAACTAATGACATTCCTCTAGGGATGGACATTTTAAGTAATTTCCATATTTGAGTTCTCGCATTAAATTATTATGGAGCACTATAATAGGGTCCAAAATTATGAAATAATGTTCACAGACAAGGTAATGCATTCAAGTTTTATACACAATTAGTCCCATTTCTTAATGTTATGTAATTTAATTCAAAGTCTAAGTCTGCAGACGTGAGTACTTAAATGAGTACTCACGTCTCTTTGTTCCAGTTGTAGAGGGCCAAGACGGGGTTTTGTCTACAGTGAGTTATGAGCTTGTATTCTATTTGCGAGGTTGAGCAGTGCACAGGGCTCATTTTGTTTGATAGTCACGCTTTAAATATCTCCACAGAACAGCGATTACAGTAACTTTTGTACAGGACTCTGAATATCCTAAAGCTAAATGCAACACTTCTAATCGGAGGCTCTAGAGAAATGAATGCTAATGAAACAATGCCCCCCCCCCCCGATGTTTGAGTAGACAAATACACCACAACGGATATGCCTGAGCCTCAGATGACGGCGCTCATCGAGAGGGGCTTCATCTCTCATTCCGGGCGAGGTTTCTCATCAGCTCATAATGTTTGTTGATTTGATGGATGTGTGCTCGTTTACCACGTGGTTTGATTGCTCGTTTCAAGGTGGGCCTTGTTTGCCTCCACTGTTGAACATTTGCCAAGCGAGACACTGATTACGAGCGTGACCGGATCTCAAAGCTACGAGCTGAGTGACAGCCACAAGGTGCAGCCAAAACACTGATGACCTGCATTAATGGTGTGTGACCGTTGTAAAGTCCGGAGGTTATTCTGTCCCGTCTGCTGTCCTGTCTCTCTGTTATCCGGTGGTGTATGGGCGAACCAGAGTGGGTTTGATTTGCACACTCACTTGGGTTCCGTTCCAGTGTTCACGCGGCCACTCAAGGATGACAAAATACAGTGCTGGATGGGTGCTGGGAGCCGGGAGCCCGCAGGCTGTTCACTAGAGGATTTTAATTTTGTTCTTCTCTCACTCCCTTTCCCTTCCCTCTCTCCCGCAATGTTTGTGCATTCTTGCATGCACCAATGTGATTACCACAGGGAAAGGAGCACATTGGCGAGGACATATGTCACGGATTGATTTACAGATTCTGCGGTTTCAACTGCATCAATTAAAAGCAAAAAGTGCATTAAGTTTGCAAAAGTTTGGGTTCTACAGGTTGTGCAGTTCATCATCATAACCGATTACCAGGCGGAAACAAGACACTGAGCATGTAAATCCTCTCAGATTAACAGTGTATTCTCCCCATTTTATTTTGGAGGGCTGATAACCTTGCATCCACTGTGCCTGTGCGCTGAGATTATGGATCAAGTTTAATTGACTCTGGTAATCTGATTTTGGCATGGGGAGGGAGGATCCTGGATTAAAGTTATAACTACAACACAAACAGAGGATCAGGGGCCTGTTTAGCTGCAGAGGCTGGTGGACAATGGGGGCACGTTTAGACGTATAACATGCCAGTGCTAATTCTGAATAGGCTAAACCAATCTGCCCTGTATGGTAGTATTGTTGCCTCTCTGTAATGAATTGCGCTGTCAGGGCGCTGGTCACATTGTCCTGCCACACAGACTAATAAAGTGGCCATTGGTGCCGTGATGTAATAGATAGCAATAATGATAATAACTGGAGTGGAGGAATCACATTTGAAGCTGGCTCCTCCTGTCCCTATCTGACATCCTGCTTCTGCAAGAAAGAGTACAACAGGGAAGAGTTGTTAAGTGCATGCTGCGAGCTACGCCAGTGGCCTATCAGTCAGCATGACAGCCGGGATTTGCAACTCTACGGTCTGTATCTGTTGCACAGCACAGTGAGATCTATACATAACTTAAATGTACAGGAGTCAGTGTAAAACTCAAATGTAGCAGCCCTTAAGAGATAAAAAATATAAGAAAAAGTATATATGCTTTAAAGAAAATGATTGATAGCTGGATTATAACAACAGTGCAGAAAAGCGATAGTTCTTGAGCCAGTGTTCAGTATAAGTGTACATTCATCCCGCTCAAGCCTTCACTTCTAAATGCGCTGCAGCAGTTTGCCCCACATCACCCCAAGAGTATCAACCCTGCTGCTAGGAGCCATACAGTATGAACAATTTGTTCAGGGCACCCTGTAGTCCCCCCTTACCACTTTTCTTTGGGCCTATCCATCTACAGAAAGGGACAGTCTCCCTTCATCCTTCTTTTTCTCTATACACAAGCTCTACCTGCTATAAGCTCTTTTTGTGTAACCTTTATTTGTCCAGGGGAGGGTTCTGCTGAGCATGCACACTCTATTCCAGCTTTGCCCTTCTTCTCTTTCATACTCGTCTGCTGTACAGTATATGCTGCTGCCCCATAAAAAGGCACTTCCTCTATTGATGGCCTCTAAACAGCTGTTCAGCACCTCTGTAGTTGTTGAAGAAGTGGTTGTTACGCTTTCACTTTCAGCCAGCCTGGTTCTCCCAGCCAGCCAACTCAAACCTTTAGGCTACTGCTGTCCTTCTCTGGCTGGTGTGGAAGCTACCTGGTCCACCAGCTCTTCTGCTTGAAATGTTTGTTTGTTAGTCTCATGGAATTCTCTTGTATAGCTTTGTGGTACTCTGCATGGCAACTAACTATTATTTTAATTACGATTTAATCTGCAGTTTTGTGTTGTTTTGTTTTTGATTAATTGTTTGGTCTTTAAAATGCCAGAAAATGGTGGGAAATGGCTGTCACAATTTCCTAATGCCCAACATTCACTTTGCTTGTTTTGTCCAAAACAGAAAGATATTTAATTTACAATTATATAAAAGTGAGAAAGGTAGCAAATACTCCAATTGGAGAAGCTGTAACCTGTGAATGTTTGGTGATTTTGCTTAAAAAGTGACTTAAACCATTAATCAATTACAAAAATAGTTGACACACTTTCTGTTGATCGACTTGACTCAACTTAAAATCATGTTTATTTCCATTTAATCTAATTTTCTCAATTACTCAATAATATTCCAGGGCACTATTTTAACGATCTAAGCGCACGGCGTGAAGCGCATAGCGCAGGTGCTTTTAGGGCGTGTCCAAATCCACTTTTGCTAGTTTGACGGCGGAAAAAAGGGTCCGTGCGCCAGGCGCATGGTTCAAAAGGGTGGTACTTAGTGTCTTCATTAATTCATAGGTGTTTTTTTGGCGTAACATGCAATAAACCAATCAGAGTGTCATCTCCCATTCCCTTTAAAAGCCAGGCGTGTTTGTACCTTGGCGCATTGCTATTATGATGGCGGAATTGCACCATAATATTTTTATTTGTAATCTTTTGCATGTTTGTGTGCTGCACTTCCCTGTGTGTGTGTAACAAGCATAGTGTGCGCGTGCTGTGCACGAGCCTAGGCACATTTATTTTACTAATTTGCTGTTAAAATAACAATTAAATGCTGCGCTATTGACTTTAGACCAGGTTTTTGTTGGTCAATGGTGCAATCACTTCCCGCTGCCTCAAGATAGCAATACGCCAAGAATGCACCTGAACACACCTCCCTGTAAGACCAGCACGCCCATGGGCGCAAAGATGGGCGCAACTGCAATTGCTATTTAAACGGCGTGGGCGCACGATGGTCTTAAAATAGTAAAGAAACTTGCGTCGGGCTTTGCACCGGGTGCAAGATAGTCTATAAGTCGGAATAATCGGAAATGCCCATCATCATTGTCTAGATTACATCTGACATCAGGGGCGGTTTTTGGCACGGGCGACATCTGACCCGGGGCGGCATTTTATCACGAGCACTTGAAAAAAAAAAAAAATCCTCTGCTCCGCAAAGCAGTTTTCTATTATGAAAACGCTTGAAGGGGGTCTCGCCCTGGGTGTAATTCAATGTAGAACCGCCCCTGTCTGACATAGTCAAACTGCTTGTTTTGGCTGATCAACCGCCCATGTAGGAGCCATGTATTTGATGTTTTGTTCATGTCAGTAACCACAGGTGTTGCTGGTTGGAAGGTTTTTTTCTGTGCTTGGACAACATCGTGATGAGCGTTATTGTGTATAATAATAAACACATTGTGATATAAAGTATTGGTAAAGACTGGATATTGGTTCTTCTGAGCACACGTCTAAACAATTGACTTCAATTAGCAGCCAGTAGTGGCTAAAGTGTAGGACATACATAGTCACTACAGCCCAAGATCCAAAAACATTCAGTTTGCTATCATAAAAGACGTAGAAAACCAGCAAATATTCACAATTGAGAAGCTGAAACCACAGCCCAATTTTGGACATTTTCTTTACGAAATAATGAATTTGTTTTAATCAAAATTGTAATCTGTTTATTATTGATTAATCAACTATTTGTTACAGCTCTAGTGTCAAATAACGCAGTGAGCATGTGATTCAAAAATGTATTAAGTGATGTAACATGACTTTTATCATTTAATAATAAGAACAATGATTATTTACTCTCATTCACTTGTATAAGAAATAACAGGTAGGTTTGCCATTTTTCCAATAATACTCCCATCACTGGTTATAATCAGTCCCTGGCTTCCTGGTAACCCACTGTCTGCTCTTTACAGTAGCAGGGATTGACTCATCACTGAAAGTGTTAAAATCTCCTACAGCAGTGAATCCAGACCCCAGCAGGCCCCATGTGTGTATGTCATGTCTTGCCTTTTCCTGCTTCTGCAGCTTTAGTCACACCTGACTTTTAGCTCCACTATTGCCGGTTAGTCTGTCTTGGTCCATTGGTCAATCAATAAATACAATTTAATAAAAGATAAAGCAAAGCAATAACTGTACACCTTTTTAAAAATGCAGTTTCTAAAAGCTCTTTTTTTCAATGTTTTCAAATTGGTTATAGCATTCCGAGCTGCAGCTCAGTTGTCGTCTGCCGGTTCAGTTTTTCTGCTCAGTACATTGATTTCTTCTACAATAAAAGTCAATTTGCTACTTTTGTAATAAGTTACCACTTCTAAGATGTATGACGTCTTATGGATTTGGAGGAAAAGCAGCTCAGAACAGCTGTGGGCTACTGAGCTTTATATGTTGAGGTGAGAAATGGTTAAATACTCTGTCGGCAAGAGGCTGACATTTTCAGCCACCATTACAAGCCCAGTGATGACGATAATATATCCCATGAGAACGTTTGACTTCCTCCATCACACCTAAAGCCATTTAACTATGGCTGCCGTCACTCACCATGTGACCCGCTCAATATGTCTGAGCACAAGTTAATTTTTACTGATGCAGTAACTGAAACGTTTTCTCTTTGACCTTTAGTTAAGTTGATGTTTGCTCAATTCATTGAGCTTAATTAACAGCAGTTTTCATTGTCCTTCTGTGACATCGCTCCGGGGACAAATACAAACGTAATAATTCCCTGTAAATCTGTAGCTAAATCTGTAGTAAATCTATCATTTTGGAATGTGTTTGTCATGTGTTTTCCCCCAAAAGGGCCAACCCCTCAGCACCCTCCCAAGTGATGGTACATTTTATTGTTGGGTCTAATTACGGTCCTCTCTCCTTCCCTGTTGTCGTTTTTAATTTTCTGGTTTTTAACGTCTGTAGTTTTATTAAAGATTGATAATCTGTTCTTCCACCACCTTTTAAAGTCAGGCAAGAAGAGCTCTTCAGCGATGTTATGGTTAGTGTTAAAGCTGCTGTAATCAATAATTTTATTTTAGCAATGGATCAAATGACTACATGTATCTGGAAGATGTCGTGCACAGTGACAAGCCCACCGAGAATGACCACCCGACTCTGCAGTTCCCCTCAGCTCTATGGTGTTTTAGCCTCTTTCAGTTTTGGTTTGACAGCCCCCAACTTAATTGATTTAGTCTCATCTCTCTCGTCAGCCTTGTTACCAGCAGTAGGCTAACTGTTTTCAGAAAAACGCTCTGATAAACCAACTGTAATGTACACATCACGCAAGAACCGCCGGATCACATATCACACGAAAATCCATCTTGTCAGGCTTCAAGTAATGCATTTGTGGTTAATACGTGTGTGATGGCCGTGACTGTTCGTTCAAAACAACAATAACGTTGTAACGTTAATGTGTCTACCTCAGCTGAGAACGGAGAAATGTCTTTGTCTTTTTTTGGAGGCAAAGACATGTGTCCGATACAAGACATTACACAGGTAGGCTCCTCTCGCATATAGGCCCAATAGTCAACACAAATGGAATGATATTATGTGTCATGGAACATTGCGCTCCCCAACTCGCGAAAGGTCGGATTTGCTCCATCTTTTGATGATAAGTTTTGGTTAGAAAACCTTGAACCCATGTAGGCCATAATGTCATCAGGCACAATCCATGTCATTAGACACAACGTGCACACATGTGAAGGCCAATGTTTTTTTGCGGTGATGACGGTGACGAGCTCAGACCCGCGGTAGGCGTCACATGACTGCGGTATTGCGGTAATGCGGTAACCGTCCCAGCCCTACTTGCGACCTGCTTAAGGTTTACCCTGCCTCGCGCCTATTGAGAGCTGGAAAAAGACTCCGGCCCACCATGACAGGGAAAAGGGTCAAATGCAGGCTATAAATGATGGATGAACAGATGGATGGATGGGAAACATGTTTTAGAGCATCAGAAGTGATGTATTTTATGCAGTTTGCAGTAAATAAAGTGATCTCTTGTAAGTAGCAGAACAACATCAGAGCAATGACTGCTTTTAAAGAATACATTGTGATTTTTTTTTATTTATAACCCAAATGAAAATCTTGGGTCCAACTCTTTTTACTTAGTTTATTCTTTTTCCTCTTTAAACACACAGGAAAGGCTTTATTAGACTCAGTGATGAGTGTCTGTACCACACACTCTGCTGCTCTACATCTCCCCAGCGTCCTGTACTCCGAACCTTTGATTTCATCTCAGGCCATTACTTTACAACTGTGCTTATAAATGCTCATTTGAAGGCCACGACCCGTCACAGGCCTCGACAGGCAGCCTTTAGATAAACACGGAGAGAGAATATCCCACTCGGCTACTTTCCTGAGACAATGATGGAGTCAGACAGCGTGTGTGTGTGTGTGTGTGTGTGTGTGTGGATCAACCTCGCAGACACAAACTCACACTGAGCTGGCAGGGCTATGGAGATAAGGTGCACTTTATTTAGCAACGTCAACATGATGGAGCCTAAATCGTGACGTCATAACTGGCTCCACACAGAGATGCGAAATGGGTGTAGAAATGTTACCATGGCTTGTTTTGTCTCTGAATACAACAGATCTCAATCTTACAGATACGGTGATAAATGAAGTGTTAAAAAGGTGTCTCTATTTTGAGAGTTTAGAATAATGTAGAATAAATTACCAAGCAAATGGACAGTGATGTTGATAAGGGCTTAATGGGCGTCTGTTAACAATAAGACACAAAAGGCAACTTGACTTTGTTTTCGTTTTTTGCCTGGCTGCTATCCATTTTTGTTTTGCTTTCAATGTTGGCAGACTAGGAAGACGATGCTATTGTTGCACTCAGTTGCTCCGACTATAAGAGTGTCAGCTAAATGCCTGAAATACAAAATGTAAATGCAGGGGGAAGAATATTCACTCGACAGGGTTGTTACTCTTTTATGCTGATTTGGACAGCGTTCTAACTCGAAGACATTTCCTTGACATCCATTTGTATTTTGCTTGCATATCTCGTCGGCGCAGTTTACTGTGCCTATGCATATGAAGAGCTCATCATCTCTGACTTTGGGTGGATTGTCAGAAATGCTGTCACTGTGCAGGCCTAGTTCTTGTTCACTGATTATCTTTATGACACTGTATTTATGATGACTTCTGTCTGATCTCCTCTGTCTCTCTCTCTCTCTCTCTCTCTCTCTCTCTCTCTCTTTTTTTTCCTGCCTCAGGATCTGAAGAAGGTGCTGTCTTTCCCCCCATACCCTGGGGAGTATTTGCACCCGGTCGTGTATGCCTGCACGGCGGTCATGTTGCTCTGCCTCTTCGCCTCCATCATCACGTACATAGTGCACCACAGGTAAGAAGAAAAGCACTGCCTCGATTCTGTTGAAGTATACATTTAAACTGTACGCACCTGTGTTTAACATCACAGACATTAACTTCAGTTCCACATCTGGACACTGGGGCAGACACTTTTGTAATCCCTTAACTTTTTTCCTTTTTTTTTGAGTCCTCTGTCAGAAAACCTGGGGTGTGAGTCAGATGCTTTAGGCTGGCGTAAAGCACTGCAGCCTGTCTGACTAAGAGGGTCTTAAACACATACGTGTGTGTGTGTGTGTGTGTGTGTGTGTGTGTGTGTGTGTGTTTCAGACGGTCATAGCAGAAATGTATGCTTCCAATGGATTTCTAAGGGGCATGTAGGCCACCTTCACTCCATATTCCTTAAATATGGAGACAAAGACAGAGAATCTGCTGTTATTAAAGTGGCCAGAGCCTGTCTGCCGTATTATCTCAAGACACCAATTCATCATCAGTTTTTCTTGTACTGTACATCATCAGTCACTTTATCATGTCCGTGGCATTAATGTGGAATTATTGTAATAGCCCACCATCCATTTTCATATAAAGGAAATGGGGAAATGTCTCGAATGTCACATTTTCTAAAAAAAAATATTGTGTTATTCTTGGAATAACACAGTTAACTGATATTTTCTCAGACACATATATTTGGCTTTATTTATGTTTTCATGTCCCTACTGTGACTAAAGGCCAAAATTGATGAAACTGTGTGAACGCGCAGGAGCAATTGCAGTTTGCATCCATCTGTGACACCTGGGCGAGAGACAGGCTGTGTCCTTCTGCAGTCAGACAGTGATGACAGCATCTAAGGCTCCAAAAAGCAGCATCACTTACATACTGTCGTCTAGCACTGTAGTATTAACTGAAGAAAAACAGACAGGAGTGATACAGTATGTGAACAGTTTCCAAACACAACTGGATATTCTAAAATTTTGAAAAAAACAACACAGGCGGTGCGTTCACTTGAAACTGGTAGCCTTGTGGTGCATTCAAAGTTATTGTAAAATACCCTTTTCCCATAAATTAAAGTATCGCTTTAGCACCGGTATTGGAAAAAACCCAAACGATACCCAACCCTAATTATTAGTCAAACGTGATGCAAAGAAATAATTCACAACCATGATCCATAGTAGGGTTTTAAGAACTATTAACATGAATGAAGTAAAGACGAGTGCGAAAAATCCTTAATAAGGGGGCTTTTTTTATGAAATGGCAGTAATGCACCACTGCATAGGAAGAAAAACACCAATATTCCAAAAATATATATTTTTATTGATTTTTAGTTGATACATAATACAGGGCATAAAAAGGCTGTTTTAACAGGTATTTTACTGGACTATTTCACAACTGAGGGACAGGACTCTGTGTTTTAATATATGATTTAGTATCTTAACTTGCACACCATTACAGGTTATATTGGAATCAGACATTTCTGGAAAAAATCATTAGTTACATGTATGATCATGCAATGATGCCTTTTTGCCATTGACATTTACATGCACATAAGTATCCAGGTCTTACACCTAAACTGTATATAAAGATGGACAACTTGTCTCCACCACCTCCCACTGTTCAAAAGTAAAGCCAAAATATCCCGGATACGGGCGCTGCCATCTTGTAACTTTGGAGTCTGCGCAGTAGTTATCAGGCGGTGAAGCCACAGTATGGAAGTCCCGCCCATACATCCGCCCAACCACTTGTGAGTCAATCACAGATGTCAGTTATGGTGTTTCACCCCATTTTTGTAGCATCAAATAACTAATAAAAACCAAACCAATCCGAAAAATGAGCACTTGAACAAACATCAGCCTGATAAGAATTACCTACAATGACAGAATTCATCTTTGGGAAAAATGTATGTGACGTAATGCGCCACCACATTTTTAGCTCAAATCCAAGCAAATGGTGGACTTGGTTGAAATGTGAAAGAACAACAATGGCAAAAAAAACAACTCTGAACCACTCAATTCCCATTGGCTGCCAAGGTGGCAGGTAGATTGACAGTTTTATCCACCAATGGCAAAATTCACCCGCATTTGGCGTGTGGTCGGGTCGTGTTTACATGGGTAAAGCATAACTTGGACACTCTAAAATACGATACTTCACATGTTAACACACTAATGTATCACATTTTCTGAACAAGAAGACATTAATTCCAGTCCAAACGAGAGAGAGAAAAAGCCCATATTTAGAATATGAAGCCTGAGCTTTTGTGGTGTCTGTCCCACACAGGGGAGGGTTAGAGGCTTTTTCTTTCCACCTCCTCGTCTTCCACACCTCCCTCTAGGCACTCCCCAGCACTGAAACACATCTCTGTTTAGTAACACTTTAGTTATATAGTATCACTCCAGCTGACTGACAGTATGCGAGCAGTGAAGCACACGGGACTGTATTAAATGGGCAGAATGTGAGGGAGGCTGTTCAAGGATAGGCACCGGGGGTTGGTCATGTTTGAATTTGTCACTGTATCACTTCAGCTCACACACACACACTGTGACTATGGGTGCAATGCGCATGTGTGATGTATGAGCCTAGTCAAAAACATAGTGGTGGGTATCATATCGTTGAACCCAATAATCCTTTTGACTCAATTTGCGTCAAGTGTTCCCAGAGTTAAACTGGAGCACACTGATGTCATGCACATACTGATGAAATCAGAGGAACTTTGTCTGTCCAGTGGTTATCAATGTTCAACAAGGACAAACATCCATAAATGTAATTATATTAAAATGATGTTTCTTACTGAATTACTTTTTTTTATTTTTTATTGTTGTCTGTATTTTATGGTTACAGGGACTGTACAGCATTGCACTTTCCCATTGTCCATATTTGCCAAAATGTCAAGACATACTGCTTAGGCTAAAATAAATACAGGTTGCACTTTCTGTTTACAGCCAAAGCATGATGGATCTTGGTGTAAAAATCTTAAATTATGCATAATAGTAATATTTCATTGTCCATACATTTTGTGATGGTAGTAAGGAATTGAGTTGATGTGGTTAAAAATGCCTATCAATGTGTGTGTTGCCTGATTGTGTTTAAAAAAATGAGTGGACATAAGAACCCCCCCTCCCAAAAAAAGACAGTAAACACATGCCAGCTTCTAGTGGAATTATTATGACGTTTATTTTTATTTACAAGCAACAAAATAAGATACTTATAAAGTACTGCTCTAATTACTATTTTAATGGGTCAGCTGACTGTGTAATCTAACTCTGCAGTTCCCCTCAGCTCCACTAAGCTTTGAAGCATCTTTTAGCTCACTGTTTTGATTTGACAGCCTGCAACTCTACTGCTTTGGTTCATTCTCACGGCTCTTATCAGCGGTATTTCCAGCCACAGCAGGCAGCTGTTTTCTGTGAAAAAGCTCTGATAAACCCACTGTACACCACCTGCTCAGCAACAAACGTTGGACAGACACACGTTAGAAGGTGATATGTCATCACTGTGTTTACAGCTATTAGTATCTATTAGCATAATTATCAGTATCGGGAATATTTTCAATATTGTGGTATCGATTTCAACCATTTAGCCCAGCCCTATGCGGCCAGCTGCTACCTTTCCTCCATCATAATTAGCATGAAACCACTTCCATTTCTCCATTTACCAGCGCTGCTACCTATGGTTTATGGGACTTATCAGTGTGTTTGGAACGTGTCTTCCACCAATGAAATGGCTTGGCTGAAACTACCAATGGTAGAGTGTGTCATATTATACTGTCCATAGCTTTATTGGCTCGTTCAGTTGGCTCAGCAGTGGGTGCAGGGTAAGAGCAGATGCAGAGAGAGAGGACAATTTTATCCCGCCCCTTACCTTCTGGGAGATGGGGATGTGGAGGGTTGCCAGGTTAATGTACTTGACCCAATGAAAGCTCAGAGCAGAGCCTATGAAAACCTTCTTCCAGGGAGGCCAGGAGCCGGCCTGATTTATGGCCTCTTTGCTGAATGGAGTTCAGTACTTGGACCGCGGCGGAGGCATCGACAACAGCAGCTTTAACTCTCCCTCCCTTTACACAGAGCAGTGAAGCCCGGCCCCAGACACGCCTCGCAGCTCACTGCTGAGCCACTGCTTCATCTACAGTTGGCTCACGTGCAGCCGGGGCTCCGCTCCTCCATTTTGGGGAGTGGAGATTTCTAGCACGTTATATAATTTCAAATGGTGACAGTGACTGTAGGGATGAAAAGGATGGGAGCAGACATGGGAAAGTAGTTAAAAGAATGGATGGTCCATTTATTCACACATAGTGACAACTATGTTAGTATTGTCTGACCTATTTAGCCTATTCTCTAACAGCTGGATGGAAAATGGTAATGTGGGTTAAGTGCCCTGCCCAAGACTGTGTAACCCCCCAGCTAATGCCATATTTCACAAAGTGGATAAGAGGGCATAGTTTTACTTTGTTAAAACTACAATTGGCCCAGCCAACTGGACGTAATCTCTTTTTATTTCCTCATCAAACCAGCAGAGTGATTCCTATTTGTGTGCATATACCACTATGTGTACTCTATGTGTGAAGGAGCTGTGTAGGAAGGCTATACACTGAATAACACACTGAGCTCTGACTAAGAATCTGATCTGTGAATAGCCCTCTGCCTGAGGGCCATCATCTAAAATACAGATTATACAGTTACTTGGAAGTGTTCCCATTTTGTCTTTCAGTGGGTATAGTAGGTTTGGACCTTTTAAACTGAATCTTTAGATTTTTTAGCACTTTATTTTCATTGTCAGGAAAAAGCATTCCTGTAAATACCATTTCTTTGAAGTTCAATCAAAATAAAAACTTAAAAATCACTGAATTGCATAGATCTTCTTTGAATGATTGTGTTGTTTTAGCTTTAGATTTTGTACAGTAGCACCCAAGTAGAAGGCAGCAATGGTTCTGTCTGGTTGAAAATCAGATATTATAAATGCAAACAATTTAGTTAAAATTCATATTTTGACTTTCAGTGTCAACTCTTGTTTATTCATGCAGTCTAGATTTTCTTGACTCAAAATTTTATTTTTTATATTTTTTTAATTTAAAAATCCTTTCTTAGAGTCAACCTAAAATAGTATTTTCTCAAGGTGGACATATAGGCAGACATCCCAGCATGCACCGTGACCCCAAACTCGTGCACAAGTCTAATGTTATGTGTGTTTCTGCAATGTTCCTGGTGTTGTGTTTTACAACATTTCCACTGTTCCACTACAATGCCATTGTTGTAATACAGTTATAGAGTCACTGTGGTTAGCCCATGAGTGATGTTGTGTGCATGGTTAATGACATGGTACCCAATGAAATATTGGTTGATGGTAAAAGTTCACTCTGTTAAAATGTTCAAGTGTATTTTGTCAGACATGAAAAGCTCATGTTGCTCAAGGTGAGGGGAAAAATACAATATTGTACTACTGTATTTGATAAGCTAGCAACCATTAAAAGGAAGAAAAAAAGTTCATTACAGTTTTAAAAAAGAATTCAAAATGTGTTTTAGTTGACCCAACTTGCAAATGTTTAACGTGAATAATTACTTTTTCAAAGTTGGAAGTGTTTTCAGAATACTTGACAGTGTTCTATTATTCAGCACATGTATTGGCAGCAGAGTGTGTAACGGCTTGTTTGCACTGCTCTATGAGCAGCATTCCCCAGGCTCTTCTGTGGTTGTTAATCTATATGGCTGTAGCAAGGTAAAAGAAAAAGGGCAATTCACGCAGACCTTGCAAAAGACTGACTTAAATCATACTCAAAGTGACTGATGGGCACTATACCTTGAAAACTGAATCTCAATGAGATTTGACTTTATGATAAAAGAGAACAATGTGGGGTATGGTATTCACCGGCTAATTCTTTTCTTCTTTTGGCAGCGCAATCCGCATCAGTCGGAAGGGATGGCATATGCTTCTCAACTTCTGTTTCCACACGGCTCTGACCTTTGCTGTGTTTGCCGGCGGCATCAATCGAATCAAATACCCCATCATCTGTCAAGCAGTAAGTGCATTCCCTTTTCATTCATCCAGTTGTCAAAGCTTTTCAGAAAATTGATTATGAATGTAGAGCCCCCGAGTGCAGTGCATGTGGACGTATAGTAATGCAGCTTTATGTGTATTTCATGCTTCAGCTGCATGGTCTAGTCACTCTTTTAGTAAAGAGGTGACACAATGAGCCCCGTCATTAATGCACTTACTCTCTATCTCTCTGTTGTCTGTGTCCACTTTTGTTGCCTGAGGTTAGTGGTAAGCAATATAGTTATATGTTATATCATTTTTGTGGACATTTTGGAAAGTAGAATTGGAATTACATACAAATATCTTTTTTCCAGGGAAGTTTGGCATAGACTGCAAAAATCTGTGACGTCACTCATTGGTTTGTGGACGGCCGTTTTGAAGACTCGAGTTTGGCAATGGTGTGACGATTGTTGACGAGAGGGCGGAGCTGGGGAGGATGACGCAGCCAAGCCAGCGTTGTTTATGGTTGCAATGGCGCTGCGCTATGCTAAATGCTAGAAAGGGAATGTTGCTGATTTTCAACCCTTGTAAAGCCGGTAAATCTCCACTGGATAGTGGAGATTTACCGGCGGGTAAAGGCCATTCATCTGCAGGCAGTAAAGAAAATCGGCAAACCTCCCCTTTAATTACAAGCTAATGCTAGCGGTATCTAGCTAGCTTGGTTGGCATAACGCTGAACAAGACATTTTTAGGCAAACAAATGTTTCAATCAACTTTGATGAAGTGAAAACACACAGTGTGAGGGTTACAGTTTAAGATGAAACCAGAGACAACACCCAATAACAAGTTCAGGTCTATTTTAATGTGCCCAGCCCAGTGCCATGGTTAGCATTGCTAAGCCTCTGTCCTGACTGACAGGTCGGTGTGTTGCCACGCCCCTAAAGCATCCACTGCTTTATCGTCTGTTTCAAAATAAATGGGACCATAATTTTCTAAATGAACATCATGCTGTATTGAAGAAAACTTGAAAGTAGCGATTGACACCATAAACTCGTTAGGAAAATGTTTATTGAGGTAATAAATCAAGGCAGAAGTAGGGTCATTTTCCCATAGACTTCTATAGAAACTGACTTCTTTTTGGAGCTAGTGGCGTCGCCCCCTGCTGGAAAATAGATATTATCCAGGTTTAAGGCACTTCCACTTTCCGAAGCTTCATCCATTATTGTTTCAGTCTATCTAAGTGGTTATTTTCCAACACTACTGGTTTATTACTAAATACTTGCAAAACTAATGGCATTCCCATCAGCTGTACTTTGTGTGTACCGGCTTATTGGCAAATGTCAGCATGCTAACACGCTAAACTAAGAACGTGAACATGGTAAACATTGTAACTGCTAATCATCAGCATGTTTGCATTGTCATTGTGAGCATTAACTAACATGGGCATCAGCCCACATTGGTTTTCAGCTCAAAGCACCGCTGTGCTTATAGAGCCGTTAGCGTGTTAACATTAGCGTCTGAATGTTCATTCTGTTTTCTTTCATTTGGCCACAGATTAGTTTTACTTTCACTTCCATCAGGCATTATCTCTCTGCTGACATAAATGAATGCAGCTTGTAAAGGAGTACTCGCATGTTTTCGAATGCTTTGTACATAATGAGAAATGCTCAACCTTTAGCCTGCAAAATATGAATAGACCAAGGGGTTAAAATACAATACACAAAAAAATAAACAATGCCATCTAGGACTGTGTGAGATGATGCATATAGGAAAGCCAGCCCCACCTTGTGATACAGCAGTGTGTTCCTGCAGTTGGACTGTCTGACCCTTTGGTGGCTCCATCCAGGGACGTCGTTAGGCCTATTTTAGGGGTGCTGAAGCTACCCCAAAATGTTTCTAAGCCCCACCAAATAATAAGAAAAATAATATATATATTTTCTTTTTTTGACAGTGCACTCTGTGTCACTTACTAGGCCTACTTTAAATCAATCTTCCCTCACCATGCATCTGTTTGAGTCGTCGTGCACTGCAGTCTGTCTGTTTTATTTATATTTCACGAACTGTCAGCTGGTGGAAAAGGCAGAGATGGAGGCTCAACGAGCCCGCGTGCACGTAACAGTATGTGGACTAGCAAGGTAGAGAGTGACTGAAGAGAGAAGAGCGCCTGGCGGCATTAAAACAAAGCAGTAAATCAGAGAAATAAAACGTTGTTTTCGCAGATTTATCACTCGAAATGCAACTGTAGCAAGCATCTCACTGTCGCTAACGTTATCCAAATTCATATTTAGGAACAACAAATAATTTATCCAGCTTCAAAAAAGAAGTACAAAGAGTCGATGTAACCTAGTTAGCTATCCAAAGTTCTGTATTCTTTGCCATTAATATAGCATGCTATCTCTATAGTATTAAAAACAATATAAGTCCCCACAGAATGTTGTCACTGAATACTAAATTTCATAGTGTCAATGTTAATGCTATTGTACCGTTATATGTAATCCTTCAATTTATTGAGCAGATGGATACTGGAAGATATTTTGAGAGAAAGAGAGAGAGAGCGAGAGAGAGAGAGAGAGAGAGAGAGAGAGAGAGAGAAGCAGGGCAGCTGATTCTGAGGGAAGTGGCTTGATTGAGGTCAGTAATGTTAGTGGTCTGCAGCAATGGTTCTCAAAGTAGCAAAAATGCTAGCAGATGGGGACCCTCGGACAAAATCTAATCAAATGGGGGTCCGTGGTCTAGTTTCTGTCAGTTTAGGGGTCCTTGATGTCAAAAACTTTGAGAACCACTGGTCTACAGGGCTAAACAAGTGTGGGGTGTTTTGTTTTCTTCTAACATCAGGCATTTGTTGGCAGGTCTAGGCACTAAGGCATAGCCTAAACTACATTATTTTAGGATATTTATTATATATACTATATTCTGACCAACTTAACTTTCTGAATTCATTTGCTGTAATAAATTAAACAAGTATGCAGATGTTGTAGGCTAGGCTATACATGAGCATACATACATACATACATACATACATATATGCATACATATCAGTCCCTCCAGGAATTCGCGATATCGCGATCACAACAATTCACGTGAATTTAACCAATCACTGTGAATTCAGTGCGACTCGCAATTTTGACCAATCACAGCAACTTCACAGAAATGTTTACCAATAACCGGAGTTTCCCGCGACTTCAACCAGTCACAGCAGTCCCACGTGCCAGACTTAGCGTCAGTATGTGACTCTGACGCGCGCACACACACACAAAACGGAGATGAGACGTACACGATGACCTACATTGAGGACAGCTACACTCGTTATTGTAAGTGCAATGAGAAGTTAAAGTCCAGAAAAGTACTTTATCAAACCGTATGAATGGGTGTCCCAGACCAGGTTATGAACTAACAATGTAAAGATCAACAAGCCACTGACACATATGTTCACATTTGATTCATTCAATAAATTATTTAATTATTTGTCTTGAATCCACCAGCCGTTTTCATATTATACCAACATTTGCAGCATCCTGAGCCTTTTTGGTTACTAGGAAAACTCAGCCAAGAGTAGTTTTATTCTCCCTGAAACAAGTTTATTTTTTTTATTTTTAAAGTATACAAAAAAAATCCAAACTTTTTTTTTTGCAATTTTCAGTCTCTCGCAACTTCATTGCAACAAAAATACCAAAGACATCGCAACCTTTATCGCAATTTTTTACAAAAGCTCCCGCAAAATCAGGCGTTTTGGGAGTTGACATGACACTGATTCAACTACTCTACCATGCAGTAACAGTAATAAGTGTCTTATTTTGACCTGCAACTTATCTAATAGAGAGAGGAATTAGGTATGGTATTAACTTCATCACACATTTACACAAGCAGATGCATAGCATTTAAGTCATAGCCTACAGAATAACTCAGCAAGAGCACCTATGTACATTCCCCCCCATGCAGCTTTGATGTATCTAAAAGCTAACATTAGAATAACGTTTGTAAGTAAGATTTTGCAAGGGAGAGTTTTGCATAGCCTGGGGGCTAAGCCCCCCCCCTGTCTTTCAATCCTAGTGACGTCCCTGGCTCTATCTATGAATGAGTGACCGAGTTTTGTGGAGGGATGTGGAGATTTGGGATGTCAGGATAGATTTGGAAACAAGTCGGAGAAAAACTTTCTTGCCTACTGGCACCTCACTATTTTACTTTGCTATATATATTAAGTAGTGGTGTCACAATTTTGAAATTAATTAAAATGAGCAGTCGATTTCAACTATAGAAATCGAAAGCAGGATAGGCAATACCCACAGTATTCTTAAACTGTCGTTGTAATGTACCCTTCTGCTATCTAGTGGCTCTTCTTGTGGCATTGCCGTCACTGCCAAAAAGAAAATGTTTAAGTCGAAAATCGAATAGTGACCTTAAAATCAAAAGTCAAATCGAATCGTGACATCCATAATATCAAGAATGCAGGCAAACAAGGAGTAAGGCCTTATATGAAATTATAATTCATAAAGTAAATAGAGATTGTATATAACATTGTAAAGGAACTTATGTGGCCATTGCAGTGTATTGGTGATGGAAATAGTTAAAACCAATATAATTCAAATATTTAAAAAAAATATTGATATTTGAACGAATATTAGGCAGCCCTTAATATTTGAACCTGTTATGGGCATTGTTTTTTTGTAAATGTGTTTGCTTGTAAACGTTTTCAATTCAGATTCCGAGGCTTTTTCACGCATTTCAAAATGTAACTCTCGCTCGGCCGTAGCGTGGTAGCGTTGCATTTCCCCCCGACTCATTTCCTGGTTCTCCTGCTCCATAAACAACGTGAAATCAAGGAGAGGGTTAACTTTTCCTGCTACAGATTTCCCACCGTGGTCAGAAAGCACAGGGGAGACACTTTGTTTCTCTCACTATGACTCTAGAGTCGCTACTCGCTCTGAAGCTAATCACCGTCACTCTCTCACTCTAACACACACTCCCCACACACACACACACACTCCCCACACACACACACACACACGCGCACGCACACACACACACACACACACACACACACACACACACACACACGCGCACACGCGCGCGCGGCTCGACGCACACACCAGCGCAAAAGTATAAACATCAGACCACTTACGTAGGCTACGGTGAAATATCCGAACTTCCTGTTGAAAGCATACTGTTTGTGTTTAATCCAGGGTCTGACTTTTAATAAAAGAATTGTTGTGGCAGTGTGTTTTTCTTCTGAAAACATCATTGCACACCTACTGACTGATACACTGCTCTCTGGTGGACAGAACATATACGAAGTTTGATACCAATATAAGTCTTACTGAAGGCATTTAATGGTCAAAATAGTATTACTAAATATTTGAATATATTTGAATATTAATATTAATAAACAAACAAACTTTGAATATGATTTTTGGGCAAAAGTCAAAGCCCTACTTTCCTGTTCAGGTTGTGAGCATGAAACATTAGCTGAAGCAGAGCATTCTCCACTGTCAGTCCACCTCAGCAGGGGTGCATTTACTGTATGTAGCTACAAAAAGATTGATTTACAGTTGGTTTCTACTTTCCACTCACAGTTTCAGCTGCCTTCACTGACTCCCTTTTCTCCATCAATGGGCCTTGTTCGCTCCCTTCATTGTGAGCTGCAGGAGGTTTGGGACTCACTTGTCACAAGCACTTTAGGTGGCCCCTGGTTCTACGGTGTGAAGACTCCACCTCTACATGCTGAGATGCAGAGCTTCATATTTCATGCCTGAGCTGCCTAGCATGAGGCTCGGTGACAGGGAAGCCTGTAAGAAGTCACCATTCGTGTCACAGCCGTCGAGTCTTCCATTACAGCTGGAACTGACACAAAACGGCTGCTGTTTGTGATAAAATGCAGCATCCCTCACTCACCTGCTTCTTGCTGTTTAACATCACGTCAATAACTTTACCATGTATGGTAAAAATTTGACTCTTCACTCTGCTGACATGTCATGTTGAGGATGGGGTTCATATACTCTAAATACTCCGCACAACACCAAAATGCAGTCTTAATAGTGTACAGTATTGATACTGTACTTGATCACCATACTTTGTTGAGGGTTAATTAAGTTGTAGCTCTAGGACCAATAAATTGGCAGTCCTATATTAAAGCTAGAGTAGGCAGTTGATTTTTGCCGTAAAGAAATTATAATAATATTTCATCATATTGCAATTCAAGTGGTCTGAGAGAAAACTAGACCTCTGCATCTTCTCCTTGGCTCTGCATTCAGGCTTAAAGGACAATTCCGGCGCAAAACAAACCTAGGGGTTATTAACTGATAACCTACTGTGTACCTACTCTGTCGCTCTCTGGGACATGTTTTCATGCTAATCGAATGAGTTTGGAGCTTTAACGAGGCTACCGCGGACCGCTGGTTAGCTTGAAATGCTAGTAGTTGGAGCATGGGGACACTCAAATTAAATCGCTATTTAATACCACTAAAAAGGCCCGAAATATCACCACACTTTAACGTTAGCATAATTAGGGTCCCTAAATGTGAACCGAAGCATTGACAATGACTATCTGTACACTTACAACGTTGTCAATGCTTCGGTTCACATTTAGGGACCCAAATTATGCTAACGTTAAAGTGTGGTGATATTTCGAGCCTTTTTAGTGGTATTAAATAGCGATTTAATTTGAGTGTCCCCATGCCCCAAATACTAGCATTTCAAGCTAACCAGCGGTCCACGGTAGAGTCGTTAAAGCTCCAAACTCATTCGATTAGCATGAAAACATGTCCCAGAGAGCGACAGAGTAGGTATACATCAGTTAATAACCCCTAGGTTCGTTTTGCGCCGGAATTGTCCTTTAAGTAGATCTAGCCATCACGGGAGGCTTTGGCCAATCACAGCGCATTTCAGAGAGAGAGAGCATTCCTATTGGGTGTTCTACAAATGCAGATGCACATGTACCTTTTCGTGAAAGTTCTGCTTACTGTGGCCAAAGGCTCAGGGCTGCATCTAATTCAAGGCTAAACTATTAGATAGGAGGGACATTATTGTCTTCCATTCATATACTGTACATGAGAGGGAAATTGTGCTGGGGTTAGCCTTTAGCCTTGCACGAACACTGGCTCTTTTGCCGTGTTTACGTTTCCTCTCACACAGCCCCGGCGTATACTTGTTCGGATGGCAGCAGCCTGCTATGAGGACCAGAGGCCGGATCCGTGGCACCGCCTACTGCTGCTTTTCGAATGATAACACGAGTAATTAAAATAAGCATTGACACTTTCACATAGTGTTGTACACCAGAGAATACTAACACGCTTATTTTCCAACTGCAACATGTCCTGCTCAGTACAAATCAGATTGTTGGGAACCTCATCAAAGTTGGGTCGTCTTTTGCTTCCATAATGTAATGTATTCCAGAGTGAGACTGAATATGTAGGCATGGTATTCAATCAAAAAATTGGGTTTGGCTTTGTGATTACAGAGCGATACAGTGCTGTGGGGAGATATGGAGGTGTAGAGGATAGTAGAGGCCAGAAAAGTAGAGGACAATGAAAAAATGATTAAATTAAACCTTAACCACAATCCTTCAGGAAATGTAAGTGCGAGTGTTTGTCAACTGCACCCACCTCTGACCCATGACATCGCTCTTAGCGAATACGACCGACATACTAACAAATAATGGGCTGGATTAGTTTATCGCCCCAAATCACGTTTGATTGGATATATTTAGGTACGCGCACCTCCAAAACCTCCAATTATTTCATTTATTTGGCCACTTGGAGGATCCTTAAACACAACTTTGATATAACATCACCTGAGCCATAGCCTTCCACTGCATTTATCCATCAATGCAGTTGTAAATTTGAATCAATTGTTTAATGGATGGATTTTGGTTTTTAACAACATGGAAACTGAAAAGTTGTTCTTTTAAAATGCTTACTACTATAATCTATAAAGCATTAATACATGCTGTATTACCTATAAATACATCCATAAGTTACAACTGATAAACCCTTATTAGAAAGTAAATGTTACTGAAGTCTACTTAAGCATTACGCCTCCTGTCCAGCAGTGCGAGCAGGTGTTGTTGACAATGCCATGTGACTGAGTTGGCCCTGCTGTTGCTCTTTAACTTATTTAGCAGTCATTCATTTATCTAATTTTATCCTGGGGCCTTTGACTGTTTCTTGCTGCTCCTCCTTTAACCAATCACTGCTAACAGGACAACTCAGATGTGGGCAGGAGCCCAGATTGTCTGCTGTTCCACTGGGGATGGAGGCCGGCCCCACCAGACACAATTTGGGATAATTACAGGACCGCTTGAGGAGATGTGTGTTCGCACGACAACGCACATATACGCATATTGAAATGCACACACTCATACGAACAGCGCCTACTGAGTTCTTTCCCCAATCATCCCACTTCCCCCACACACACACCCCCTTCCCTCCTCCCAGGAGGACACATAAGTACATGCTCTCCCTCTGACAGAGGGAACTTCAAGGAGCTCTGAAACTAGCTTTGGCAGTACTAGCAGCACTTCAAGCATGCACTCCCCACCCACCCAGCCCTCCACCCCTCACCCTCCTCCCGTACCATCTCCACCTGCATCCTGTACTCATCTTCCCGCTCTCTATCTGTATGCCACACTTCAGTGTTGCGCCGCCTCCCCGCCCACTATGGCACCGCCGCTATGCAGCACCCGACGTCTTCACGGTCTCAGAGTCAAAGTCATCTCTTATATCTATTTCCATCGTTTCTTTCCAACAAGGCTCATTTTGTCATTGATTTGAGCAACACCCCAGCTGTCATGCTACATCTTCTGTTTGCTTGTATTAAGCAGCAGAACAACATACAGTATATCCTTGTTTTACCTTGCCTTACCTCATCTTACCTTAGACCATCAAATTTGGATTGGGTTGGACATCTCAGTTGATTGTTGAAGTAAGCGTGACCAGCGTTAAATAACCTATTAATTTAGCGAAGAACTTGGCTAAGGATGTGACCTAGATCTGAGGTTACATCCAACTGTCAGCTTAAAGATGCTGTACAGAGGATTTCCTCATTAGTGTGCCACTGTGAAATTAGTTGCGACAGCAAATCCTGGCAAAAGAGGCTCTAGACATTACAATATCTGCAGTGATTTGCTTTGTACTTCCATTGGGTCCAATTTGAGTGTTCCTGAGCTCATTTCCCCACGTGTAAAATGCTTATGGTAGACTGGTTACTTATGCATCAAAGACGTAGGGTGCCGACATAATGAATATGCCCATAGTAGACCGCTTAGAGGGACCTTTCAATTTAGCTCTGTAACATTCGCTAAAATTGTTAAAACAATTCACCTGACAGTGTTATTTTTACAGAAAATGCATAAGGGTGCCATTCTAAATCAACTGTAGAAATACTGAGGTTTAAAGCTTTGCAGAAAATGATGTCCGTAAAATCAGCCACACGCGCCGACAAGTGAATGATCAAATGAGCTAGTCACTGTTTGAATAGCAACATGTTTGGTAAACGCTGGGTGTATTGATACTGCAGAAAGACACTGAGTAAGCTATCTTTAGCATGGTTTTCATTTTGTTTTAGTGACCTCACACGTATGCAAAATACAGACTTACTTTACAGCTTTCACAATTTCACGAGTCTAAATCTGTTTAAAAATAGTCACCTAGGTGATGACAGAGGGAGTTTGAGGTGACAAACGTTGGGTAGATATTCAATTTTTCAATTTTGGGATTTTTGTTTTGTTTTTTCTTTCAATACTGTAATAAAATTGCGACAGATTCAACTTTTGGAGAAACGCAACCCAATGTCATGCTGCGGTGGCCAAACCGGCGATCAGTCGGGTTTTGAGGCGGTGTGAGAGTCCCGCACAGGAAACGGGAAACATTACTGCCTCTATCGCTGCCACAAGAAAGTTTTGAAACACCAAAGCACTGAACTGCCCAGGAGTTTGTGTAACAGTTGACTGTTTCTTCAGTCCCTCGTCTCTTTTCTTTCTCTCTTACTCCGTGAAAGTGCGGTCGGAAATGTCGATAAACACTTTGACGCCCCAACGAAGCTTCGAATATAATAATAAAGCACAAAAATGGTATTCGGGACAGCCCTAGAAAATGTTCACAGGTTGTTTTCAGCACATAAACAAATAGCCCGTGTGGTAGTTCCTCTGATGGCACTAGTGTCTGACTGGCATTCACTTCTCCTGAGATGGCAGGCTGCTGTTGTTGTTGGAGTCCCATTTGTTGTCCTTGGTGGATAATCTGGTTGTGGGTTTGGCGTTACTAACTGGTTGCTCACTAGTCTGAGATCAGTTGGTGTGCTCATCATTGGATTTTGTAGTGGAGTTGTATTGACTGTCTGTGGTCTCATGCAGGGTTGTTGTAACAAGGGGCCATGTTGGAAATAAGTGTTTTCACTCTAATATGTTATCCTTTGGAATCAAGGTAAGGGGGGAATGTCAGCTGGTGAATTGAGAAGACTTGCCTGTACTGTAAATGGCCAGTTTCTGCCACGTAGTCAAGACCTCATCTGCCACTGTCACAGTAACTTAGAGTGGGGTTTGTTTAACCTGGGCATTGTTGCCTCTGAAGGCTCATCTTGCTTGAGAATGTCCAAAACCTAGGGTTGGTTACGGAATTCAATATGTTTTAGGCAGCGACTGAAATGCCTCTATAGTGTAGAGTATTCAAAAATGCCTCGTTATTCAATACCAAATTTCCATACCTAAGGAGTAAATCTCATCAGCGTCAGTGAGCCAATAAGTATGTAGCGTATCTAACGTTACACATCGTAGAGACATTCAGGAAAATCTACGTCATGGACAGAGACAGGTCTCACGTAGTAGGAGCTGAAAAATAAATTTAAAAAAAAGGTTTGTGCCATAATGTGTAAAATTGTTATCGTTCAGGAACCGGTATAGAAGTCACGGTATTGGTATTGGTATCGGTACCGGTACCGGTATCACATTTTTTTTAACAATACCTAGCCATACCAAAACCTGACTTAAAGTCAATCTAACTGAATATAAGGAACTCATACATGGGACACTAAAAGTGTACTTATTCACGCCTCAGAAGTGCATCTAAAGTCTGATAAATGTAGTTTAATGTGATGTAGTTCTGTGCATGTCAAATAGTGTGCAGACTGCAATTTTGTGATCTGTAATATATATATTTTAAAAAAACTGCCAGATGGACAACATGGCTGTATTACTTTATTTATGCTAATTAAATTTGACTTCCTATATCAGAGGTTTAGTTCTTGTTTTCTTCAGGAAGTTGAAACCTAATCCGCCAACTCTGATCAATGTGTGCACCCCTACCTTTACAATCTCTGTTAGTTTGAGAACTCCCTTCCTCTCTCCTTATTTCCATATTACAAACCCTTCCTTTGTGTATGTTCTTGGCACTAATGAAGCTCTGAAGCTTGCGGACTCTGCAGCAGTGATTGACTTCCCACCCGCTCTTTCTCTCTCTGCTCTCCATAACCAGCTCAAGGACACTTCCAATTAGCATCTGGGGTGCTTTTCATCATGCTAACGTGTCTCCTCGCTTCCCTCACTCAAGTCTCTTCCTCGCGTTTAGCTCTTCGCAGTGTGGACGTGAGACAGAGATTCGAGATGCGAGGACAATGGAGCTGCCAAAAGAGAAATCCTCTGTTCTTAAGCGACGTGACGTGATAAAAGACTGCATAGGATACACCTGTGTTTCCTCGCTCCAAGCTTCTCCAGAAGTGAAAGGTCACATAAAGACAGTATTTGTTTTAGAAGACAATAAGATGGGAAAAACTACACCAATATGGCAAAACTATTAGAGACATCAAGAATTAGCAGGCAATTTGGACTGATTTTGTGTTTGAGAAATTTTGCATGTACCGATGATACATTTGATCTGAATGTGTATTGCATTTTCTATTACTTTTATTTATTTTTACATATAATTCCTCTGTCTATGCACCTCTGGTATTGCCTTTTTGTGTATGTACATACTGGCGATATACATATGTTCTTTAAATAAAAAAGAAAAAAAGAAAAGAAGTGAAAGGTCACTGGAAGAGAGAGGACGCGAGGAAGCATAAGTTAGCATAATGAAAAGCACTCCCAGACGCTAGTGCACTAGCCTTAGCCCCTCGGCCTAACAGACTGGAGAGGACCCATTTGATTGGGTGTCTCAGGTTTGTCAGTGAGTATGTTTACACTAATATTCCACTATAATACAGGATATGACAATATTCCGAATTTGATACAGGTCATGTAAACAGCATATTCTGTTTGGATATTCCAAATAAGGCCTTTTATTTTGAATTCAGCATTTTCCGATTAAGATGTGTGGGATGTGTTATAATTATTCGGGTTTTAGAAGCGTTCTTTGCACATGTATACAGTGCATTCGGAATATGCGTCTCAATCAGAGTTTTTACCACAGTTTGGAGAGTTTAATGCCTCTTGCCTGTTTACGGCTTACGGTCAGTTCTATGTATGTTGTGGTTGTTGTACACAAACCAACCAGCCAAAAGTTTGCAAGGCTGCAGTAGAGATGCATGGCCAAAAGAAAAGCCCACATCTCTGGTCGGAAGGAGAGACACACCTACTTATGAACATGACAAGACTTGGATAACAACAGGTTTTTGGATATGTGCAAAAATTACTGTTTTCAAGAAGGAGTTGAAGAAATGAAAGAAAGAGGTTGTGTTGAACTAGAAAACTTTGAAAAACTCCTAATCCTATACTATCCTTTTTACACGACTGCATGTAAACAGGAATATTAGTGGACTTCCCTTTTATTAGCCATGTAAACAGCTTAGTCGGAATATTATGCTTTTTCGGAATAAGGGCAAAAAACTTAATATTATGTGCATGTAAACGTAGTAAGTGCCTTAATGAACAGGCTGACTAGCATTTTAATTTTCTCTCTCCTCTCTTTTTTTGTAACTCTCATCTCTCCACTCTTTCTATGAGCTGAAAAAGCCTTTAAACAAAGTAAGATCAGTTCCCCCGTGCAAACATTATTCATGAATATTAAAACGAGGAAGAGCGGAGATATGTATACAGTGCATTTTGGAAAACAATCACGCGCTGATGGTTGTCAACGTGACTATCATTTATATTCAGATTTGTTATTCGCAGTGCACTCCTCGTGTCCTCTAACTCAACTGATAAGGAGCTGCTCAGTATCCAGCAGTAGAACCTCACCGTATCCCAAACAACCTTGATGATTCAATAGCACTTTTTGAACCTGTCTTTCCATTCTTGTATTATTGTCTTTTAGTCATTTTAGTCTTTTAGACTTCAGGTCTTGAAGGAAAACGTCTATGGAGACAGCCTTGGAGTGACATTCAGTGGTGGAATGTAACTAAGTACATTTACTTTACTTTATTTAAAAGGTCCAATATGTAATGTATTTACTGTAATAAATTCAAAAATGACCCCAATGCGTCATCAGATATTAAAGGTGCAGTAGGTAAGTCTTATAAAACTAACTTTCTGTCATATTTGCTGAAACTGACCCTATGTTCCAGTAGAACTACATAAAGCAGGTAATTTAAAAAAAAATCCAGCCTCTCTGGCACCACCTACAGCCTGTAGTGCGATTTGCAAAAATCCACAGCTCCCTGTTCATTTACACCAATCAGGGCCAGGGGGGGGTGTCTAACTGCGTGTCATGTCAACGCTCATGCACACACATTCATTTTACCTTGTGGGGGGAGGGGCTTAGGAGACCGTTTGGCCTCTAGCAGAAAGGGGGGGAGGGACTGAGAAGTTGTTGATGTTCAAATTCTTTGGCTAAGTCCTGGATCTTTACAATCCTACCTACAGCACCTTTAAGGAAACATGCTAAGTTGAAGAGCCAGTATTTTCTCCTAATGAAATTTCCATTCCGTGACAGAATTTCTGTTTGTGTTTTGGCCTGTGTGTTGTTATCAACTGCCCAGTTTGACAGCCAGGCCGAGTTGCCAGATATACCTGTAAAGCCAGCACGCTACAGCTGTAACGTTAGTACAGCCATGAAAGCAGCAAACAAACAGGATCAACGGAGATAGATTCTACCCAACCTAAACAAACGGCATGTGTATAACAGTTGCGTGACCAGAGACGTAACAAACCCCGGGTAAATATTGGAGATGTATTTGAAAGATGGAGACAACTTAGAGCCCAAGGACACAAAGTTGGCTAATTTCCCCCTGAGCAGGTAAGCATTAGCTTCAGGCTAATTTAACACGGCTACAAGGGACGGACATTTTATGTCATTTCAACATTTGTGTAGTCACATTGAATTATATAGTTAGAGTACCCGAGTGCAATTCTGGCTAACGCAGCCACGCTAACCCTGCTAACGTTACAGGAGGACCAGGCAAGCGGGCCATGGCTGTTAACAACGTGTAAAGTTAGCAGCCGTAGCCGACAACGGTGAGTTATTTTAAGCCAAGTGAGGGGGGCTGTAAATCTGGAAGAGAGCACCGTGAGTTTGCAGTGTGTTTAGCGATTCTTCCAGTAATTCTTAGCCAATGAAGTTTGTTTAGTCGGGTGGAGAGGACGGCAAGGTAGTGTTATTTTCTAGCTGTTCTCACTGTAATTCTAAGCCTAGTAAGTGTGTCTGTCCGTCGGGTGGAGTGGACGACGAGGTTGTTGTGTTTTTAGCGGTTCCTAACTTAATTCTAAGCCAAATAGTGTGTCTGTCCATCGGGTGGAGAGGACAGCGAGGTTGTGGTGTTTTTAGCGGTTCCTAACGTAATTCCAAGCCGAAAAAGTGTGTTATCTAACGTTAGCTACTCCGCTGTGCTGTGAAGTAATGTCTAGCTATGTGAGACAAGCGTCTAGCAACACTGTTGTGGATGTTCCTTCAGCGTGCTTTGGAGGAGGGTCTGGCAAAGCCAGACTATGGATGCTGCAGTCTCAGCCTGGCAACCTCCATGAACTTTGAGTCTGCGGAGGAGGGGGCGGGGGAGACGACTCTCTCCAGTATTTTGAATTGTACTGTAGTAACTATTTTAAACACTGTCAGCTGTCAGTATTACTTCACAAATTAAGATTTGAGAAGACATGTAGTTTATAAAATAAAATTTTATTATAAATTAAACTACCCAACAATATCGGCCTACGAGCCCAGCTGAAATGATTAGACAATTAAACACTTAGTTGATTGACAGAACAGTTTGGATCGTTTCCAGTCTCTAAAATGTGAGGATCTTTCTGCATTGAGAACTGTTTATACTTTAAGTTCATTTTCTTGATGATACTTACATTCTTAATGCAGGACTTTTATCTTGTAACAGTGTGATATTAGTACTTTTACTTAAGTAAAGGATCTAAATACTTCTTCCACCACTGGTGACATTGGTGTTGTTTTTGAGAAATGAGTGGCAGCTCTGAACATCTTTTTCTTTGCGTTAGTCTGACAATTTTTCCAGGGAGACATACTGCACAGTGTATAGAAGCAAAAGTTCAGAGAAGTCAAATAAATAACTTGATGTGCCCTCTTTCCCCCTGTGTCAGGTCGGGGTTGTGCTGCACTACTCCTCTCTGTCGACCATGCTGTGGCTCGGGGTGACGGCCAGGAACATTTACAAACAGGTGATCAAGAAGCCTCCGCAGAGCCAAGATGGTGACCCGCCTCCCCCCCCTAAACAGCCCCCTCTGTTGAGGTAAGCACAAAATGTCCTCGCAACCCTCCTTAACCCTGACTGCCTCGAGACAGAAAAGTTAATACACAGCTCTGTACAGTACTGTGTGTGTGTGTGTGTGTGTGTGTGTGTGCATATGTGTTTTTGAACACTCCTTTTTTGTACATGTCACAAGCCAAAAAAGATCTTTAACGATGCATCGTATTTCAAATTTTTTTTTAATGTAAAATCTTAACCTAAAATGTAGTGGAGTAAAAAGTAAAATATTTGCCTCCTAAATTTTGTGAAGTAGAAGTATAATAATGTCACATTACATGGAAACACTTAAGTACAAATGCCTCTAAACTAGGGTGACCAGACATCCTTGTTCTGAGTTGCGTGTCCCGAGTCCCGACAAAAGCCTGTCGGGACGCTAAAATGTCCCGGTTTACATCAACCACTATGCAATTGTCTCCGGTTGTCAGCGATTACATAGCCGGCGTGGTCTTATTATAGCCTGATCATTAACTAAACCCATGTAGAAAGAAGCGTCCAGCGTATGATTTTAACAATGTGTGTGTGTGTGTGTGTGTGTGTGTGTGTCAGTCAATCGTAGCGGTCTGCGTCTGCCTAATCTGTGCAGCCAGCGTTACAATCTATATTTGTAAACATTGTTGCAATGCCTCTTCTTATCTGTCTCGTTTTAACCAGTCCCTCCAGGTCCGCTGGAAACTTTCCAGCCGACGAGCGCTGGGTGGAAACGTTCGCGCATTACAAAAGCAGGGAGATTCCGTTCAAAAATGTAGGTCTTCTTTGTCAGTTCGCCATGTGTCTACCGGGCCAAAATGCTCCCGTTGAGCGGATCCTTTCGCTCATGAACAACACATGGACTGACGAGAGGAACCGCATGACCATTCCCACCTTAAAGGTGCTACTCGTCACACGGGCCAATTTTGCTGACACGTGCGCAATTTCACAGTAGGCTTTCAGCCAACAAGTTGATTCTTGAGCAAATTCACTCCTCTAACAAATACTGTATATGGAATGAATGTTTCCAATAGGGAAGCTATCTGCTATATCAAATGAGATGACATTTGTGTGTGTGTGTGTGTGTGTGTGTGTGTGTTGTTGGTTAGAATAACACTGGTAACACTTTGCGGTAAGGGTACATGAATTATCATGAATTCATGCATGAATTAATTGATGTAGGCCTATGTATTATTATGCATATGTAATCAATGATTTATGTGTTACTGCATTCCTTAATATCCCATGAATCATCAGGAATTGACATGTTCATAGTCTGTCATTCATGACCTCATACATGAACGACAGAACTAAAGCATTAGGTATGTGGGCACATCATTATGAATTCTGATTTATTAAGCATGATCATGATTATTTATTTTTCTGCAAAAAAATGTGGTCTTCACTGCGCAAATTCTGATTTGAACACAACTTGTGCATAATGATGTAGCCACCTTACCTAATGCTTTAGTTGGTGTTGTTCATGCATGAGGTCATGAAAGAGAGGCTATGAACTCATCTCAATTCCTGATGATTCATAAGATATAAAGGAATGAAGTAATGCACAAATCATGAATTCATTCATGCATGAATTCATAATTCATGTACCCTTACTATAAAGTGTTACCATAACTTTAGTTCAAGCCTGTGGCAGCAGTTCCAAATAATTAATTGAATGCCATGCAATGAAAAATATCTTTTCACAAGTTCAGTGGGTGCATTTTCCAAAAGAATGCTTTAATTCTGAAAAATAAAGTTGGTCCCACACGTAACTCACTCAATGGGCCCTATTTTAACGATCTGAAACGCAAATATCAAATGCCAAACGCAAGTAGCTTCGTGGGCGGATCTCGGGCGGATTTCCCGACGCAAATCTAAAATGGGGTGGTCTGAAGTAGCTACATTACTCATAGGTGTGGTTTGAGCGTAACGTTCAATAAACCAATCAGAGCATTATCTCACATTCCCTTCAAAAGCAGGCGCGCTTCTTCCATGGCGGATTGCTATTATAATGGTAGATTTGCTCTTAATACATCCATGGGCGCACGCCAGGGGCGGTTCACAGCCGAGGAGACCGACGTTTGCTTTTTCTTTGTGTCAAAATGTAAATAAAGAAATGTCACAGAAACATACTTTCCGATGTTTTGGGCTCACTCTCACTGAATCACGAGGTTATGAATGCATGGTGATATTTTTGCAATGTAGTCTAACATTAGACCGAGATGACCTCACTATAGACGATGCAGCTCTTCTGTCTCTCCTCTCCCGTGCTGCTGCTGCTGGGGGGGCATTTGGGTTAAGTGGCATCGGCACATGCAGTTCAACATCACATCTCCTTAAGTCCTCTAATATTTCCTCATTTATGTCATCAACACATCCATGATTCATGGAAATGTTGTGTAAAACAAGGTCATATTTTTCCTTGTATGGTTTGCAAAAATGGGAACTGCTGGGTCCGTGAGATGAGAGAAGCAACATGTATGCTCGGTGTGCACACTCTACATTACGGCCAAGCATGCGACCTTTAAATAGCATCTGAATAACACGCCACTGACTTTAGACTAGGTTTTTCATGGTCTGTGGCGGAATTGTTTTCTGAAACTGCAAAATAGCACTAGGGAACGTTTGCGCCGGAACACGCCTCCTCTTTTTGCTGAACCGCCCCCGGGAACGCAAGTTCATTCCCTAATTTACTAACGTGAGTCTGTGGAGGGAAAAGTCCGCTGTGCGTCGGGTGCAAAATAGGAATGATACATGCGTCGGTGTACAATGTCAATTGCGCTGGGTGCAAGATAGGGCCCAATGTCTTGCAATATTATTTCTTAGATATGTAGGCTACATACCAAGAAAATTCATGAATATTAACTGAGATACCCCATTATGTTGTGAGCAGTAGGCCTACGTGTTCTGTAGGAAAAATTGTGTCTAATCTGTCTGTGTTTATGTCTGACCTGGGCTGGCACACAAAAGTGTGTGCGTGCACGAACACTACGGTCACGCAGTGTCCTGGTTTTAGTTCCAGGAAATCTGGTCACCCTACTCTAAACTGTACTTAAGTATAGTGCTTGATAGGGGTGGAACAGTACACAGAAGTCACGGTTCGGTTTGGTACAATGGAGGGAAAATCAAAACAAAAAATGCAGAAGGCAATTGTTTTTATTGTGCATGTCTCAGGCTGTCCACTGAGCTAGCTGTAACAGCTTGAAGTGTATAAAGTAAGATATAAACAGTAAACAATAAGTACCCTGCATCATCTCCAGACTCCCATCTGTAACTTGTAAACAAGTCAATCAGTTACTAGTGTGATATGGGAGACAAGCGCTGCTCTCATATGTGAATGCACAGAGCAGGGGTGTTAAAAGAGCAGCTTCGGTTACACAGAGCAGTTGACGAGTTTTGGTATTAGCTTCACACGCTAACGGCAAAGCTAACAGGCAATGGCGGAACTAACAGCTAACGACGGAGCAAACAGTGAAGCAAACGGGCCTGGAGGCCATTTGTGGTCGAGGCGAGAAGGGATACAGCTACGTCTGTGTTTGGTTGTACAGGTGCTGGTCATATACTTGATTTATTTCAGTAATTCCATTCAAAAAGTGAAACTTGTATACATTCATTCCACACGGACTGATATATTTCAAGTGTTTATTTCTTTTAATTGTGATGATTAGAACTGACAACTAATGAAATCCCCAAATTCAGTATCTCAGAAAATTTGAATATTACTTAAGACCAATACAAATATAGGATTTTTAGAAATGTTGGCCAACTGAAAAGTATGAACATGAAAAGTATGAGCATGTACAGCCCTCAATACTTAGTTGGGGCTCCTTTTGCCCGAATTACTGCAGCAATGCAGCGTGGCATGGAGTCGATCAGTCTGTGGCACTGCTCAGGTGTTATGAGAGCCCAGGTTGCTCTGATAGTGGCCTTCAGCTCTTCTGCATTGTTGGGTCTGGCGTATCACATCTTCCTCTTCACAATACCCCATAGATTTTCTATAGGGTTAAGGTCAGGTGAGTTTGCTGGCCAATTAAGAACAGGGATACCATGGTCCTTAAACCAGGTACTGGTAGCTTTGGCACTGTGTGCAGGTGCCAAGTCCTGTTGGAAAATGAAATCTGCATCTCCATAAAGTTGGTCAGCAGCATGAAGAAGAAGCATGAAGTGCTCTAAAACTTCCTGGTAGACGGCTGCGTTGACCCTGGACCTCAGAAAACACAGTGGACCAACACCAGCAGATGACATGGCACCCCAAACCATCACTGACTGTGGAAACTTTACACTGGACTTCAAGCAACGTGGATTCTGTGCCTCTCCTCTCTTCCTCCAGACTCTGGGACCTTGATTTCCAAAGGAAATGCAAAATATACTTTCATCACAGAACATAACTTTGGACCACTCAGCAGCAGTCCAGTCCTTTTTGTCTGTAGCCCAGGCGAGACACTTCTGTCTTGTTCAAGAGTGGCTTGACACAAGGAATGCGACAGCTGAAACCCACGTCTTGCATACGTCTGTGCGTGGTGGTTCTTGAAGCACTGACTCCAGCTGCAGTCCACTCTTTGTGTCATTTTTGAATGGGTTTTGTTTCACAATCCTCTCCAGGGTGCGGTTATCCCTATTGCTTGTACACTTTCTTCTACCACATCTTTTCCTTCCCTTCGCCTCTATATTAATGTGCTTGGACACAGAGCTCTGTGAACAGCCAGCCTCTTTAGCAATGACCTTTTGTGTCTTGCCCTCCTTGTGCAAGGTGTTAATGGTTGTCTTTTGGACAGCTGTCAAGTCAGCAGTCTTCCCCATGATTGTGTAGCCTACAGAACTAGACTGAGAGACCATTTAAAGGCCTTTGCAGGTGTTTTGAGTTAATTAGCTGATTAGAGTGTGGCACCAGGTATCTTCAATATTGAACCTTTTCACAATATTCTAATTTTCTGAGATACTGAATTTGGGGTTTTCATTAGTTGTCAGTTCTAATCATCAAAAGTAAAAGAAATAAACACTTGAAATATATCAGTCTGTGTGGAATGAACATTATACAAGTTTTACTTTTTGAATGGAATTACTGAAATAAATCAACTTTTTCATGATATTCTAATTATATGACCAGCACCTGTATATGGAAGGGACTAGTTTGCTTCGTGTGGACTCACTGGACTGACTGACTCGACATGTAGGCGGAGCTCGGGAGCTTCAGAGCTAAGGGCAGGGCTACAGATTAGGTGTCCCTAAAGAATCGCGTGTCTAACAGTAGTTCCGCATTACATTAATTAATTTGCACGCAAGTTTTATTTATTTTTATACCGTGTATTCTCCGTGTAAATTCATGAACCGAACCGAGACGCCCGTACCGTTTCAGTTCAATACGAATACATGTACCGTTCCACCCCTAGTGGTTGAGTAAATGTACTTCACTTTCCACCACAGATGTTTGCCATAGAAATATGGATCAGTTTCTCTTATTTTTAATCTGCAAATGTGTGTGTTAATTTGTCCTAGTCTCATCTTCGTGTGCAGGAGTGTGTGTATCAAAGTATTTGAGCGTATGTTTGGGTTTGCTGGCTCATGTTTCCTTTAGACGGCAACAATAGCTTAGATGAGTTATTGCATTGTTTATCTGCACAGACATCCATAGCTAGTTTGCATTCTGTCAAGCATCTGGCTTTGTTCACTCTGTAGTGACATAACTGTCAGGTCTTCCTTTTTGTACCGTTTTGGCTCTCCTTGTGGATTTCTCCCACATTTACTCTTGTTAGGAAAATACATTTTTAATCAGAGTCACTGTCAGCCGCGAGAAAAGAAGTCAGCTAATGTGAAAATGAGTCTGAGAAATGCCAGAGATTAAATAAAAGCCGAGTTAATAACTTTTAATTAGTGAAATTTATGATCTGAGGCCTATTTAGCTCAGACTCACCTGTTGAAGATGATATTCAAGCAGCAAACTGCTGCTTAGCACCAATAACTCTGACAGAGAGAGTTTATAAGACAATTGGTCCAAAACTCAGCTTACCGTATTGACCGTATTATCACCAGAACCCCAACAACTGAACACGTTACTCCACTCCTTAAACAACTGCACTGGCTCCCTGTCCAATACCGTATTGACTTTAAGATTCTTCTTCTCACCTTCAAAGCCCTCCATAATCTCGCTCCTCCATACCTCTCTGAACTCCTTCAGCCCTACACTCCATCCCGAACACTCCAATCCTCCTCTTCCTCACTGCTTTCCACTCCTCCTGCCCGCCTGTCCACAATGGGGTTGAGAGCCTTCAGCCATTCTGCTCCTCGCCTTTGGAACTCCCTCCCGCTATCCACCCGTACCATAGAGTCTCTACCCACCTTTAAAACCTCCCTCAAAAGGCCTACCCCACATGACTTCACTCTCCATCAAAATAATGGATAGATTGCTTTATTTTCATTTTCTATCTCAATCTTTTAAATGTGTTTGTTTTAATTTAATTATATTTGCCTTTTTAACTGTATTTTGCTTGTTTTAACTGTAGTGTTATGTGAGTGCTATGAAAGGTGCCCATAAGTAAAATGTATTATTATTATTAATTTTATTATTGACGACGAGCATCCGTCTTAAGGTTTCTGTTCAACATCTTTGATCAGTCAATTAACTTAATATGAGTTTAGTATAAATGTCTTTACTATAAATTCCTGTCTTTCCTCACTGAGCTTGTCATGGTCATTCAACTATTTTTGGATTTTCATGAAATACAAAAAAACTTTAATCGTATTACCATAAGCATTGCTATCACCATTATCTGTGGCTTTTTATGCTCCTGCCCAGTCAGTCCCAACCAGGTGTACTTGTACCTTGTGACTGCATTAATTGTAAGAAAATACAAATTAAGATATGATTAAAAAACAAATCCACATATTGTGTTTAGGCGGAAAAAGTATATCCTAATAAGATTACAAATTGGTGTGCTACAGATCATAAATAGCCTAAATGTATTGTCATGGTAACCAGAAAGCTATAAACAGCCATGACATTTTGAATGCACATTCCACACCTCTCACCAAGGAGTCAGCTGGAACACCGTATGCCTTGAGATTGCATGACAACTAGTTAGCAAGCGAGCAGAGAGGTCAACATCGTTATCTAAAAGTAGTGGATAAACATCTGAAATAATTAGCCACATTTAACATCCACTATGAAATCAAATGCAATGACCAGCTTTGGAACATGACAGGTGACATTAAGTTGCTCATCTGGGATGTGGGGGTACATCGGACAGGAAAAGGTTAGGAACCACTGCTCTTCTTTTCTTGATTCTGCACTTTTCCCATCGCTATAGATACACGTTCTTGCAGGCAGGAAAATGTCTGGAATAGCTGTTCTGTTCTGGCTCAGTTATTCTGTTTGAGGCTCTCTGCTGCTCTTTAAGGCAAAAAGAATGGAGGGCAGATGAATGCCAAGGGGGAGGAGGAAGGTCGAAGAAGCGAACAACCTAAAACAACCTGTTACTATGGCATCACCGCCCCCATGCTATAAATAATTACCTCAATCACCCGGGAGGCAGCCGAGCCAGGAGCCTTATCACAAATCTAAATGCATTTAGCTTTTTGACCCATTAAATTCCTATTCGCTTAGACACACACATCTGATTGAATTTCTGCGTTTTGTGATATCTTTTATTCTCTTTTCCACTCATTCTCCACTTCATTCCTTTTCTGCTTACTCACGGCATTTGGCATATTTAAGAGGATCAGCTTTTGGACACACCCGGTGCTCGTCCTCTGCGGTGAGAAGGTGCTGCGTGAGCTCTTCTGCCGTTGCAACTGTGCTGCAGAGCTGAACTCCAGGAGCTCCAACGAGAAAGCCTTTTAAGGGAAGGTTTGAGAGCAGCGATACGGAGGCAAACAGAGGGTGCACCGTAACAAATGCCTGTTTGTCATTTAATCTTATATTCGGTTTTGGAGTGTCATTTCCTCAAAGGTGTTGGAATATAAATATATAAGTGGCGTTTCGGTTGCTTGAATTTTTCTTGAACCTTATGAAATATTTTGAAGACGATATAGCCGAATGACCCCACACAAGAAAATGATTTGCAATTGCACTGGATATGAACCCTACTGGGAAGACCTCACTATTTTGCTTTTAGACTTGCTTTCTATGCGGTGTTTTAGAGGATTACTGGGACACGTAGAACTCCCATGGACATTTATCACCCATACACCTGAAACTAATATCTATAAAAATCTATAAATGAGCAGTGTCATATGTCTGACATTATTTCAACTGGAATCTGCTCAATAATGTATTCCTGACTGAAAGTCACTGAGGATGAGGATCCCCCTCAACACTAAGCAGCACTTTCCTCGCAAACAAATCCTCAGACACCTGCGTGATTGGGGGTATTAATATGGAACCTTCTCGAGGCTCTCCCATCATGCACCCCTTGTGAATGAGATAATTTGTCTGGAGGCAGGCGAGGAGATCGTGTGGCGCGGCAGCCGAGTTGATCCACAGTGATTGACTGTAATGCTCCCCGTCAGACAGGCTCATGGAATGAGACTTAGCAGCTGGAGACAAATCAATTTCTCCATCCCCCCCCCCCCCTGCCTCCCAGCAACCGCCCTTCTTCTCCTCATCTACCTCGTTGCCTGTCCCTTCACTCCTGACAGCATCTGATGGCATACCCAGCAGACCATCACACTGACCTGTGTCAGAAATCTGCTACACTGTGTTGGACCACACACCTTAAACACCTCTGTGCATGCTATTGCAGTTTTTGCAGATTTTTACACACTTAAAGTGAGTCGTTAGACAAAAGCATCAAAACCTTAACCTTTTGTAACCATGCCAAAAACAAATGCACCAAAAGTACAAACACATTTTCTGCTTTGCACTTTGTTTGCAATTCTGCAACACACTTCTTCATTGAAATGCAAGTATATGTTCTGTATGAGAAAATAGGTATACAAAGTACTAAAGAGAGCAGTGTTGTGTATAAAGTACATCAGTGTGTTGTTGCTGCTTTGAAAGAGTAATTCAAGTGGCGCATGTGTGTATCATTTGTGTAACCAATCGGCAAAAACTGTAACTGACAGTCATCTGCTGTGATGGGTGCAGATCATTCCTCTAAAGCAACACTTCACTTTAAAAGAACATTTATCTCCAACATCTGTTGAATTTCACCATCAGCATTTCTCCCCAGCTGCCAATATTAAGAATCCAAACAGGCAAATTCACTTCTTAAAAAGCACAGTCTGATACACAGAATAAAGTCACGTCACATAGATATGCTTTTCTCTGGTTGGGATGTTTTAGAAAAGCTATTCTTAGCTGTCATAAAGGGAAATGGCTAGTATGAGTGACTGGTGATGCATGAACTATGAGATATGTGTATTAAAAAATGAAATGGTCCACTGAGGTAGAATATCTCTCTGAAATCACAAAATGACCCAACACCACTGGAAAGAAGAACATGACATTTATATACTAGACTGTTACACGTTGCAGTTTTAAAGCAATAGCAGACACTTTCGGAAATATGCTTATTTGCTCTTTTTCCAAGTCAGATGAGAAAACACCTCCTTTATATCAAACCGTTAAATTTATAAGGCTACAGGTAGTAGTCGGTTAGCTTAGCTGGAAACAGGTGGAACCATCTAGCTTGGCTCTATGCACAAGGGTAACAATACAGTATCTGCCTGGCCAATAACTAGTGTGGGACATTGCCCCTAATTAAACCACAAACTGAAATGTATTGTTATGGATTAAATGCAATATAATGTGTTAGTTAGTGATCTTTTCAAGAGTTGATACCTTTGGACCTTTTGCTAGCCCCTGCTTCCAATGTTTATGCTAAGATTAGCTAACATCTGCTGGTGCTAGCTTCTTATGTAAAGCAGTGGTATCAATATTCCTATTTAACTCTTGAGATTTTGGAAGCGTTCTGGTGTGTAGTCCGATTAGTGACCAATCACATTTGAGTGAGCTTTGGTTACATGCAGGTGATCATTCCATGTGGAGAGCAAAAGAGGCGTAACGCATTGGCCCAAATGCAATCTCAGAACCCATCGGCTATCGTCTAACAACGATTTAGCTTTGTATTAGCTCCTTATGTGCATTCATATGTAGATATCTGTTTGTAGATATCTGCTGGTATCTGTTTGTAGTCTCTTAACTTCAACTCTGTTCTCGCATCTCAAGTTGCTAATCGGACCCGGCACACAGAAGAGGAAGTTTTGCCTCCAGATTACCACTGGCTACACTGAAAATCCCGAAATATTGTCCGGAGCCCCGGGAAGCTAAATTGTTGGGTTCCGAGATTGACTCTTGGCAAGTAAGCGAAATTCCCTGCAATAAATCTCCATTTCCTAAAATGTTGAGCTATTGCTTTAGAATAAGCTCATTTCAGACATGCAGCACTTTTATTTTCCAGTGAGTAGGCCTACATTAAAGATGCTAATTAAAACTGAGTCCCAGTTCACCGTCCTGTAGGCAGCAACTGCAGTTAAGAAATAGATTGTACAGTAGTTTTATTTTACCATGCAACAAACTTCTTTTAATTACTTTTTTATATAGATTTTTTATATTATTTTAACAGATAGTATGAATCAGTCAATATTAACATCCCTAGCCTAAATACATTACTGTTGCATACCCATAAGTCTTTGCCCTGTGCTGGAACTATATGACCATCCGTTGTCCCCAGCTGTGCTATGTATATCCTGGACCGGGTCCATAGAAAGGACAGCTCATAGTCCCAAAACCGAGGACGGTGCATAAGCAGAGGAACACAGATGGGAGGGAGTCACTGTAGCTGCTGGCTAAAAGGCACTTCAGGGTCTATTTATATCAGATGATTGCTGTTCCTAAACTCACTCCAAAGCACAACTCTGCATACACAGCCATTTTATTTGAAGCCTTTTTTTCCAATATAATGGCCAACAAAATAGTCAAAGTGTGCAAGACTTTGTATGTGTGTTTACACAAGAGTGAGTGCATTGGAAAGAATTTTAATGTGAAGGAGCACCTTTTTTGCATAAAAGCAGAGCAGCATGTAGACAGTCATTTGATCAAACATGCTATACATTTTTTGCACGCACTCTACATGTGTTTTGTTGGGCACAGGCCTGCAGGAAACACGAGCAGGGGATAAAGGGCCATGAGGCTTCTAAAGCACAGAGTGCTTTAACATCCACTACTTCTTCTCATGTATGCTTATCTGGCTGAAGGCTGTGTAAATGGCTTTCTGTTGGAGGAGAGTCCCCCCGGGGGAACCGTTCCACTCACAGACAGTGACAGGCCGGTAATTCCCCCACCCCTCCATCCACCTAACCAGCCCTCGCCAAACCAGCCCAGACAAACATCTTGATTGTAATTGAATTTTTGGGCCGGGGTGCTTTGTGACAGAGGACAGATTGGGAGAGAGAGAGAGAGAGAAGGGAGGAAACTGAGGATGAAGATGGTGGAAGATGGAGTGGTGCAAAGGTTAGAGCAGTGACAGAGGTTGAAATTGAATTGGAAGAAAGAGGAAATAGCAAAGTGTTATATAGGAAAGTGGATGACAGTACAGAGAGAGGGGCCAAGGACAGCTGCTCGGGATTAACTTTGTTCCTGCTCTAAATTCTTAAAGCTCATGATATGTATTCTGTGACGCAAGTGCATTGTTCAGATACTTGCCTGTCTACCTGGAGAATTAAAAAGTACATTCACTAGGCAGCAGATGAGGGACGATTCATTCCAAGACGACATCCAAGTTTGCGCTACAGTACGTAAGAATGACAATTCATGGCGATACCCGAGGGGGTATGGCAGAGAAAGCGGCAACAGCAACATATTTGCAGAGGCGGTTTAGAACCGAGATGCCCCAGCTCAGAGTATTTTCCTGTATCTGTGTCACATGGGTTTCGCCATTGATTCCAATGGAAGAAGTGAACGTGAACACAGATTATGACGCTTCCTTCGCCCCATAGTTACCAAAGTAAATATTGGACTGATTTTTTTCACAAGCCACATATTTCCAGAACATTTTGACATTAAAATGGCATTTTTCAGACGGACATATCAGAAGAAAATTAACTTTGGTTGAGACATGTTTCTGTCTCAGGGACAAACTCTCGCGAGACCTGGCAACACATACAGTACCAGTCAAACGTTTGGACACACTTTCTCATTAACTTGAATGGGAAAGCGTGTACAAACTTTTGACTGGTACTGTGTAAGCTAACGTCATCTAATGTTCGCCCAAACAAAACTCATTTTCGTGATGCTAAATATGTACGTCATGCCTGTTTAGGAGACGGGAAGTGTGTACCGTTTCATACCACTGGCGCAGCATGTAATCTTTAGTTATAGAGAATCTTTGATATTTGTTTCTCTTCAAAACTCTCTGCCATTGTTATTGTCATTAGTTCACAGTCTGCTGCTGTAGGAACGTATAATAGACCAAGCAGCATTCATCCAAATGTGTAGTAAAAGCAAGTGTCACTGCGTTTGCGTTTTTTAAAGCAGTTGGTACACTGCACAGCACAGATAAGCTTCCAATTTATCAAATGCAACAATCCACACTGAATCTGAGAGATGTGGTAACCGATTATCAAACTGACTACAGTGCCTGACGGTCAGCGCAGCGGTGAGTAAACTCAGGTTTTCTTTTTTCCCCAACATTAACCAATAAAGGCCTTTTGATGTATTACCACACAGCAAACGCTACACAGTAATCGTCCAATCGCTCACCTGCTGATCTTGATCAGACATATCCTCACACATCTCGTCTTGTTATCAGTTAGGTATTAGATGACAACAAACGCCTTACTCATGATCAAGGCCGGAGTCAGTTTTGGACTGAGGATGGTAGTGCTTATGCTCCACTGACTCCATTGTCTGCATCTGATGGGAATTTCCAGTAAGAGTGTGTTCACACCAAGCATGATTGCAACAGTTTATAAAGTCTTTAATATGGGAAGAGGAGAGCATTGCTATTGAAGCCTGTCTCGGAAATTCTCCCATAATAGAGATGGATTTCCCAATGAGAGAATTGTCTTCCAAGAGTTTATTGAAACAGTCAGTCAATCGTTTGCAAATGGACTCTCTGAGCTTGGAGAGCCGAGAGATACTGTATGAGCTTCCATCGTTTTTGTTCATACAGCCGCGTGCGTCACAACTGTCTAACAGTCTTTCAATTTCACCTCTTTGGGAACCGGCAGTTGAACTTTTTCACACGAGAAGCAGAAAAGACAAAGGAACACACTGCGCAATAAGGGCATAACTTTCTTTCTTAGATTATTTTGTGGGCTTTTTATGGCCTTTAATTGACAGGATAGCTTGAGGACAGGAAATGGGAGAGAGAGAGCGGACGACATGCAATAAAAAGGGCCGCGGGTCGGGTTTAAACCCAGACCGCTGCCAAGGACTCAGCCTACATGCTCTGTAGCTCACACTCTACTGGGTGAGCTACAGGTCGCCCCAGAGCATAACTTTCTATCACAAACCACAACTACTTGCTTAAAAATGTTTGTGCGTTTGTCATTCAAGATTGCTGCAAAATATTCCAAACTAAACTCAAAATGAAAGTTTCTAGCAGCATAAGTTGATTCATGTTGACATCTGACTGAGACACCTGTGATGCTTTGCGAGCCAAGCTGAATTTAAATTCTGCGTCTCCTTCTGCTCAAAATCCAGGTTTCTCTTCACGTCTCCTGAGCTGTTATGAACAGCAGATGCCGTAATTTGCAGCAAGGAGTGCTGACGAGTCAATCCCGCTTACATCGACAGGAAACAGATTTGTTTTCAGAGTAAAACTCACACTTGGGTTGGTAGCAAAGAAAAACAAACAGTGGGTGTGATCACACCAGTAGAGTGTGATCACAAACACGTTGACAAGCTCCAACGTCATATTTGAGGGGTTGGGGGGAAGGATATGTTCTCGTGCCCGTTCCTGTTTGTCCGTTGTGAGCTTTACTCACTGCACAAGTCTATAATCTGATCTGTCTGTCTGGATCATCTCGCTCTTGTGTGTCTAAAACTATTTCTCAGTCATATTTTGACAGTTTGCTGCTGTAATCCAGATGTGCGATAGGGGATTTGTAAACGCCTTTTCACGCCAAACATTCTCATCGTTTATTGTTCTCTCTCTCTGCCTCTGTTTGTCCCTCTGTCACCTCACAGATTTTATTTAGTCAGCGGTGGAGTGCCCCTCATCATCTGCGGGGTCACGGCAGCCGTCAATATAGACAACTATGGCAGCGGGGAGCAAGCGCCGTAGTAAGTCCTAGAATTGCTTCTGCTCTCAATGTTGAATTACACACTGTGTTGGTGCTTTTTAAATGTTGCATGTGTGTATACAGAAAATGTGGTTAAAAATAAGCGCTGTTTGTGCACAGTTTCAAGGGTAATTTACTTGTTTTGTCTCAACCTGGACCCTATTTTCCAATGCATTAGTGAGTGAGAACACCGGTAGCCACGAACTGAGCTGCAATGTAACCCTATAGGGCAAATGTGCATTGTCAATTTTGCTGTTTTTGCAACTGCCAGGCTCATATTGTTATTCTAAGTGTTTTACAACAAATTATGGAAAGGACCCATACAGAGATAGAAATGTTTTGGAAATCAAAGTATTAAAATGCACCGGTGTTAATGTGTGTTGCAGCTGCTGGATGGCGTGGGAGCCCAGCCTGGGAGCCTTCTTTGGCCCCGTGGCCCTCATCGTCCTGGTGACGTGCATCTACTTCCTCTGCACCTTCATCCAGCTGCGGCGACGCCCCGATAAGAAGTACGAGCTCAAGCAGCTGACGGAGGAGCAGCAGAGGCTGGCTGCTGTCGACGCGCCGACCCACTGCCACCAGGGAGCCGAGCCCGGAGCCCTGGCTGCCCCGCCCGGCGGGGGCCACTGCCCCGCTGGCTGCCCAGGGGTTCCCATCAACCCCGCGCTGCTGGCCAACGAGCACTCCTTCAAGGCTCAGTTACGAACGGCGGCCTTCACCCTTTTCCTGTTCCTGGCCACCTGGACCTTCGGGGCGCTGGCCGTGTCGCAGGGCCACTTCCTGGACATGATCTTCAGCTGCCTGTACGGTGCCTTCTCAGTCACCCTCGGCCTCTTCATCCTCATCCATCACTGTGCCAAGCGTGATGACGTTTGGCATTGCTGGTGTTCCTGTTGTCCCGGACGACAGGCCAATGCCTGTTCTGGCGCCCACGTGCCTGCTCAGGCGCGGCCCAAAGTCAACGTGAATGGAGACACCCCCGGGCATGGCCACAGTCACGGCCAGTGCCACCATGACTCGCCATGTCAGGGTAAAGCACTGACGAGCTGCGGCCACGGCAGTTTAGGTCGTTGTAAACACGCCGCCCTCCCGTCCTCGCATAATCACGTGACGTGTCTGGCGCCGGTGATGCCGTGCTGCGCCGCGCTACATAGCCAGCAGCTGATGGAGGAGGAGCCAGCGGCTACACACGTGCTGCTACATGCCGACCCGGAGGGTTACCGGCCGGGCATCCAGTTGCACCCCTGCCTAAAGAGCAGCACCAGGACTAAAGGCCGTCACTTCAGCCGCCGGGCCGGCGCCGCTGCATGCGCAGCAGGGAGTGAGAGGGAGTACGCCTATCACATCCCCTCCAGCGTGGACGGAGGCAGCGTGCACAGCTCACACACTGACAGCCCCCACAGCACACACGAGCGTCACGCCCACGTCTGTCCACATCTGGCCCACGAAGGCCACCAGGATGGGCATCACACATGCCATGCCGCGCCAGCTACGACGCACGCGGCCCTGGCGTGCCATAATCCCTGCCACAGGCATATCTGCTGTGCCAAGGCGGACCTTTTCCCTTCTCTGTGCCCGGCAGAGGCAGGCGACACAGGAGTTTTCCTGTGCGGCTGCGGCAAAGTTGCCGAGCAGGACCCGATGGCAACACATCACCATCTGGAGATGCACGCCCCGCGCAGACAGTCTTACCCTCAGAACCCGCCCAATCAGAATGGGATTCTAAAGGGGGGGCTGCACGAAGGACTCCTATACACCTCAGACAGCACAGGGAATATACGCACTGGACCCTGGAAGAATGAAACTACTGTGTAGTGTGGGGGCACCCCTGTCTCGTCCCACCAAAAATAAACCCTCGCCTCCCTTTCTAGAATACAAAACAAAATGAATTGAACAACATTTTGAGCATCACAATCAGCGTGGGATATTTTTATTTTAATGTCCTCATGTTTTTATGTGTGCCGTTTTACTGTACAGAAATCGAAATGCTCCCTGATGAGCGTCCATACACAGAACAGAATCTCCTCCATCAAGAAGAATTTATGAAACGTGTCACATCATACCATCAGATGTAATTGAAGGTATTTCCACTGTTCCATATTACTACATCCCTCTCTCTGTATCTCTCTATATATATATTTATATATATATAAACAAGAAAATGAATGGTTGTATGTATGAATATGTGTGTTAGTGCTCAAACACGCTGCAAGATTTTTTTTACACTCAGAATCTGAATCGACAGTGAACCTCCAGTACTTTAAAGAACTCTTGGCATCCATGTTTTAGACGACTAAACCAGCAATTTTAGACATCATGGGTATTTTTGCCATTCAGTCGGGCTACTGTGAACATCTACTCGAGATTTTCTAAATAATATACAAAGATCCTTTCGCTTGCCAGAGATGTGATGGATGCCAGTTGAGTTGTGAAAAATTCAAAGCAACAGAAAAAGAGAAGTGACATTAAAATGTAAGCATCCTCTTCCAGGTTGGTATTGACCGTGCTGTCTGTATGACGTCTTCACTGTTGTGTTTCTTTTATTCTGGACAGAAGTAAATAGTGGCAACATCAACAGCAACAGCGTTGGCCATTGTGAATAGAGAGTTGGTGTCATTGAGTCATTGGATCCAGTCCGATTTCTTTTATTAATGCCACATAGAGCCAGGTCTCTCACAGCGAGTTGATTGCCAAACCAGTGTGCAGGTTTTTTTTGTTTTGTTTTTTATTCTGCAATCAGACATTATAACATCAGCATATGATTCTTATTCTTATTATTCTTATCATATGATACTGATTATGTCAAATCAAACGTTTTCGGAAAAAAAGACAGTGAATGTGATTATAGAAGAAACAACAAGCTGCTTTGGGAATCCTGCCTGTAAAATAAAATGTCCTCTTATTTTTTAAGAAATAATACGTTTTTTTAAGAAATAATAAGCCACACACACACAGACGTGCACGAGCACCGCTGCGTCGCTGTATCAGAGCAGAGTGGAGAAAAGACCACAATTTCACTCATCAAAACTACCAAATAACTGCAGCAGCGGCAACGTTTGCGGAGTTTTCTCCTCCATCCTCCGGTAGACTTGCAGTAACTCCGGCTGCGACGACGTACACTCAGCTTAGGCTTGTACACGGGAGGGGTAGAGTACGCGCTGCGGGGCAAGGAGGCATTTCATTGGTTCTTTCCAAGCAGACCGCGAGGCAGCGATTGGTGGGCGTTACAGCAGCTACAGATGACGGATCGTATTCGCTCCTTTTTTCAGAGCCCATGAGTTATTTATTGCTGTCGGGGTGTAAAGACCATTTCAAACAAATATATATATATATATATATATATAAAAAAAGTGTAAATTGGTAAATGTTACCAACCCTGCCTTTAACAGAACCTAATAAAACATTTTGCATCAACCTCACCCACTATTAGATAAAGCCACAAAATGACACATGGCAAAAATAATTGCAAATGCAGTCCTTTATATTTGATCTATTTTTCATTTGTCTTATAAAAGCCCCAAAGCATGCATGCCTTGTTGTATGTAGCGATGTGATATATTTTAACAGTGTCAATGAATGCCCATCCATGGACATATTATTTGCCTCGACTGCTGCAGCTTGCCTTTTTTTTTTTCTTCATTTTTTGTCACACTCTTGGATTAAGCCTATTTCCCAACAAATACTGTTTTATTTCCCACTGGTGATCTTTAGATTTATTCTAGAATCCAGTCCAGAAAATCACAAAGCTCATGGTTCTGCTTTGGTAGATAACTTACAGGAGGAGAGGCCAAGATTGAAGTATGGATTTTTATTACCATGAAGGTCACATTCTTCTCTTTGAACAATTGCCACTCAAAAGAGAAGGCAAAAGAGGCTCTGTATTGATTTAGAAGCACTTGTTTGTTGTTTTATGAATGATGATATTGAGTATGATGCTCCACTCATACATTTCGTCAGAAAAGCCAAACTTTAAAAAGAAAAGGTACAACCAAGCAGCGCATATAATCTCCCAGCAAACCCTGCTCTCGCAAAAGCTCCTCGGCATGCACACCATCTCTTTATCCATCTTGTGCACTCTTGTCTGTGTATATAGAATCAGTTTCTGCAAATTATTTTATATGAGATTTAAGCTATTTAAGAATAAAATAAGTCTATATGTAAAGAAAGTTGTATGGGGAAAAAAAACCCTGACCTCTCAATGTTAATACTCAGTATCTGAGTTTAGAAATGTCCTTTTTTTCTGTTGCAACTTTAGTTGTCTTCATAAAGTATGCAGACTCGCCATGTGTTGTGAGTTTATCCTGTCATATCAGAAATAGAAAATGCACTACTCATTAATATCATTTGGCCTGCCGGAATAGAATTTGTCACTTACAGTATGTTTATTATAGAAATGTTTGTTCAGACAAGTGACAATAGAAAAGAGAAATATTAATATGATACTCCCTTTATTTAGATGGCAGGCTTTAAATAGTGAAAGGAGGCCCTAGTAGACATCAAAGATGATGCATGAACCTCATAACTTTGCACAGTTATTTCCAGGGTCTGGACAAAATGGGATATTATGGGCCAATCGTATGAGTTATAAAACAGTGGCCCACAATTGATCATACAATACGGGCTCCTTTGAGCCACCTTAGATGCTGGCAGTCAGTGGCCCTGGCTTTACAGTTATTGGAAAGGGATTTGTAACAGTATCACAACAAAACATTTGAAATCAGCCTCTCCCTCTGAAGCCACATTAAACTGAGACAACATTGGGCTAGGTTAATTGCTGTACAACATGTCTATTTGTTGGTGGTGTGTCTTAGGAGCAGCCCGAGCTTCTCAGTGTCTGTGAGACGATGTGTTTTTGGTATCATGGGCCACCGTAGGCCAACTTCTCTGTTGTCATCAGTAGCAGATGTACTGCCCTAAACGAGCTTGCTAACTTAGTTTTCGGCTCACCAGACGGCTGCTGGAATATATTCACCTGTGGTACTGTGACAAAACCTAAAGCCAGTTTTCACTTTTTTCTACATTGACACAGATTCCAATAAATGTATTTTTTCACCATGCAACGGATGAGAGCATCTTTGGCGCGTGTGTGTGTGTACGTGAGCAGAGAGTGCATTTAAGTTATATGACGATGAATGGGAGTGAAAGAAAAAGCCAGTTTATTTTTTGTCTCAATTCTCACCGTAATGTGTTTATTTCTTCTGACAGCGTGATGGCGATTGAGATACCTTAAGGAGCCACCACAGGGGAGGCATTCAAATGATAGCAGGCTTGACTGCCGCTGTGTGTGTGTGTGTGTGTGTGTGTGTGTGTTGAGCATGCCCAGACGTTGTACACATACATGTGCACACATCACCCAGGAAATGAGACAGTGTGTCTTCCACGCATCACAAATCACATCCAGGTTTGACAGGCCATGAAACGCCTGAGTACATTTAATATGCAGCTGGATTCTTTTTTTTCTTTACCAAGGCCACAAGGCTCTCTTCCCCCCCCCCCCTTCCTCCAATCAGATTACTTGTCTGACTGAAAGCCATGTGAAATGTCAGACCCCATCTCTCCTCCGTCTACTATGAAGACCCTGACTGAACATGAGTATTGCAGGCTGTCCATTAAAGGTGAGTCATGGACGTCTGAAGACAGTACCTTATTTTGCCTTCTGCAGTGCCGAAAGAGCTGCAGTGGCGATTATATAGATAATGAGTATGAGGCTATGATGGCTTTAGTTACCGAGGGGTGTCTTTACACAAATGAGTGTGTTTTCGTTTTTCCGCTTCCATCATTACCACAGAGAGTCAGTAAAGCAAAAGGATGCTTCACCATGTGGTTGAAAGACTACAGGCCACTTGCGGTAGGTTGGACCGCGGTGGTTGGTGAAGGGAGAAATTGGCCCAGGATGGCATCTGTTTCATTAAAAATTAATCTGGCTTTAGTAGCACAGATGTGTGTTTATGATACAATTAACAGTGTTTTAATTTCCTGTAGTAATGAATAGGTCTGTAAATAAAGAGTATGAGCAGAGAGAGAGAGTTGGGGGTGGCTGGGGGAAAGTGAAGCGAAGTGACAGTGGGCCTGAAAAAATACCAGGCTGTTCTCATGAACCGTTTGTACATAGGCCTATACCTACAAAAAGTTGTGCACTGTGCACCGCATGTATTCCACGTATTTATTGCTTTATGCACCACAGTAACTGCTGCAGATAAAGGCCTTTTTTACTTTTCTCGACCATTGTCGCGCCTCGTAATTCATTTTCAATTAGAGGCGAGCGGGCAGGTAGGGGTGCGCGGGCAATCTGACAGGCAACGCAACAAGCGGGCGCAATCCCGTGAAACTGTCACGTTCGGGCTCGTCACACGCTGCAGGAATTGAAATGTGTTGAACTGCGCCAGCGACGCACAGTGCAAATCAATGAACAAGAGACTGATTCTTGCTGTTAGCGAGTTCTCTAAAATATAAAACTGTTTTCTAAACAGTTATCAGGACATACAGTAGACAGTGGGGGCTTTTGCTTGTCAGAGCATCGGCCTAAGACTGGATTTATTTAACGTCCGTACTTATGACTAAGCTAATTTAGCTGTCAACAATAACAGTCCGTGGTTAGGAAAGACTAGTATTGCCACTATTTGTTATAAATCGACCTGTGATTAGGGATATATGATATGAGTACTACTTTGTCGGGACCGATGTTTTACCAAACCACAATCTTTTTTTTTTTCTAATCTTATGCTGCGTTCATGCCACCTGGGAATAACAGGGACCGCCCCTGTGATTATGTTGTTTTTCTGACTGACAGCGTTCACATCATTGACATATATAGAATGGACCAACAGATCCCGTTGCTCTGGATGGAGACCAGTGAAGGCCATTAGAAGCACTTTTCCAGTGAGCGCTGAGCGTTACTGCGCAGCCTCCAACTGAGAGAGACGACGTAAATGTGACGTGAGCAACGTGTCTGAAAGTTGTAAGTCTTTTATACATTGTCATGTTTCTTTAGAAATAAACAATGGACAAATAGAGTCTTTAAACGCTTCAGATGTAAAGTTATTCGCTGTCAAAGTGGCGCCAAAATGAATGGCAGTCAATGGGATGCTAACGGGAGGTGATGGCTTGATAGCATCAAAATGGCTCCATAGGAGGTTTGGGTTGTGAGGAGACGCTTAACCCTTGGTTCACATGGCCGGGATGCGTGTTCTTCTTCTTCTGTTATATTGGCGTTTGGCATAACAACTTTTTGCATGACTGCCACCAACGGTTGGCCGTAGCCTAGGGCATCAGGTGTGTGAAAACATGGAGGCCACAATAACAAAAGATTTGCTGCTGTTTTATACGAGCATAGAAACAGCACATGGACAGCTGTTTGTGTTATCTGCAGGACGAGGAACGGGACGAACGGGAAAGGACACGGATAAGGTGTTGTTTTTATACATGGGCCTATTTATGAATAATTTGAAACATGTTATGTCTGTGTGTGTTTCTTGGCAGAGGCGTTTGTCCACAATAAACAGTTTATTGTCATTGAAATATGTTCAGTGAACCAAAGTCGCCTACATCAAACGTCAGTTGTCAACAACACATCATCAAACTGGGAAACTCTGTTAGCAAAATCTAACCCGAGTTTCCCACCTGTGATTCCCACAGGAAGGGACGTGAATGATGACGTTTTCACTCGGAAAAATGTTTTTCCGATGTCTATGAACGCAGCATTAACTAGTGGTTTTGGGGTCTAAATGTAACTGTCGTTGCCACATGACGGCTACCTTTTGTCTGCTACACTCAGCTGCAACAGCAACTGAAAGGGCCGTCACCTGGCGGTGCTCTGGACCCGACTCAAAGCCACCTTTTGTCGGCTAAATTCAACTGTAAAGACCGCCAAACTTAACTGTGGCCAGTCGTCACGTTCGCCTAATATCATAGGATATCATACGAATTGGTGTGCATACGTTTTTGTACGATATCATATGAACCCGTTCATTAAATTGCGTTATAAAAAATACATAAGTTGAATGTATTTTTTTCTTGTGTGAGTAATCAGATCTGGAATAACAACATACAGTCTGATCTGATTTCAATGAGGGTTTCATATAATGATGTAGGAGCTGCACATATGATCGGGGGCATGATTTTCGAGTCTCTTTGTAGGCCCATCTCTTGACACTTGCTTTTGTCTTTCATTGACAGAGATGAGAAGGGTTTCTTTAAGTTTGTAGATCAACTTGACAACATGTGGCACGCAGACGGTTTATTTTTTTGACACAAGTAGTGTATGTATGCTTTGTCTTACGTAATCACTTATCGGCTTTAATTTCTTATAGGTCATGTTATCCTGTCTCTATATGCCTTCGGCTTCCTCTCTCACTCTCTTTTAACATCTTACATGTTTAGCCACTCTCTCCCCACCCTAATAACAACGCCTGCTCCAGCCTTGGCAAGACAAGACTTGTGATAGAAGGCTGGTGATCGACATGCTAATGCCGTCCTTGACTTAAATAACATGCCGGAGACTGACAGGGGTGCGAGAGCGAGGCAGAGCTGCAGAGTGAACGGAGAGAGAGACAGAGAGGGGGGATTTGGATGGATAGTTTGAGGCTTACGGGAAGAAAGAAACAGAAAGTGTGAGGTGGAGAGATCAAAGAGGAAGAGAAGACAGAAAGAGGTAGGCAAAACTTCTTATTAGATATCATCACTCTGGTTCTTGGAAGCTACATTTTTAATGGGGGCTGTGTGTGTCAATGAAATCTCTCCGTGTGTGTTGGGATGTGTGTGTATGACTGAATGTGCGTCTTAAGCTGCAGACACACTGACCAGATGGCAGAAAAGGCAGTTGGACTGATCAGTCTCCCCGAGTTGGTCAAAAAAATGCCTCGGAACACACCAAAGTAGTAAGACGTAATACGTCTCCATAACAGCAGGCTAATCTGTATTGTCGCCCAAAAATGAAGACTGGCAGCTGATTGGACGAACGCGTCACGTGGGTCTGGTTTCTCCGGAAATTCAAAGACAGACTGTCATGGTGGCTTGTTCAGAATACGATCTCATATTGTACTAAAATAGTTCACCGAAACATGTTTCTGAAAACATTTTAATAGGCCGTGCAGTTGCTGAATCTGTCTTCATTTCAGATCGACAAAGGTCAGTTTAAAAGATTTTCGTCAGATTTTGAGAGACTCTAGTCACTCTCATTCCACTCCCCGTTTCCGGGTTAGCACTCTACCAATCAGATGGGTCATTTGAGTCCGACTGCCGGCAGTGCCCGCCCCCGCCGATTATACATGTCAAAATCGGCCAAAATGAAGGCCGACGGCCCCTCGGACAAAAGACGGCACGGAACACACCGAACAGACTCGAGTAACTGACCTCGCCAGACTGTCCAACGGCCGATTATCGGCTTGGTGTGTCTCGGGCTTAAGGCTACTGCAGTGGTGGAAAGTAACTTAGTACATACTCACGTGCTGTACAGAAGTATTACTTTGCCTGTTATGTCTTCTGTCGCTCTGGAAGACAAGTCTGAGAAAATGACCCTAATGATGTCATAATGTCATCAGGGTTATCTTGGCTTGAACTTGGACGCTTACATTTTTTTTTATGTAAAGCTGTTCTACAAACTTTTTAAGTCTTTAAACTTTGCAAAGTTACAATAGTAACTCCCTGGACAATTTTCAGATACCCCTTTGCTACGTTATACTTCCAACTCACTACATGTTAGCGGTAATACTGCACTTTTTTGCAAATTAGTATTGTACATGCTAAATCTGTGTCTAACAGACGTTACGAATCATTATAGTATGAACTATGTATATGTATAAATGTGTATAAAATAAAAAAAAAGCCGCTACAGTGCCGTTACAGTTGTCCCCCAACTGCAATGACAGTGCAGAGACTGAGGGTGCAGATGTGGAAAACCCTGAAACGCTGACCAATCAGAGCAGACTGGGCTTTTTCGGGAGGGGGGCTTAAAGAGACAGGCGCTAAAACAGAGCGTTTCAGACATGGGGTGAATACAGGTATATTCAGGCAGACGGAATGAGAAAAAAATGTGTTTTTTGAACATTAAAGCAAACATGGTCTAGTAGAAACCCAAAATACAAGTATGAATCTAAAAATGAGCATACAATGGGACCTAATGTTATTACTAACATCAGGGGCCTGTTTCACAAAAGCAGAATTTTTAAATCCAGAATAACTGATAAAGTGAGGCTTAACCTAGTCTAATCTGTGCATCCTGGCTTGGTGCGTTTCACGAAGGCCAAGCCAGGCTGAGGAGGAGCGACTAGGTTGAGCCAGGCTGAAGTAATTCAGATAGATGCACGTTCACAGCTTTCCTTAACAGACCACAATGTCGATAACAGATTTACTGTATGTTCACAACTTTAAATAACAGTAGTTAACTGAACAGCAATATGCACCTGTTGTATTTTAATGCAGGCTGATAACAATAAGGTAAAACCACTGCTGGGTGAACAGAAAAGGCTCCAGGATTAATAAATCCTGGCTGTTAGCAGGCTAGCTGTACAGAATAAATCTCCATGGTAACTTAGGTGCCTCTGCTTTTGTGAAACCGAGTCAAGACTAAATTGAGCCAAGATAACTGATAAATCCTGGCTTAATCCCTTGTCTTGGTTTTGTGAAACAGGCCCCAGTTGTGGCATAGGTGTTTGCCAACAATTGTCCATTTGCACATCCAGCTAACATGTAGCAACATTAGCAGTCATTTGGAGTCATGTTTCTGGCCACCTGATGAATGTAATTCCAATATTCACTCTCTCAGTTTTGGTCTCCACCAACTCTTGGAAAAAATATTGGGTTGTTTAACTTGCTAAATACTCCACTATCTTTCACTTACTGAAAATGTGCCTGCTGTGGGGAGAAACAATAAGATTGCTTCTTTCAACATTACCCATTGCTGATATAAGAACTATTGATTAGTGCAGCTTTACTTAAAAGATCTGAACACCTCCACCACTCGCGTTAGTGATGATGCAGTCATAGTTAATCAGAGATGGAGTACTCGAGTCCTAGACTTAGACTCGAGTCGCTATTCTCTGGACTTGTGACTCGACTTGGACTTGCTCACTAATGACTTGGACTCAAGGATTTATGAAATCGTACTAGAGCATCCATGAAATACAGTGTTGGGGATTAACAGAATACATGTACCGGCGTTACGTATTCAGAATACAAATTATGAGTAACTGTATTCCGTTACAGTTACAATTTAAATAGTTGGTATTTAGAATACAGTTACATTGTTGAAATCAATGGATTACAGGACGATAGTTCTCTGTTTCACGGGTTTATTCACTCTCGCAACTCCATGCATTTCCCAGAAGCCCCAATATGAAAATGAAAAAATTAGCTATTTGCGTGATCACTGATAGAAGTAAAGATGGAGCCGGAACCGGCACAACAGAGCCAGGGCAGAAATGCGTTTCTATCTTGGAAATTCAAACAGCATTTCACATTAAATAAAGAGAAGGGAGAACGAAATATAACTGTGCACTGCAGTGCAACTTCTGCTTGCCAGTAACCAACTTCCTTTCAGCGTCCAAATTACTCCACCTCCAACCTGAAGAAGCATCTTAAAGTAAGTTATTTTTAGCCAAGGGTAGTCGTCTGCTGTAGTTTTACTGGTCACCTTGCTATTTTATAGTTTTATAGTTGTAGACTTTACATTCTCCTACATGCTGATTTACTAGCGCCAGAGCCGTTGCAAGACTAGCCCCATTTGACATGTTAGCTAACGTTAGCTAAAATTAGCTCATGGTAGCTTAGACTGCGGTTAGATTTTTGTAGTATGCAGTTCGGGACTACAAATACAATAATCTATCTGCTTGTTTAGGTACACAATCAGCCAGTTGGAACAGAAGAACACACCAGAATAGGCCTGTTTAGTAAGCTGTATGTGATGGCCGCATTCCTACTTATAAAATGCAATTCAATGTGGAAGTAATCCAAGTATTCAGAATACGTTACTCAGATTGAGTAACGTAACGGAATACGTTACACATTACATTTTTGGGCATGTATTCTGTACTCTGTAACGGAATACGTTTTGAAAGTATCCTTCCCAACACTGATGAAATATGATTTGGAAGTTGGATCAAGTTTCTGTGTAATAGGCATTGATGGCCATCACTGCCTATTACACATAAAAGTAGTCCGAAATCTCATCCAACTTTAAGTCCTGGATTCAGACTTGATTCCTGGACTCTGACTCGAGTCCGATTCAAGTTGCTATTGTCTGGACTCGTGACTGAACTCTGACTCAAACTCAGGTAATGGTGACTCAATTCGGACTCGACTCAGACTCTTCTTTGGTGACTCAGACTCAAACACTGGGCACTCGAAACTTGATTCAGACTCGACAGTTGGTGACTCGACTACAACACTGAGTGACGCAGTGATTGATAGTGACGTGTACGCCTACGAAGCATGTTGCTCTGTCATCAAACATTCTCTTGGAAGATACAGCCTGCTTTTCCTTCCTTACACTGACTTGTACTGTAGTTGTTTGCCTGGCGGGCAGTGCACAGGGGCTCCTGACATGGGAAAACAAAAACAGCTCTATTGGTTTCTTTGTTTGTCATAGCTATGTTTCGCATCAGTGTAAGTCTCCCTCTGCAGAGGTTGCCTTCCAGCCAATTGCTATCTCTCAGCTTCCCTCGAGAAGAGCTCTGAAGACTATCATCGCCTGTCAAAGCACATGAAAGTAATGAACAAAAAACCCTAGCCTATTTTACCAACCTCAGCCCCATTCTGCTATTTCACAGTGGCTTACTGTCAACACAGCCGCACCTGATTTCCATTCTATGATGTGACAATCTGAGGTGGCTTCTCATTTTGGCAAAAAGACTTTGACGTCTTGGTGAGTGACACATCTGAATATTTTCTTGAACTTGTTTTCTTGTCACAGCCATTGGCCCCTGCTGCGCTGCTGAATTTCGTAATGCATCAAATCCTTTGTGAGTATTGTGATGCATGCCAAAGACTAAGTCAGGTAAGTGTGAATATTACTGCTCTCGCTCTAACTAAAAGCTGTGTGTTGGGTTCCGGGGTGACAGTCCTGTGTCTCCACTCCCTTCCCCCGCAGCCCCCTCTTCGTTATTTATAGCTTCCTCAAATGGTGACGCAACACGGTACAACAGACAGTAAGCAAAGAATCATGTGATGGTTTTAATGCAACAATCCAGTGGATTATGGTGGCCTAAAAGAGGCTCCTACTGCAGTCTGGAACATCAAGGCGCAAACATGACAGCCAAGCAGGCAAGGCTTCAGCCGGCCAGCTCCCCTTCCCCTCCTCTCCCCTTCTTCCTCCCTCCTTCAGCAGAGAGAGAACAGGACAGCTGGGGACGACATGGTGGGCAAAGGACCAGGGAGCAGGGAGGAGAGTTGAGAGGATGGAGAGGGAGGGGTGAGGCCGGGAGATTACGCTAAAGGAACTGTTTGTTATGGGCGTGTTGAATCCTACACAGCTGCCAATAACCGGTGTTCACCTCCACCAGTCAAAGGTTATTAAACAAGTCAAAAATGAACTGAATGCATTAATAAATAATAGTGTTGGTTAAATAGCCTAATTTTTCCTTTAACCTCCAATCAGTTGCTTAAAGAGAGAACTGATTTTTACTGTTTCTTTCAAGATCCCCTATTATGCTTTTTTTCATTTTTTCCCATCTTTTAGTGTGTTGTATAGGTTATTGTGTATGTATAAAGTAAAAAAAAAAAACAAAAAAAAAAAAAACACATTTCACTCCAAATATAACTTTCCTTCCCACAGATAGCACTTTTTCTCAACTGCCTGAAACGCCTAGTGCACATTCCTGTTTGAAATGATTGAGAATGCCATTGTTTGAATTTGGTTGACCAATCACAGTGTGGGCCAGCTGACCAATCAGAGTAGACTGGGCTTTTCGGGAAGGAGGGTCAAGACCTCAGGCAGAGTGTTTCAGGCAGAGGAGCTGCAGCAATGGGCAGTACTCTAAAGGCCCCGACACACCAACCCAACGGCCGACCGTCTGCAGAAGCGAGGCCGACTTGAGTAGTACGTGTCCATAACAGCAGGCGGTAGTAATCTGTATTGTCGCCCAAAAAATGAAAACCGGAAAAGACCTAGTAAACACAGAGCACGCTGTCGTCAGTCATTGTTTTCATCAGAGAGTGTTGATAGCAGTCAAGAAGGAGCGTTGTTGTCATTAATCGCTGAATGGAAGAAAATACGATGGCTAGTAATAAGAAGATACTGGCATTGTCAGCTCTCGGGCTTCTTCTTGTGGAAGAAGCACTGATTCGCTAGTCAAGGGCTAGCACTCCACCAATCAGATTGGTCATTGAGTCCGACTGCCCACTGGCCGTTTCAACAAGTCAAATCGGCCAAAATGGATCCCGACGGCTCCTCCGACTGACGACGGCAAGGAACACACCGAACAGACTCGAGTCACCGACCTCACCAGACTGTCCAACAGCCGATAATCGGGTTGGTGTGTCAGAGCCTTAAGAGAAACATAATATTTGTTTTTTGAACATCAGAGCATGTAAACCTTTTCTATTAGACCCCAAGAGATACAAATATGATGCTGAAAAGGAGTATAATACAGACTCTTTAACTTCTAATCAGTTGATGTACACCAGACAATTTTATAAAGACAATAATTCCTGCCTGTATAAAACCTTACTGCTCTTTGTCGGTTTCAGGCCTACATATTGAAAAATAATTAAGACCCCTCATTAAGACCCCTGACCCCTGAACAGTTCACTGAAAGGGTTAAGGCACCACCCATGAACTGCAATGTCCAGCGGGGGGCCTTCGTTGCACGCCATTGACTCTGGAGAATTGACATTCCCCATCTCTCTGTTCTCTAATTCCCTCTACTATTGTTTCTGTCGAATAAAGGAATAAAATGCCAAATTATAGTCTTAATTTTCTGTTAAGTGTCCGTGGCATTTCTAGAATCCTGCCTCGGACCCTACAATATTTCCATGTATATTCCCTCATTAAGGATTCATGGTACCGACTGTGCGCTCCACACTTTTATTTGTTTCCATGTGCTCTGGGAATCTCAGATTACAAATGTCCAGTCAGACTCTTGAATAGGGTTGGGTACCGTTTGAACAATCAAACACAGAAACTCAATGCAAGTTACCAGAAAGGAGCAGCGCAATGCCCAGGTAGTGCCACGAATCCTCCACCTCCCATTGTGCTCTCTCCACTTCGAAACGGGCCCATTCGTGCTGCAGGAAGTGCCATCAGGCAGAGGTGCTTTTCCACCGCCGGGTAAAACAGAGTTATTATTGTTGTTGAAGAACACGCCGGGTCCCGCCTGACAACGTCCACGTTGTCTCACTGATTCGTGGTGCTAGATATCAACAGAAAGTCACAAATCTGTGCTCGGTTTCCTCGGCTCAGGGTGGTTAATATGCTTTTACGTCCGTTTTGGTGAGCCCGGAGGGAATATATGGCATTTTGAAAGACTACATTTACGGTAGCTAGCTAACGGTAGACTACAGAGAAAGTGTCATATTTTTACGTCCGTTTCAGAGCGACAGAGGGAAAATATTTCAGTCGACACATTAAGTGGAACCGAAATGAATAACCGAAATTTGTGTTCTAATCCGGTCCGAGTACTACCGGTTGCGTAGGAACCGGTTCCATAGTGGAACCGGGTTTCAGTACCCCACCCTACTCTTAAAGGCTTTAAGCATGTGGTCAAATGTGTAAACATATTGGGTGAAATGTGAGCCACGAAGCATTCAGAGAGCTCCTCAGGGTTTTCCTCTCAGTGTGATGGAAATCAAGTCCTTAGTTATATAAATGCTATGAGTAGGGAAGAGCTACCATTAACCCAAGATATAAAAACAGACAGTGTTGTGACATAGTGGTAGTGGTTTCAAATGTCAGCAAGACAAACACATTGAAACATCTGACTGCCAGTCCTGTCTTTGGTTTCAGACTCTTTTCTGCTCTCTATACAGGAACCCCATCTAGTGGTTAAAGTTGGTAACTCGAGGTTTTGAAGGACACAAGTGGGTGTCAGTGAATAGCCTTCATTTACAGTATGTGTAAGTCTGAGGTCAACAGACAGGTAAATGCATGAGCTGGGTTCTTTTTTGTGGTTGGAGAAGGATTTTCTGCATAGAGACAGAAAGAGAAACTCATCATAAACCACATAAGAGAGGATCTGTGCTACTGCAGTCGCCAGACAACAAAAACCAACAATATGTAAGTGATTGAAGTCAAAACATGAGTATTTGAAATTTCCACATGAATGTAAGTGTAATTGCAAGACTGATATGCTCGGCAAAGAATATTGTCTTGGCCAAGTGAAGGCCAAGCAGAAACACGGGCCCTCTAAATCGTGTCCTGCTTATACCCCGACAGGCCTATTTAATAGGTTTTTATTAAGTGAAAGATTAGCCAGCTGAAGTAATTAAGTGTTCAGATGGAGGTGAAAAATGGAGGGGCCTCGGCTGATCTCAAACCCCCAGCCAAATGCAAATGAATGCAGAGATACACTCTAACTCCGTCCTTTCTCTCTTCCTGCCAAGCGCATGGGCTGAGTTCATAAATGTTTCTCCTAATGTCACATCTCAAGTCTCACTGCAGCTATTTAACAAGATTATGCCAGTAGGTTATTTTGTCTGTGAGGCCTGATGAATATGCAATTTTTTCCCTCCCTGACTTTTATGCCCGAGTGCTTCTAGCCTCACACAAACATGCAGACACAATTGGGCACAACACCAAGCCACATGCATAGAATTCTGTTTGCATACAGCTGCATGACTGCATGAATTCCAATGCGTTCATTGTACTGTAGATTTATTTTTTATTACATGTATTGCAGTCATTATGGCTGATATAGGCCTACTAATCAATTTAGTCTTTAATACATTTGCAATGATTATGTAAGATTTTTGTTAATGATTATTGTGATATTGAATGCCATGGAACTAACTTTAGCATCATATCCTCAAGACTAAAAACTCAAAGCAGGGAGAGAACATGAAAAAGCAACAACAAAGAAGATTAATGATGAACCATAGAAAAGTAAAGTAAATTTAAATTAAAAAGAAAGCAAGGAAGAAAGTAAAGAAAGTACATAATAGGGTATAAGAAACAGTATTCCATCCTTGAACACATACTGTAGGCCAAGGTTAAGTTTGACACTCCCTACCCCTTTTCGTCTCAACAGGAAGTATAATGTTGCCATGGATGGAGTCAGTGAGTTAGCGGTGTGCTTCAACTTTTGTAGCCTATATTTGTTTACATTGGCACTATTAAGGTACGCCAAATTAGCTATTAACAGTTTCTGTTTGCAAAGTACCAATATGTGTACAGGCAACTGACACTGGATTAATTTGATACTTAAGAACACCTAAAAACATTCTCAGGCAAGTGAAGTCATAAGGAGCTTTTTTTTCCTATGATTTCTAAGCGGATTTATTGATGTTTATTTACAATGGACATCAAAGATAATGATATCCTCGGAAGGTGTAAGTCACTCTGAATCTGAAATTATGTGTAGGCTTTAATATCTGTGTGTTTGAATTTGACTTATGACTGCGAGAAGGAGTGCCAATTTGATGCAAATCACTGGCCAAACTACAATCACTAACGTCCCATTGTTTTTAGAACACCTGAATACACCTGTCCCTTTATCTTTGCCTCAGCGTCTGTTTTTCTAACGTGTTTCTTAAACAGATGTATAGGGTCTTTAGGTCGTAGGAAATATGTGATGTTATATTTTTCTATTTGGTCTCATTTTGTATAACAGGCAAGACTGCCGACAGGGGTGGAACACTGGGCCAGTTGTCCCGGGCACTGGGTCATGGGAGGGCCCATAAAGGACCCTCTAAAGTTTAATTAATCTGCTGGGGGTGGCTTTGGAGATCACCTTGCCCTGGGCATGAGCAAGACATACGGCGGCCCTGCTGACAAGCACAGTGAACAATCATATCCTTTAGAGGCAGAATTGGAGTATAGTGAGTATAATGCTACTGTAGCTCAGAGGAAATGAGCTTGACAGCATACAGTAATACATTTGTGACTACCAAGTGCACACAGCCATGTTGCAATGATGTCCTGATGACAGGACAGTGACTAATTTGTTGTTACTGTGCTGACTAATTAGTATGCCGGTCACCGAGGTTACGGTCGTGACAGGCGGCAGTGACAGTTAAGTTTATCCACAAAAACTTTATTGTAATGCGGCGACGACAGTTAAGTTTAGGCGTCAAACTAGTTGAGTTCAGAAAGAAGTTTGTGGTTTGGGTTAAAACAACGGTCCCCTAAAAGTGCTCATTTTATGCTTTTTGGCTTTTTCCGTTTCCTTTATTGTGTTATATATCTTTTTTGTGCATGTAATAGGGTTACAAAGTGAAAAAGCCCAACGTCCACCCCAAAGG